>NC_012874.2:34548532-34877350 GCF_000003195.3 Sorghum bicolor | reverse complement strand
GCTAATTGTGTTTCTAGCATTTTGTTAAAGCTCAACTGATTTTTCATAGCAGAGTTAAAGCTATCCAACTTTTCACTTAAGTTTTCAAGGGTCTTATCATTAGCCATCAGTTTCTTGTTAATGCTATCATTGATTTTAGATTGGCCTAAGACAAGATCTTTAAGAGAAGGTTGGTTACCAAAAGAATTATTGAAATTTTGATTGTAACCATTACCTTGATTACCTTGGTAGAAGGGGCGCGAGTTCCATTGCTGTTGTTGGGGCCGGTACCCATTGTTGTTGTTGTTGATGAAGCTCACTTCCTCCTTTGTTTCGGGACAATTGTTTCCCGAATGATCATCTCCTCCGCACACTTCGCACCATGAATCAGATTCAATGGCCCATGCAGTGGCGTAAGGTTGAATGGTCTCTTGCTTGGAACTTTCTTCCATCTTCTTCATTAAGAGGTCCATCTTAGCAGAGAGCATGTCCACCTCATTCAAGGCATGGACACCTCTTCTCTTGGGTTGGAGGCGTTCCTCATTCCATCCTTGGTTTATAACCATCTTTTCAATGAGGTCCTTGGCATCCTTGACATTGTGTTGCAAGAATGCTCCTCCAGCGGCAGCATCAAGGTGACTACGGGCCAAACCGGTCAGGCCATGGTAGAAACCTTGGATTAGGAGCCACTCCTCTATCCCATGATGAGGACAGGCGCAAATGTACTCCTGCAGACATTCCCATGCTTCGGGAATCGTCTCATCTGCTTGCTGTTGGAAGCTGGAAATCTTTCCACGAAGGGCGCTGGTCTTGCCCATCGGAAAGAACTTCTTGAGAAATGCATTGGCGCACCTCTCCCACGTGGTCACTTCACCCTTGTTGGCGTAGAACCATTGCTTCGCCTTCCCCAATAACGAGAATGGGAAGAGGCGAAGACGGATGGCGTCTGCGGCGACATTCTTGATGGTGAAGGTGCCGCACACCTCCAAGAAGTGTTGGAGATGGGCATTGGCATCCTCGTGTGGCTTTCCACAGAAGGGATTGGCTTGCACCATATTGATAAGCGCAGGCTTCAACTCAAAAGTCGCATCCCCCAAGTTAAGCTGCGGACCCATGGCGACATTGTCAGCCGACGGCGCAGAGTACTCAGAGATGGTCTTCTGGGCCATAGCTTCTTTGATAACCGGTGCAGATACTCCTTCCTCTAACGGATTCAGGTTCGAGATGAACCTTTGAGGTGGAACTTGACGATGTCTAGTTCTCCTCAACAGTTGCTCAGGATCTTCAACGAAGTTTGACGGCAATTGGAAACCGCTCATACACTGTCAGGCTTCACAATAAAGGAAGACAAGACAAGTGATGGGTTATCCCTATCACTACTTGATAACTAGCAAACTCTGGATTCTCTTTTTGTTAAAACTCTTAGACAGACGCTTTCCCCGGCAACGGCGCCAGAAATGCTTGTTGACACTTCTTAACGCAACCACCGGATATCGGCGACGGCGCCAGAAGTGCCCTGGTAGGGTAACTCTATTTACTATTGGATAATTCCGCAAGCGCACAAAATGTACCGCTGTAGCACTTCACCAAGGAGTATTCCAAGGTATCGTAATTTATATTTTCCCAAGGGAAAGCGGCTAAGTGTGTTTAACAAAAAGGGGAATGAGATTCCTTGAGTTATCTAGTATCAACTAGTGAATAAGGGTGGTAAATAACGAATAGGAAGGGTAGTGGTGAATCCAAGGTCCTATGCTAAAGGTAAATGGTAGAGTTAGCTAGGTGGGAGGACAACGAGTGAGTAAAGGACTCCTATGTATCTAACTTGACTTCTGTGACTTACTTTAATAGATAATTGCCTTAACTACGCTAGAGCCTTACTAACTGTGTGCGAGGGATAGCCGAGCTGGTAAGACGCTTAGAAGGTTTTTCACCTAACCCCTTACCGAAAGCGACTATTGGGCTTATGGACGCCTTACCTTTTAAGAACTAGCCTGTACGTGAGGAGAACCTAATGCCGCCCACGATCTGTCACCTACTAGGGAGTGCGCTCCTACTTTCCGTTCAAGCCAGCGGTAATCAAAGGTAATCTTAAGTATGAGCACCACGCTCACACTTAATCCTACAATGCTAACTAGTTGCAGCTAGCTAGAGCTCCTATACAAGATAGGACGATGATGCACACACAGGAGTGGTTACAGGTCACTAACTTCACTAAGACAACTATATTACTAAAGTAAATGCACAACAAGACTAAAAGACTTGCACTAAGTAAGAACTCAGTAAAGTAATGTAAGAATAATATATTAATAAAAGGAAAGTCTTACAAAAGTAGAAAGGTACAAGAGCTATACCAGACTCTCCAGAAGACGACTTCGGAGACCCCGAGCTTCGCTCGACTCGACTCTAACTCCCACTCTAGACTAACTACTACTCTACTTGTATGCTTGGAACTTGTAATGCTCTTGGCCTTGGAATTGCACACTTGAAATGAAGGATGGAGGCTGCCTTTTATAGAGGGAGATGGAGTAGGGGTTACTCCATCGCCACGTCATCGATCCGCGTGACATCTTCTCTCCACCCTTGGATCAAACCGACCTCACAACCGCCATTTGATCAACGGCAGGGGCAAATCAACATGTGGGACATGTGGGGAAGGTCGGTGGGAGGCCACCGACCCTAGAACCGCCTTTGATGTGGGGTCGGGCGACCCCACTTCTGGGCCTCTGGGCCCACCAGCAGTGTCCACAGGGGTCCCTTATGTCGGTGGACTAGGTGGCACACCTGGGTCCCACCAAAGAGGGGTCGGGCGACCCCCTCCCTGTGGGCCCAAGGTGTCACCTGTTGTCCCCTCGATCTCCTCTTGATGATTCTGATGTTGGCTTTGTCAAATAATGTCTTGAATTTGTTGTTCCTGCATAAACAAGCTAAGAGTACAAGTGGAACTAGTTATGGATAAAATATGTTCATGTCATGTCGTTTCCCCTTGCAACCGAGGCATGTTGACGGTGTTTTGTATGTGGATTTCTATGGTATATCCACCGTCAACAATCCTATGGAGGAGGTAAAGGCTGCATCTCTTGAACTTTTAGAAGAATCAGACTTAGAAGACGAAACACCTTTCTTCATAGAAGAAGAAGCCGAACCTTGTGAACCTGAACCCTTAGATGAGTTTGCAGAAACACCTAGACCCCCCATAGAGCTTAAAACTTTACCACCCGGTCTTATCTATGCTTTCCTAAACAATAATCTAGAGTTTCCTGTGATCATTATCGATAAACTCACTCAGGAGCAAACTCTGCGATTAATGACCATTCTTGAGAAACATCACTCAGTTTTCGGTTACTCACTCCAAGATCTTACAGGAATCAGTCCTATGATTTGTACCCATCGTATTCCAACAGATCCTTCTGTTTCACCTTCTCGAGAACCCCAACGTAGACTCAACAACACTATGAGAGAGGTAGTTAAAAAAGAAGTTATAAAGTTGCTGCATGCAGGGATTATATATCCTATGCCGCACAGTGAGTGGGTAAGCCCAGTTCAAGTTGTGCCTAAAAAGGGAGGCATGACTGTTATTATGAATGAAAAGAACGAGCTAATTCCGCAACACACCGTCATAGGATGGCGAATGTGCATAGACTATAGAAAACTAAACAAAGCCACGAGAAAGGATCACTTTCCTTTACCTTTCATAGATGAGATGCTAGAGCGGTTAGCAAACCATTCGTTCTTCTATTTCTTAGATGGATATTCGGGGTATCATCAGATCCCAATCCATCCCGATGATCAAAGCAAAACCACTTTTACATGCCCATATGGAACTTATGCTTACCGTAGAATGTCTTTTGGGTTATGTAATGCACCAGCTTCTTTTCAAAGATGCATGATGTCTATATTTTCTGATATGATTGAAGAGATTATGGAAGTTTTCATGGACAAGGTTTTGCAAAGATGTGAAGAAAAGCACTTAGTCCTTAATTGGGAAAAATGTCATTTCATTGTTAGGGAAGGAATAGTGCTGGGACACCTAGTGTCTGAAAGAGGTATTGAGGTAGACAAAGCTAAAATTGAAGTAATTGAACAACTACCTCCACCTGTGAACATAAAAGGAATTCGAAGCTTTCTTGGCCATGCTGGTTTTTATCGCAGATTTATAAAAGATTTCTCATTCATTGCTAAACCACTTACTCTTTTGCTAGCCAAGGATGCTCCTTTCAAATTTGATGATGCATGTCTAACATCTTTTAATTTATTAAAGAAAGCACTCTCTGCACCAATCATTCAACCCCCTGATTGGTCGTTGCCTTTTGAAATTTTGTGTGATGCTAGTGATTATGCTGTGGGGGCAGTATTAGGACAAACTAAAAATAAGAAGCATCATGCAATTGCTTATGCCAGTAAAACTTTGACAGGAGCTCAACTTAACTATGCAACCACTGAAAAAGAGCTTCTGGCTGTTGTCTTTGCCATTGATAAATTTAGATCTTATTTAGTTGGAGCTAAAATAATTGTTTACACTGATCATGCTGCATTAAAATATTTGCTCACTAAAAAAGATGCTAAACCTCGCCTGATTAGATGGATCTTATTACTCCAAGAATTTGACTTAGAAATAAAAGATAAAAAGGGAGTAGAAAATTCTGTTGCTGATCACTTGTCTAGAATGTATTTTAAGAGTCCACAGGAAACCCCCATCGATGATTCACTCCGGGACAACATGCTCTACGGGATTAATAGGTCTGACCCCTGGTATGCAGATATTGTTAATTTTATAGTTTCAGGGTATGTACCACCAGGAGCAAACAAGAAGAAGCTTATTCAAGAAAGTCGTTCACATATATGGGATGAGCCATACCTCTTCCGAGTATGCTCTGATGGCTTACTCAGGAGATGTGTGACCACTGAGGAAGGATGGAAGATCATCGACAGATGTCATTCCTCACCATATGGAGGTCACTATGGAGCATTCCGTACACATTCAAATATCTGGCAGTGTGGATTCTACTGGCCTACAATGTATGAAGACACGAAGCAATATATCAGAAGATGTGGGCCATGTCAAAGGCACCGAAACATAAATACAAGGGATGCAATGCCACTCACAAACAACCTTCAGGTTGAGCTCTTTGATGTCTGGGGAATAGACTATATGGGTCCATTTCCTCCATCAAAGAAGTATGAGTACATCTTGGTGGCGGTTGACTATTTCTCCAAGTGGGTAGAGGCATTACCTTGCAAGCATGCCGACAATATCAGTTCAAAGAGGATGTTCGAAGAAATTATATTTCCAAGATTTGGAGTTCCCAGAGTAGTGATAAGTGATGGAGGAGCACACTTCATCGACAAACGCTTCAAGCAATATCATCAAGATATGGAATCCGTCATAACGTCGCTACCCCTTATCATCCTCAGACAAGCGGCCAAGCAGAGACTTCCAACAAACAAATCAAGAATATTCTTCAGAAGACAGTAAATGAAATGGGAACGGCGTGGAAAGACAATTGGAATGTCTCCATACCAATTGTTGTACGGGAAGACTTGCCACCTACCTGTTGAAGTGGAGTTCAAAGCACACTAGGCCATAAAGAGATGGAATATGGACCTAGATGTTGCTGGAGATCATAGAAGAATGCAACTATCAGAATTGAAAGAATGGCGAGAGAAAGCATATCACAATTCAAAGATCTACAAAGAAAGAGTCAAAAGGTGGCATGACAAGAGAATCAAGAAGAAGGAGTTCACACCCGGAGATAAGGTATTACTTTTTAATTCCAGGGTGAAGCTTTTTGGGCATGGAAAACTCCGAAGCAAATGGGAAGGACCATTCAAGGTAATTAATTCATCATCCCACGGAGCTATCACACTTCAAAATGATGAAGGTACGCTATTCAAGGTCAATGGTCAACGTCTTAAACTATTTTTAGAGCCCAATAAAGAATTAGAAGAAATAGACGTAATCCATTTTTACCTTCCCATGGAGAATTAGAGCCCAACACTTTTAATCTGATCTTTTTGGGTCATATATATATTTTTCTAAATAATTTTGCATCTAGAAACGCGCTCGAGAAAGTGGGCCCACAGAGGGGCCAGAGAGAGGGCGGGCGCCCAGCTCCTGTTCCCCCTCGGTCCCGATTTTCTCTGTTATGGAAAATGCACTTATGGTAATTCGAATAATCCCTCAGATGGAAAGTTTTGCACGCACATCGACGGGAGCAACCCGAACAACCCCTAGAGGCACTTTTTGAACCCTATATAAACAGACCCCTGACATCAGTTTTCAAACACCAAACCACCAAGCCTTCTCTTCTTCTTCAATTAGAGCTTGATTAGTTCCCCGCTGCTCCAATGGCCGAGAAGTTCCACGATGATTGGGAAGTCGTCCCCTTCAACCTCAACATAGAGCCTGTGGAAGACCCCGACGCCCGTGCTCTCATCCCGGCCAACACAGAGCGACAGCTAGAAGCCGTGCCATTACGCCAGCGCAGCTCCACCCAATCCTATCATGCTCAACCAGTTCTCACCGCACCGCCACAACCCCTACTTCTCAAGGGATCATCATCCAAAACGAAGACCACCATCAAGGTGCCAACCGGCATGAGGATCCTTCCACCTAGACCCAATGAGAGGGTCGTTGGAGTCAAGACCAACCAGAGCGGCGAGATCAGCAGCATTCGCTACACTACGGAGGAGGAAAGGCCTTACTTCGAAGGGATTAGAGCAGCCAAAGTACGTTTCATCCCTTCAAAGGCAGCCCCGAAGCATGCTCTCAATGCTTTTGGGTCACCTCCCAAGCGTCGCAAGACTATAATGGATATTGATGAGGACGTTCGCAGACTAGACAGAGTTATCATAGACCTCTAGTCCTCGATTAATTCCCTCACTAGGCAGCTCTCTATCCACAACACCATTATACTAGGCCTTAGGCAGGATCTTGTCAGTGCCAATAAGAAGATTAAGGAGTTAGAGCGCCGCTGAGTTATCTAGATTAGACCTTGAGGCAATGCATCCTAGTTATCTATCTTTAAATTCGGTTTAGGTTTACTATTATCATCAGTTTGTTACTATTGCTATCAGTTTACTACTAGTCATTTGTAATAAATGCCTCAAGGTTAATAAAGAGTATTATTATTATTATTATTATTATTATTATTATTATTATTATTATTATTATTATTATTATTATTATTATTATTATTATTATTATTATTATTATGTTTTGTGTGTCTCTACTTTATTTTTGTGCAAGAAAGCAGAAAACAAGTATGGGGGAGATCCCTCAACATGCCAAACACACTCCGACTACACCACTCCACGATTCAGATACACACTCTGCACACTTTACTTTACACATACACATATCTTGGATTATGCAGAATATTGTTTCCAACATGATAAAGATTAAAATGTTTCTAAATATGATTAATCTCACTCTGTGATATTTTCTGAAAGCTTGCAACTATTATAAAATTATTTTAAAACCCTGTGTTACTTAAGACAGTATGGAATGTGAGATGGTAGACTATGAGTTTCTTATTCTTAATATCATTGTTGCTTGGAGAATTTATTTCAAAATCTTTAAAATTCTAGCTACCATCCTCAGTGTTTTATATGCCTGATAAAACTTAAAATATTAATTATAATTATAAAAGCTATCTACTCTGTATTGAGTTTGTTCAAAATGAGTTAGACCCTTGTTGAGAGATTTATCATGCTCCTAAGATCAAGACAATTATTCAGAAAGATTCACTCTTCCGAAGTATTATTGCATTAGAGGCATGAGCTATGCAAAAATAAAGATATTTCGAGGGAATAAAAAGGAGCAAGTGCTCGATAACCTCACAGAAAAATGGACAAGTGTCCGGCAGTAGAATTAGGGATACCTCGGTATCCACTTAAAAAAAGAAAAGAAAAGAGAAAAAAATGATAGCCCATGGTCCCTCTAATAAGCAATATGCCAGCAAGTCTTTGATCTAAGAGTATGACATTCCCCTCCTCGGATCCTGTTTTGATCAGGCAATAAATGAAAAGTAAGTATGCTTGAGAATTTTTGCAAATTAAAACAGCCTCAATGAGATATATAAAAGATAATGAGTGATCTGAGAAGACCTATGAGGATAAAAGGTATGCTAACTTTCTTTCAAAAATATACAAAAACTCCAAGTGACAAGATTGAGAACAAAGGATCTTTACTCTTAAACTATATACTTCCCTGACTATAGTACACAGTGGAATTTTAACACCCTGCAATTATGAAAAGAATGTTTTAAAAGGTTTTACCCCAGATATTGTTCTTAACCATCCTTTTCTCGAGGAGTATGGGGGTATTTGTTGACGGTTCTTAAGTATCAATTTTAATTATCAAATAAACAAGAGAAAGGACCAATATGCAACCAATACCTAGAATTAGGGTTTGATCTGACAGAATTCCACGAGTTTTGTTGTTTATCTGTTTCTGCAGGGGGTTATCAGGAAAGAAGGAAGAAAGGCCCACATGTCGGGATTACATAGAGATATCAACGCACCGCGTGATTTTCTACCATCTAGAAGACTCCAGAAGCCACGGGAAGAAAGCAGAGGCCAAAAGGGGCCAGGCCCAGGGCGCCCGCCCTAAGGACCTGGGCGCCCGCCCCCCTCTGGAAGCCAATCAGGACTCTCTTCGCACACGATGTTCCACCGACCTAATGGATCAAGGATAACGTAGTACCACATCGCCTACCGACCCAAAAATGCATAGAGGAGGAGGACTATATAAGGAGACCCCCCTGGCCCCTGGAGAAGACAAGAAGTTATCATAGAGATTGAGGGGTGCCCTCGAAGGAAAACCTCTTCTCTAAATAAAATTTCTTTTTAGGCTTAGCAACCAATGTAAAGTAGAAATAGATCTTCCAGTTTCTACTAGATTGAGAGAGATAGAGTGGAGGTGTAGATTGGAGGAAGCCCGGCCTGTCGGTGTCTACTCCAAGCTTGTACCTGCGGGATCAAGTTCTCCTAACCCGAAGTTTGCTCCTAGGATTCTTCAGTATTTTGACTTCTAATTTCTAGTAAGTTCTTGTTTTATTGTTCTTTTGGTTTATGAGTTTACTTTAATCTCTTCGCGTAGAGTTTAGAGTAATCATTGCTGGCGTAAACGTGGTGTTTAGGCTGGGGTACTCATAGATATTCCCTGACTAGCTAGACCATGGTAGTAGCGAGGAACGTGACATTTCCGAGTTACCTTTGCAGACCATATCTAGCAGGAAGGATAGGGTTTATAGGTGCGGGTTGAACATCCTTTGTGGTGTCTAGATTCCGTTAGCCTCCCCGATAGAATAGTAGATCATCCTTACCAAGGTTAGAAGGAGACTACGGTTGCAGTCTTCTCTATTTATCACTCACATCGAGAAACATTCTTTGTTGCCTAAAGGGTTAGTAGTAATAGACCGGTTAGTCAGATGCACTCTTTCTCCTAGTGGTAAAAAAATAAATACGATACTCTGGATAACATCCCAGTTGAAGTGCTCACCGATATCTGTGCGCTTGCGGATCAATTCCTTATTGCGTTCCCAAATATCAACACCCGCAACGGCTGTAGTAGCCGATGGAGCTGTAACCAATGATGACCCTGGGTGATGATAAGCAGGACCCACGTAATTGGGTGGCAATTGCCCTTCCTTGAAAGTTCTAGCCACCGCATTGAAAACCATGTTGGACAGTACACCAGCTTGATTGATTAAGGCACGGTTAATAGCACTGTGAACCATGTCTTGAAGTTTACTAGGATTGGCTTCAAAAGTAATATGCCGAGGTGCCGGGAATGCTTCCTTTTGGATCACCTCACCACTCCTGTTGATACTAAAGGATTTCAAGCATTGCTGCTTGTATTCCTCCATGGCTTTTGCAATAGCTTGCTTCTGCTCATCTCTGAGATTGGCCTCCGTCACTGGGATGACATTCTCCAAGTCGAAATCGGTGTTCGACATGTTGATCTTGATCTTGAATCTATCCCACCGGGCATGCCAAAAGATGTGTTGGTGCAAAAGCTGATCTGCAAACACAAAGGGCTAATACCCGATTCAAATGTTAAGGCGTGCTAGTCGATTTGACCTTACAATCGACAAAGGTGGTAACTTGAACACTTTGGTCCCGACAACAGCGATGCGCACGGACGTCATGGCCAAGAGGTGCTCATGCAGAACTTGAGAACACGTCGAGTTTGGCTCAACGAATTCCTAAGAACTCGTAGTAAAAGGGAAAATATAACGAAGTCGTCGAAAAGTAGATGCTGGAATATGAGTAAAAACTTGTGTTTGAATGATTGATAGATGTCTCAATACATGGCCCTAGGGTCTACATTTATACCCTGTCCAAAGAGCTACAACCAGACACGACTAGGACTCGAATTTCAAATTAAACGGAACACGTACACAAAACGAGTTCTAATAACTAAGGAAAACATTAAACTATCCCCTGTAACCGATCGGGACATTACCACGAATCAATCGGCAACCTCCACGCTTTTCTCCGGCGTCATCAGCAGACTACCGGTTACAGCAATCGGCAAACACCGGCACTGGTCATCGGCACGAATATGTCATCACTTTTGGACTTAGTCATATTCGGTTGTCTCCCCATCGGCAACCACCTTCATCAGCAACTTCCCTGTAGACTAATCACCATTGCTCCATCTACCGATCTATATTTCACTAACTCCAGGTACGTGTCAAAAGATAGGTGTCCAAAAACGGTGTCAACACGGTTAATGCCCTTTCAATTTATCATGAATTGAGAAGTTGTCTCTGTAGGTACCCCATGATTATAATCGTCTACCCTGGCTCAAGTTAGTGGAATTGGTCACTTGACAACTTAGGAAGTGGATATGCTACATCTACTGCTGATTCTATAGAGACTCAATATACTTCATTGCTAAAGAGACCATGACTAGTATGCTCTAGTTGATGGAAGTTCTCGTCTAGTAGATGTCATCTTTAATGAAGGACTTAAGAAAATTACAGATACAAGAGTTAGAAACCACCAAAGGAAAGTGAATGAGACTTAGAGTTTTATAGATATGGCAAGAGGCTATCATAGGTTTGCTGGAGCCAATGTGATCTTGACATAGGAGTGACTAAGAGATTGACTTGGAATGATAAGATTCTATTAGTGGCTCACTGAAGGTGTTATAAAGATCAACATATAGGGTTCTTCTATTCCATCAAGACCTTGAATGTGCTCCATACAAGAAAAGTAGTGGCTTGTGCATGAGTCAACTAAGTAAGTTGGACCACCTGACACGTGATGTGAAGGTAACCAAGCATAAAGAGTGTGCTAGAGGAGTTCAAATAACACCAAGGTTTGAGGAGTTGAGTGTTGAACTAGAGTGATGTCACTAGTACTGTCAAATGGGCTCTACTAATTACTCACTTGGGAACCACAGGAACTGCAAAGATTACTTAGAAGATATGTTGTGAGCTTGTGTATTGCAGTAGGGTACAAAGAATTTACCATATGTGAAGTTTTCTTAGAACAACAGTTAGTAGAAGAGCCTTTAGTGGGAGCCTTTTGAAGCTTGTATGGATGTAAGTGTAGAACTCTATTCATTTGGAATCAAACGGGAGAACACAAGTGGTTGGGCTACAGGTTTTAAGTGATGCAGAACAGCAATTGAGAGTGATCAGAGATAACTTAAAGGTGGCACGGTCTCAACAGAAAAGTTATGTTGACACCTGAGAGAAGAATTTGTTCTGAAGTGTGAAACTACGTGTGTTTGGAGGTGTCACCTATGAGAGGTGTGTGGAGGTTTAATATGAAAGGAAAGTTAGCACCAAGGTATGTCAGGCTTTTCAAGATGTTAGAAACACAGAACAAAGTGACTTACCAAATAGAGCTACTTGAAAGTTTAGGAGGAGTGTATGATGTCTTCCATATGTCTCAACTTAAAAAGTACCTGTGTGTGCCATAAGAGCAGGTATCGTTAAAAGAATTGGCTGTTAAATCACATTTCACAAACGAAGAGTACCCGGTAAGAGTTTTGGAAACCGTAGAAAGGATTACCATGAGTTGGATTTTCAGGATGTACAAAGTCCAGTCGAATCAGTGCACCGCAAAGGAGGCTATTTGTAAAAGAGAAGAGGATCTAAGAAAAACATACCCGCATTGGTTTGAGTAAGCACCAACCGAATCTCGGGGACGAGATTCATTTTAAGGGGGGTAGAATTGTAACACCCCAAAAATTGCAATTTTCCAAAATAGGATAGAATGTTAAATTGTGTATTTTTGTGCCCATGAAATATAGGAAAAATAATATTTTTCTTTAAATTAAAATTTACCATAGGAGCTGGCAACTTGTTTGAGCATGCATGTCTTTGCATTTGATTTATTGTGATGAGTGGTTTTGGCTCAAACTCAAAAATATATTCAAACAGATTTTAAAATAAACTTGAAATTGGCTTTGAATAAAAAAAAGAAGGAGATGTATCTTTTCCCCTCACTCTTGGGCTCGGCCCAAAATTATTTTCCCCCCGCGGCCTCCTTTCTTTCCCCCCCTTCTCTCCTTTCTACCTTGGCGGCCCAAGAGCTCGCCCAGCCCACTGCCAAACCAGCCCAGCCGCTAAGCGCCAGCGCCCTCCTCTCATCCTTTTTGCTGACAAGCGGGTCTCCTTAAATAGCGGGACCTTCTTCCACCTCGTGCCCGCATCGGACTCCACCACGAGATCGATTCGGCCACGCGGTTTCCCCTTGCTGGCTTGCCTCACAAGTCATGGGCCCCCTTAAATAGCAGTGGCGACCCGGTCCACCCCTTGCCTTTAACCCTAGAGCAAGCCACTGCTTAGCAGAACCGCAAAACATCGCCGAGATCGCCGTCGAGGTTGAAGTCCCGTTTCGTAGCATCGCTGCCTCTATGGGTTCTCCACCGAGCTTCCTCTCGTCCTTGCGACTTCGCCAAGCTTTCTTTCTCGCGTTTTCGTGCTCTCTGCGCTCTGTTTGATCTCGTTGAACTATGCAGGAGCTACGCCGTCCGCCTTCCTCCATCGCGAGCGCGCTCCGGCCTCTCCCTGACTTCGGTTTTGCCCTAGGTGAGGTCGCAATAAGCTACTCTATCTCCCTATGCCTTTGACTCCTTGAATCATGCTCCAAATTGACAGATTGATTAACACTGACGCGGTCCGGCCATGGCGCCACCGCGGGCACCCCCAACTCCGGCGGGCCACTCCCCTCTCTCCCCCCCGATCTGTTGTGGACCATTCAATCGTGATCCAACGGTCTATATCGAAGGATACCCCTTCGGCCGCATTGTTTGCAAAAGAGCCCCCCAGGTTTTTAAAGATATAACCCGCAGTCCAAAGCGCTTTGTCTAGTTACGCTTTCTGACTTTGAAAACGTAAATCCCGACGATTTGATTAAAAATACATTTTCTGTATTTACAAAATTGCCACTGGTTTTATATTGCTCATAAAATATTCGTTTTAACTCTGATTTAATCCATTCAAATTGCGTTAGATTCGTAATCACAAGATCTACAGGTTAGTCTCACTGTTTTACAAGTTTACAACTTTTATTTTCGTGATCATATTTAATTAATAACTTTTCTAAAGAAAATCTTAGGAAAATCATAAGTTCTTCGTTATAGCTCCGATTTCGTGTGATCTTTACGTCCGTGTGATCGTAGAGCGATGTAGATTCGTTTTATAAACTTTTCATCTTTATTTGCTACTGTTGGTGTATTATTCTAATTATAGGTTTTTTTTGCTTTGTATGATTGCCTCTGGATGATTGATGTTGATGTGACGACTGAGTTTAGACGGTGAGCTTTTACATGGTGATCAAGAAGCAGTTTGTAGAAGTTTTGGAACTAAAAGAAGGATCTGAATTTCAAGGCAAGTATAGCATGGGATCATCCTTGTTTCCTAACAACTTTGATCACACAATTCATATTGTAGGTGTCTTCTTGTTAAGGATTTCCTAGTATTGATCTTATACCTTGTCACCTATGGTTTTGCATTGGGTAGTCTATGATAGTGCTCCACTAAACCATGATCTTGTAATTTGATTAATGGAATATGCAATAAACATTAAAAGAGGACTTTTTTAGCAACTTTGGTAAAGAAGGCTGGAGCATTGGGCTATCCTATGGTGCTCTAGTTTCTCTCCATAAGGACTTATCTCTATATGACCATCCGGGACATATAGTACAACTGTGAGGGCTACATGGCTCTGGCTTTAGCTCAGTATGA
This sequence comes from Sorghum bicolor, assembly GCF_000003195.3. NCBI lineage: Eukaryota > Viridiplantae > Streptophyta > Magnoliopsida > Poales > Poaceae > Sorghum > Sorghum bicolor. The sequence continues at coordinate 34,863,161 of NC_012874.2, read as the reverse complement.
GGACCTTTTCTAGCTTGTTAGAGGTTCCTCGTGTGGCGCAAATGGGGAATAGCAGACCATGGATTCCTACGGGTGAATCACATGGACTGACTAATGAAACCAAGCGGCCCTAACTTGTTAGACGAACCTTTGAAAAGCTTCATAGTGAACCCTGCCGACCTTCCTAGGTAGGGGGTTTAGAGACTCATGACCTCGGGCGAAAGGGTAAATCACGACTCACAGTGAAAGTGTACAACCTCTGCAGAGTGTAAAACTAATATAACAGCTGTGCTCACGGTCACGAGCGTCCTTGGACTAATACAGAATAAATGATCACTAATGGCAAATCATTAATGTTATTATTGTTAATATGTTGTTTATGCTATTCTTTATTCACTTTACTTGATCATGAGTTTACTTTGGGACTTGACAACTTGATGCTACTCATATGCTAAAATTGTGACAGCTAAAAGCTACATGTAGTTAAACCAATGTCTAGCCTTGGAGTCTCATGAACCCCTTGTTATTCTTGCTGAGTATGAGATGTACTTACGCTTGTCTTTACATTTTATTTGGATAAAAATCTCGGATGGGTACCAGATTGCAAGCTTGGAAAAGAGTTTAGGCTTGTGCTCAACCAGTCAGTTGTCCCTGTGGATTTGGTGCTTTTGCGTGAAGAACGGAGAGTCTTTCCGCTATTTGCTATCTAAGGTTATATCTTTTATACTAAGTTCGTTATATATAAGCATTGTCTATTGATATTACCCCTATTTGTGGCTATTTGTGAGATTTGACTTCGTGGGCTCACATATAGTGTGTATCTGGTTTTGTTCTTAAAACCAGGTGCTACAATTATCTTCTAAGTGTTGGGTGTGCAACATTTTTAGTTCATTTGGTTAAGACAGTGAAATCAGGAAAGTTATACTACAAGCATAAAGAGCTGAACAGATTGAGTTAATCAGGTTGGATCAAGTAAAGTTGCAACTCAAACATGTTTGGTTCTTTATTTATGTGCATACCAGAATCAAGGAAGAAGTTTTTAAAGTGTTGACCTTGAGATGTTACCTTTAATGTTGGGGCATGTTGATTCGGTAGCACCTTGTGCCAGCCTCCCTTGCTTGGTCGGTTGTCGATCTTGTTCGCGAACAATCTTGTCCCCTTTGTTGCACTCCTTGCCTTCTTGTATTTTGTCATGCTATCTCTTTTTTCGTGTTTGGACCTTTTTGCTCTTCTTTTTATTCCTGCAAATCATTAGTGGACAACGCATACCTGAAGGAATACAAGAAATAACAAGGGTAGTCTTGTCATATAGCTAAGGGTCACCTTCTATGCTATGGCGAAGTTTGTTTGAGAATGTTAGCATAGAACATTTATTAATCACCATTACTTTGTTTCTAGAGGATTTTTTTGTTTCATCTTAAGATTGATCTCATATATTGAAGTTATGGAATAACTCAAACTTATAGAAACAAAGCAGTGGTGGATTGAGAGATTACCAATCAGCGTGCCAGAGTGATGAGAGCATGAGAGGAGGAAGAACTCAGTTGGATTCTTTAGATGAGTTGTCCTTCCTTCTCCTTGCCTCAACCTTTCAATCTAGGAAGCGAGGGTGCCGAAAGTTACATCCCTTCTCTTGTCAATCTATTTTGATTTATGTTGAGGAATAGTTGACAAGTGGCTGCGACTGAAACCGTAATTCGAGTTCCTCCATGATGGTCTTAACTGGCATGGTGGAAATTTGTTCACCTTCTTCAATGGAGTGAGTACTCTAGTATAGGCACTTCTCTTTGACTAGTTGTGTCTCCCCTTGTGCTAAGTGGTTAAAGTTCATGCGCCTTGCTTCATCTCTAGAGTGAGTTCATCTCAGGACTTTCCCAATTTGGTATGAAAAGTTTTCCTGTAGAGGTTAGTCTAACAAAATATACCATTGTCTACACAAGTAGTTTTTAGTTCAATAATCAAACTAGACTCTATGTCTAATTGGATTAAGGAAGACCATTTAACATAGGCACCACGCTTAATTTAAAAGCCAATAGAAGTATGTGGAGTACTTCCAAACCAAAGTTTACTACGATAGACAAATGTAGCATGTAAGTGTTGATATTTGGGAACGCAATAAGGAATTGATCCGCAAGCGCACGGATATCGGTGAGCACTTCACCCGGGAGGTTATCCAGAGTATCGTATTTATTTTTTTACCACTAGGAGAAAGAGTGCATCTGACTAACCGGTCTATTACTACTAACCTTTAGGCACAAAGAATGTCTTTTGATGTGAGTGATAAATAGAGAAGACTGCAACCGTAGTCTCCTTCTAACCTTGGTAAGGATGATCTACTGTTCTAATGGGAGGCTAACGGAATCTAGACACCACAAAGGATGTTCAACCCGCACCTATAAACCCTATCCTTCCTGCTAACGAGATGTGATCTACAAAGGTAGCTCGGAATTGTCACGTTCCTCACTACTACCACGGTCCAGCTAGTCAGGGAATATCTATGAGTACCCCAGCCTAAACACCACGTTTACGCCAGCAATGATTACTCTAAACTCTACGCGAAGAGATTAAAGTAAACTCATAAACCATAAGAACAATAAAACAAGAACTTACTAGAATTTAGAAGTCGAAATACTGAAGAATCCTAGGAGCAAGCTTCGGGTTAGGAGAACTTGATCACGCAGGTACAAGCTTGGAGTAGACACCGACAGGCCGGGCTTCCTCCAATCTACACCTCCACTCTATCTCTCTCAATCTAGTAGAAACTAGAAGATCTATTTCTACCTTACATTGATTGCTAAGCCTAAAAAGAAATATTAATTAGAGAAGAGGTTTTCCTTCGAGGGCACCCCTCAGTCTCTATGATAATTTCTTCATGTCTTCTCCAGGGGCCAGGGGGGTCTCCTTATATAGTCCTCCCCTTCTATGCGTTTTTGGGTCGATAGGCGAGGTGGTACTATGTTTTTCTTGATCCAATAGGTCGGTGGAATATCCCGAGCGAAGAGAGTCCTGATCTGGCTCCAGCAGGGGGCGGGCGCCCAGGTCCTCAGGGCGGGCGCCCTGGGCCTAGCCCCGTTTCGACTCCGCTTCGGTCTCGTGGCTTTTGTAGTCTTCTAGATGGTGGAAAATTGCGCGGTGCGTTGATATCTCTATGTAATCCCGACATGTGGGCCTTTCTTCCTTATTTCCTGATAACCCCCTGCAGAAACAGATAAACAACAAAACTCGTGGAATTCTGTCAGATCAAACCCTAATTCTAGGTGTTGGTTGCATATTGGTCCTTTCTCTTGTTTATTTGATAATTAAAATTGATACTTAAGAATCGTCAACAAATACCCCCATACTTAGGCTTTTACTCGTCCTCGAGAAAAGGATGGTTAAGAACAATATCTGGGGTAAAACATTTTAAAATATTCTCTTTATAATTGCAGGGTGTTAAAAATTCCACTGTGTACCATAGTCAGGGAAGTTTATGGTTAAGAGTAAAGATCCTTTCTTCTCAATCCTGTCACTTGGAGTTTTTGTATATTTTTGAAAGAAAGTTAGCATACCTTTTTATCCTCATAGGTTCTCTCAGATCACTCATTATCTTTTGTATATCTCACTGAGGCTGTTTTATTTTTGCAAAAATTCTCAAGCATACTTACTTTGCATTTATTGCCTGATCAAAACGGGATCCGAGGAGGGGAATGTCATACTCTTAGATCAAAGACTTTGGAAATTAAAAACTTTGTCAACTCTTGCTGGCATATTGCTTATTAGAGGGACCATGGGCTATCATTTTTTTTAAGTGGATACCGAGGTACCCCTAATTCTTCTGCCGGACACTTGTCCATTTTTTCTGCGAGGTTATCGAGCACTTGCTCCTTTTTATTTCCTCAAAATATTTCTATTTTTGCATAGCCCATGCCTCTAATGCAATAATACTTCGGAAGAGTGAATCTTTCTAAAATAATGTCTTGATCTTAGGAGCATGATAAATCTCTCTACAAGGGTCTAACTCATTTTGAACGAACTCAATACAGAGTAGATAGCTTTTATAATCATAATTAATATTTTCAGTTTTATCAGGCATATAAAACACTGAGGATGGTAGCTAGAATTTTATTTTGAAATAAATTCTCCAAGCAACAATGATATCAAGAATAAGAAACTCATACTCTACCATCACATATTCCATATTGACTTAAGTGACACAGGGTTTTTAAAATGATTTTCAATAATTGTAAGTTTTCAGGAAATATCACAGATTGAGATTAATCATGATTAGAAATATTTTAATCTTTTTATTTTATCATGTCGGAAACAATATTCTGCATAATCCAAAATATATATATGTGTAAAGTAAAGTGTGCAGAGTGTGTACCTGAATCGTGGAGTGGTGTAGTCGGAGTGTGGTTGGTATGTCGAGGGTGTCACAGAACCGACCAAATTATAAGAGTTCAAGTGCAGAAACGATCGACCAGCAATCAAGTTTCCAAACTTGAGCCCATATAATCCCGGTAGTCAATTGAAATCACGAAGGACTTCAAACCAACTCGTAACAAACCAAGATCGTAATAGTCCAACATAAACACAACGAATGTTACATAACCATACATTGCCGTCGAAGCGGCACCACATCGGAGTATTAAGTTATTACAACACTTGTTTGAAGTAGGGGAAGCAAAATAATTACACACACACTCCAAAGTTCTGTTCATAAGTTCGGGTTACTGCCAGAGTCTACACCACCCTTCCAAAAGCAACAGGTACGAAGTTGTTAGAGAACCGTGCCGAACGGTTAGTCCTCATCCCCGGCGGGATGGAGACAAGTCTTGCAGAATCCGTCATAAAAGATGTCATCTGCAACAAGTGGGAATAAACCCTGAGTACGAGAATGTACTTAGCTAGACTTACCCGTCTAGTAAAATATAAAAGACACCAAGGATCATGCAAGGCTAAATATCAAGTGGAGTTGGTTGACTCACTCTTTTTGCCAAAAGCTTAAGTTACAACTAAATTATTTTGAGAGCATCATCTTTATTTATCACCAGCCTACTACTAGATTAGCACCTGTACTACAACACATCACTTGATTATTACAAACAATAATAACCATATCAAATTCATCATATGTTCTTCTTGCTATCATCATTATCATGAACCAACTTCATTAGTGAATGCTACGTTTGCCGCTGCTCTGTCAAGTTCTCACTAACCGGGAGAGACGGCGATTCGAATCGAATTCCTATCCAGCTGGAGGGTTATTCCTAGCACTCACCCAAGCATCCCCTAACGGAGAGCCAACGGGTCACCTTTGGTACAACTCAGGAATCGCGGCTCCGATCAGTGCCGCACTCCCAGGGCTACCACTCTGCCAGGGAGGTCAGGAATTTTAACTCACCTGCCTTTGGACTTACGCCAATGGTCCCCCGCACACCGCACTTCCTCCGGTAGTGCGCACTTTATACTTGCCGGTCTTCCGGCCTGAGTCATACTACTCAGCTTCACGGTCGGAACGAGTTATCCGGCCAACTAAGTGTTAGGCATGCGTTCAACATGACAAGAGGACGTACAACGATCGGTCCTTAGCTGCCACAGACGGAGTAACTACACACTTGCAAAACTCCGCCCGGCTTAAGTCAATTTAATCAGGTTCCATCCACGATAGCACATATAGACCATCGTGATCCGACATAACCCTATATCGCGCAGGTGATAGGATATCACCCGACTTCTACCGATTAAAGCATGGCTAAGCTGCTACTCGATCCTAACTCTACAACCAGGATAAGATGAATTATCTGAACAAGGATAGTGTAGAATGCAGCAAAGGTTTCATCACAACTCCTATAGTTAATGCAGCAATAGATATAACATATTAAGTAAACTTTCGAAAATAAAGGGAGACTTAGAATGCTCCGGGGCTTGCCTTTCACGAACGATGCCGGCTCGTGATTCGGGCACTCAACTTCTTCTTTGGGCTCTTCGAGTCCGGCTTGCTGGACCTCCACCTCTTGGCTGCCCTCCTGGCCTTCGGGATTCGCCTGAAGCTCGTAGGAGGCTGTCGCGTCCGATGCACCTATTGCATGCTCGAATAATAAGAAGATGCACATGCTAAAGATGAATGCTTGATAACACAAGTAACTCACTGGACACTCATTTACGGAGTAAAAGTTACACTAGCTCACATAAGTAAGTAAGTCAACTTAGCTCACAACCTATCATGATACTAAAACAGCAAGCAACACAAAACAAGTATACCCAGTAATTAAATCATAACTAATGATAGACAGATCCAACAAACACAAATAAAGACATTCTGGAAAGCTTATGAAATTGTCTACAACTCATCTTTAAACATGACAGCAAGATTCAAACACTAAACTGGTCATTTTAAACAAAGTTCCGGGTGCTGTCCCAGAAAAACAGAGAACCCCTATTTCTGGAACTCAACTTGGAACAACCATAACTTTGAAACTACTCGACCAAATGACCTCAAATTTAAACCACAGCTAGTTCAATAAGTTTAGAACAACTTTGATTTAGACAAGATGCACAGAAAGTGAAGTTATCATTAAGCAAATTTAAATCCTCTCCTTGCTGTCCAGAACAGCCTTTAACCCTTTAAGTAATTATTTAATGACATGACCAAAACATAAACCATGCCAACCACATGGCTTATGAGCACTAACATATTACAAGGTTACCAGAACATCAGATGGAAACCCCCAAACATTTACTTAACAAGGCATTTATTAATTAATTCTAGATAAGAGCATAATTACGAGATACTAGTCAAAGTGCTCAGAAAAATCTACAAAAATTACAGGAGCACAAGTAAGACATCAGGGCATCACCATAAAAATTTCAGAGCAATTACACATACTAAATTAAAGATATGTATTTAACATGTGCCAAGGTAATTATTTCATAAATTCAGAAACATGACTCATATGGTGCCAAACAACAGATTTCAGATTATTTATGTCTTAGGAATACAATAAACTTGTTTACTACCAAAGTAGAACACCAGCATAAGCACCAATTATTTTATATGATTTAATTAAAGAAACAAGCCACATTTCAATCATAAAATATATATCAAATCTGCAGTACACTAAAAATCATGAAATATTTACCAACGCACTCTAATACCATACAGAGACTACCATAAAATTTTCATGGCAAAGTAAACAGTATAACAATATATATGAATTTATCCATGAATAACAAGATTAAATACTTAGTAAATATTTTCCCAGAAAACATGGTTCATTTTATATTTTTATTACAAACTAGCCATCTCAAGGAATACCACAAAATTGGTTTCACAATTTTTGGATCTCAGAAACAGGAGATATGATTTTTGCAAGAAAGCCAAAAATCAGGATTTTGAATAAAAGAAAAGGAGGGAAAGAGGAGACACTGACAGTGGACCCCATCTGTCAGGTCCTTCTTCCTCGCGGCCGAGGCGACTTTCGCCGGCGATTTCTCCGCGACGGCGAGGTCTCCGGCCAAACCAAGGGCACCAACGTGATCCCCAAACCCTAGCGACTCGATTGACCCCTTTTTCCCCACGGCGGAGCCACCGGAAGGGGCTCACCGTCGACGATGGCGGCTCGGCGGAGGTGCTCGGCGTTACGCCGGAGCCCTCAGGCCGGTAGAGCGCAACCTAAGGCCTTCTACAGCACCAGCGGACTATGGCGAAGCTTCCTAGGTACACAGCTTGGCCTGGATCCTCGTGGAACACGCTGGCCACGAGAGCACCCATCTCCGGTGGAAGCACGGCGGCGCTGCGCACCGTGTCTGGCGACGGAGAGCTTGGTAGAGCGTCCACCAAGCGACGCAAAAGCTTGCTAAGAACCTAAGCTACCTCTAGGACCTAACCAGAGATGACGAGAGGCTTCACAGGGCTCGGCATTGAGTTCACCGGAGAAAACGGTCACGGCGACCCGATTTGGGGGAAGAAGGAAATGTCGGCTCACCGGTGGGTTTCTCGGGGAGTTAGGGGGTGGAGATTGGAGAGCGGTTCACGGCGGAGCTTTGGGTGAAGTTTGGTGAGCAATGGCACAGCAGGGAACGCGCGCGAGCTCGCCGGAGTAAGCTCACGGAGGAGAGCTCTCGGCGGCCGCGTTTCCGGCGAGCAGGGCGAGGGAGAGCAAAGTGGACGCGTCCACTCTGCGCGGGCGACGCCATGGAGGTCATGCACGCGACGGAAGCTGACGAGCGGGGCCATCGCTGGCGTACGGATGACATCTGGCAGACAGATGGCGCTCTGGCCATCCACGACGGCGAGCTCGGCTTCGATTCAGAAGAAACGACGACAGCGTGACAGAGCAACTTCACCGATGAATATCTCCTAAACCAGACCGAGTTAGAAGATGATGCAGTTGACAAAGTTGGAGTTCCAATCGAGTTCCACAACTTTGTCAACTAGAGCAAAGGCCAGATCAGCCGGGATTAAGAGATATAGAATTTTTAAAATCGATCGAGCAAACTGGTTTCGTTCCAAGACTTAGAAAATTTTCTAAGTGTTGGAAACAGCCCCAAATCTGCCTTGTGGGCCACTTTTGAGCTATTTGTGATCATTTTCATGAGATGGCCATAAAACAACTTTTGTTCCTTATAAAAGTTGCTACAACTTTGCTGTAGGAAGTTTTGACATGAAGACATTTTATGAAACACTTTTTAAAAGCCTAAGAAAAAGAGGTTTCTAGGGCCTATTTGCACAAACATGACTTCAAGGCATATTTTGGAGGAGTGATCAACATGAACATTGTTCCCAAGGTTAAATTAACCATAGATAAACTAATTACCAAGGCATTAAGCACAAACACAAGCATTGTTCACTCAAACATAAGCATAGGAAGCCTATTTAAGCAATTTAAAACACAATTTTGCATAGAATGACATGGCTCAAGAGAGATGATGATCATGAATGCTTTGATTAGATAATGATGCTTATGCTATGCACATGATTAATGCAACCATAACACTAGGGTGTTACAGAGGGATCTCCCCCATACTTGTTTTCTGCTTTCTTGCACAAAAAATAAAGTAGAGACACACAAGACATAATAATAGTAATACTCTTTATTAATCTTGAGGCATTTATTACAAAAGACTAGTAGCAAACTGATAGCAAACTGATAGCAGACTGATAATAATAGTAAACCTAAACTGATTTTAAAGATAGATAACTAAGATGTATTGCCTCAAGGTCTAATCTAGATAACTTAGCGTCGCTCTAATTCCTTGATCTTCATGTTGGCACTGGCAAGATCCTGCCTAAGGCCTAGTATAATGGTGTTGTGGTTAGAGAGCTGCCTAGTGAGGGAATTAATCGAGGACTGGAGGTCTATGATAACTCTATTTAGCCTGCGAACTTCCTCATCAATATCCATTATAGTCTTGCAACGCTTGGGAGGTGTCTCAAAAGCATTGAGAGAGTGCTTTGGGGCTGCCTTTGGAGGGATGAAACGGACTTTGGATGCTCTAATCCCTTCGAAGTAAGGCCTTTCCTCCTCCGTAGTGTAGCGTACGCTGCTGATCTCGCCGCTCCGGTTGGTCTTGACTCCAACGACCCTCTCATTGGGTCTAGGTGGAAGGATCCTTGTGCCGATTGGCACCTTGATAATGGTCTTTGTCTTGGATGATGATCCTTTGAGGAGTAGGGGTTGTGGTGGTGCAGTGAGAACTGGTTGAGCATGGTAAGATTGGGCGGAGCTACGTTGGCGTAATGGCATGGCTTCTAGCTGTCGCTCTGTGTTGGCCGGGACTAGAGCACGGGCATCGGGGTCTTCCACAGGCTCCATGTTGAGGTTGAAGGGGACGACTTCCCAATCATCATGGTACTTCTCGGCCATTGGAGCAGCAAGGAACTAATAAAACTTTAATTGAAGTAGAGCAAATCAAGCTCTAATTGAAGGAGAGCTAATCAAGCTCTAATTGAAGGAGAGAAAGCTTGGTAGCTTGGTGTTTGAAAACTGAGGTCAGGGGTCTGTTTATATAGGGGTCAAAAGGGTGCCTCTATGGGTTGTTCGGGTTGCTCCCGTCGACGTGCGTGCGAAACTTTCCATCCGAGGGATTATTCGGATCACCCTAAGTGCATTTTCCATAACAGAGAAAGTCGGGACCGAGGGGGAACAGGGGCTGGGCGCCCGCCCACTTGATCTGGGCGCCCGCCCTCTCTCTGGCCCCTCTGTGGGCCCTCTTCTCCGAGCGTGTTTCTAGAAGTGGAATTATTTAGAAAAATATATATATGACCCAAAACCATCAGACCAAAAGTGTTGGGCTCTAATTCTCCATGGCAAGGTAAAAATGGACTACGTCTATTTCTTCAAATTCCTCATTGGGCTCTAAAAATAATTTAAGACGTTGACCATTTACCTTGAATAACGTGCCTTCGCTATTTTGAAGTGTGATAGCTCCGTGGGATGATGAATTGATTACCTTGAATGGTCCTTCCCATTTGCTCCGGAGTTTTCCATGCCCGAAAAGCTTCACCCTGGAATTAAAAAGTAATACCTTATCTCCGGGTGTGAACTCCTTCTTCTTGATTCTCTTGTCATGCCACCTTTTGACTCTTTCTTTATAGATCTTTGAATTGTGATATGCCTTCTCTTGCCATTCTTCCAATTCTGATAGTTGCATTCTTCTATAATCTCTAGCAACATCTAGGTCCATATTCCATCTCTTTATGGCCCAGTGTGCTTTGAACTCTAGTTCAACAAGTAGATGGCAAGTCTTCCCGTACACCAATTGGTATGGAGACATTCCAATTGGGGTCTTGTATGCTGTCCGGTATGCCCAGAGTGCATCAGGTAACTTGTCTTTCCACGCCGTTCCCATTTCATTTACTGTCTTCTGATGAATATTCTTGATTTGTTTGTTGGAAGTCTCTGCTTGGCCACTTGTCTGAGGATGATAAGGGGTAGCGACGTTATGACGGATTCCATGTCTTGATAGATATTGCTTGAAGCGTTTGTCGATGAATTGTGCTCCTCCATCACTTATCACTACTCTGGGGACTCCAAATCTTGGAAATATAATTTCTTCGAACATCCTCTTTGAACTGACGTTGTCGGCATGCTTGCAAGGTAATGCCTCTACCCACTTGGAGACATAGTCAACCGCCACCAAGATATACTCGCACTTCTTTGATGGAGGAAATGGACCCATGTAGTCTATTCCCCAGACATCAAAGAGCTCAATCTGAAGGTTGTTGGTGAGTGGCATTGCATCCCTTGTATTTATGTTTCCGTGCCTTTGACATGGCCCACATCTTCTGATATATTGCCTCATGTCGTCATACAATGTAGGCCAGTAGAATCCACACTGCCAGATCTTTGAATGTGTACGGAATGCTCCATAGTGACCTCCATATGGTGACGAATGACATCTGTCGATGATCTTCCATCCTTCCTCAGTGGTCACACATCTCCTGAGTAAGCCATCAGAGCACACTCGGAAGAGGTATGGCTCATCCCATATATGTGAACGACTTTCTTGAATAAGCTTCTTCTTGTTTGCTCCTGGTGGTACATACCCTGAAACCATAAAATTAACAATATCTGCATACCAGGGGTCAGACCTGTTAATCCCGTAGAGCATGTCGTCCCGGAGTGAATCATTGATGGGGGTTTCCTGTGGACTCTTAAAATACATTCTAGACAAGTGATCAGCAACAGAATTTTCTACTCCCTTTTTATATTTTATTTCTAAGTCAAATTCTTGGAGTAATAAGATCCATCTAATCAGGCGAGGTTTAGCATCTTTTTTAGTGAGCAAATATTTTAGTGCAGCATGATCAGTGTAAACAATTATTTTAGCTCCAACTAAATAAGATCTAAATTTATCAATGGCAAAGACAACAGCCAGAAGCTCTTTTTCAGTGGTTGCATAGTTAAGTTGAGCTCCTGTCAAAGTTTTACTGGCATAAGCAATTGCATGATGCTTCTTATCTTTAGTTTGTCCCAATACTGCCCCCACAGCGTAATCACTAGCATCACACATAATTTCAAAAGGCAACGACCAATCAGGGGGTTGAATGATTGGTGCAGAGATGAGTGCTTTCTTTAATAAATTGAAAGATGTTAGACATGCATCATCAAATTCGAAAGGAGCATCCTTGGCTAGCAAAAGAGTAAGTGGTCTAGCAATAAATGAAAAATCTTTTATGAATCTACGATAAAAACCAGCATGGCCAAGAAAGCTTCGAATTCCTTTTATATTCACAGGTGGAGGTAGTTGTTCAATTACTTCAATTTTAGCTTTGTCTACCTCAATACCTCTTTCAGACACTAAGTGTCCCAGCACTATTCCTTCCCTAACCATAAAATGACATTTTTCCCAATTAAGGATTAAGTGCTTTTCTTCACAACTTTGCAAAACCTTATCTAAGTTTTCAAGACAACTATCAAAAGTTTTTCCATAAACAAAGAAATCATCCATGAAACTTCCATAATCTCTTCAATCATATCAGAAAATATAGACATCATGCATCTTTGAAAAGAAGCTGGTGCATTACATAACCCAAAAGACATTCTACGATAAGCATAAGTTCCATAAGGGCATGTAAAAGTGGTTTTGCTTTGATCATCGGGATGGATCGGGATCTGATGATACCCTGAATATCCATCTAAGAAACAAAAGAACAAATGGTTCGCTAATCGCTCTAGCATTTCATCTATAAAAGGTAAAGGAAAGTGATCCTTTCTCGTGGCTTTGTTTAGTTTTCTATAGTCTATGCACATCCGCCATCCTGTGACAGTGCGTTGCAGAATTAGCTCGTTCTTTTCATTCATAATAACAGTCATGCCTCCCTTTTTGGGCACAACTTGCACTGGGCTCACCCACTCACTGTGCGGCACAGGATATATAATCCCTGCATGCAGCAGCTTTATAACTTCCTTTTTAACTACCTCTCTCATAGTGTTGTTAAGTCTACGTTGGGGTTCTCGAGAGGGTGTAAGAGAAGGATCTATTGGAATACGATGGGCACAAATCATAGGACTGATTCCTGTAAGATCTTGAAGTGAGTAGCCGAAAACTGAGTGATGTTTCTCAAGAATGGTCATTAATCGCAGAGTTTGATCCTGAGTGAGTTTATCGCTAATGATTACAGGGAACTCTAGATTATTGTTTAGGAAAGCATAGGTAAGACCAGGTGGTAAAGTTTTAAGCTCTATGGGGGGTCTAGGTGTTTCTGCAAACTCATCTAAGGGTTCAGGCTCAGAAGGTTCGTCTTCTTCTTCTGTGAAGAAAGGAGCTTCGTCTTCTAAGTCTGGTTCATCTAAAAGCTCTAGAGGTGCAGCCTTTACTTCCTCTATAGGATCAGGCAAAAGATATGACTCGGCCTTATTGTTTAAGGAGTGCGAAATTATTATTGGGAATTTAAAAGTTTTTCCAAAAGAAATGTGTAGCTTTCCAGTATGACCTTCATAAAGGAGTCTTCTAAAAGGTTGTCCTATTAACAGGTCGAAGTCCCATGTATCAAAGATATAGAAGTTCAAATGAACCATGGAGCCTTCTACCGTAAGAGGTAGGACATTAATAATTCCAAGACTGGGGACTAATCGTCCCGAAGATTCCTTTATGACCTTTGTTGTGGGGGTTAAGACAAGATTTTTAAATAGTTTAAGTGCAAAGGATTTAGACATAATGTTGATCCCCACAACAGGATTATAAAGAGCATTAAATCAATCAGAATTATAAGCACAGCGTATAGTTATAGAGGGTGTGTCCAAACGGATCACATCAGAGGAAAGCTCTGATTCCTCCAAGCATTCGCTACTCATTACTGAGATAAGCTCTCTCAATTGATATTCACTTGGCAAATAAATGCTAAATTGGCCATTTTGGGGTTTGTCAATAGAATGGTAGTTTGAAATATTTCCAAAATTGGCAAAAAGATCGGATTCTATATCCAGCATGAAGTCCGGTAGTGGAATTTCTTCCTCTTGTGGCTCAGAACTTGGGATATCTAAAGCAGATGAAGAATTTGGCAGAGTGTCTACTTCAGCTTCATAGGTTTCATCATGAAGGGTATTATCCATCTTAGCTTCTAGGATTCTATCTAGGATCACTCTAGCTTCATCAGCAGGGATGCGAAAGAAAGAACCTCTAGACATTGTGTGAAGCATTTGTTTGTGATTTTTATGAAGACCTTGAAAAAAATGGAATAAAAGAACAGGGTCTTCAAGATTAAGGTTTGGACCAGATTCTAAAAGATCCGAAAAACGTTTCCAGGATTTCCCCAAAGTTTCATTATCTTTTTGTTTAAAAGATAGGACTTCGAGTCTAAGGTCGGCTATACGGTCAAGGGAATAGAAATCTAGACAAAAGTTGGCTCGTAAAACTCCCCATTCACCTTGTTGTTGACTTACCTTCTGACTGTACCATTGTCTAGCTTCTCCCATTAAGGAAAAAATGAAAAAGCTTCCAACGTAAAGTTTTATCAGAAATGCCTTCAATGCGAAGACAATCACATGTTTGCTCAAAATCTCTAATATGAAGGTAAGGGTTTTCGTCTTCTTTTCCCGAAAAAGATAGGTTTTGAATCATGGCAATCAACCTAGAACTTAACTTATACTGGGATGTTTGGATAGGCTGTGATGACTCCCATGGTAGAAGGTCAGTTGCTAAAGGGATTGCAGATTCATGGATCGATTTAGAATTTTGGTTTTCGATAAGGTAAGAGTAAAGAAAATAAAGAATATAAAAGATAAGAAAAGATAAAAGTATAGATACAAGCTAGTAGCAAGACTCAAGTTATCTCAGCAACCGTCTTTCTCCCCGGCAACGGCGCCAGAAATGCTTGTTGATATTTGGGAACGCAATAAGGAATTGATCCGCAAGCGCACGGATATCGGTGAGCACTTCACCCGGGAGGTTATCCAGAGTATCGTATTTATTTTTTTACCACTAGGAGAAAGAGTGCATCTGACTAACTGGTCTATTACTACTAACCTTTAGGCACAAAGAATGTCTTTCGATGTGAGTGATAAATAGAGAAGACTGCAACCATAGTCTCCTTCTAACCTTGGTAAGGATGATCTACTGTTCTAATGGGGACGCTAACGGAATCTAGACACCACAAAGGATGTTCAACCCGCACCTATAAACCCTATCCTTCCTGCTAACGAGATGTGATCTACAAAGGTAGCTCGGAATTGTCATGTTCCTCACTACTACCACGGTCCAGCTAGTCAGGGAATATTTATAAGTACCCCAGCATAAACACCACGTTTACGCCAGCAATGATTACTCTAAACTCTACGCGAAGAGATTAAAGTAAACTCATAAACCATAAGAACAATAAAACAAGAACTTACTAGAATTTAGAAGTCGAATTACTGAAGAATCCTAGGAGCAAGCTTCGGGTTAGGAGAACTTGATCCCGCAGGTACAAGCTTGGAGTAGACACCGACAGGCCTGGCTTCCTCCAATCTACACCTCCACTCTATCTCTCTCAATCTAGTAGAAACTAGAAGATCTATTTGTACCTTACATTGATTGCTAAGCCTAAAAAGAAATATTAATTAGAGAAGAGGTTTTCCTTCGAGGGCACCCCTCAGTCTCTATGATAATTTCTTCATATCTTCTCCAGGGGCCAAGGGGGTCTCCTTATATAGTCCTCCCCTTCTATGCATTTTTGGGTCGATAGGCGAGGTGGTAATATGTTTTTCTTGATCCAATAGGTCGGTGGAATATCCCGAGCGAAGAGAGTCCTGATCTGGCTCCAGCAGGGGGCGGGCGCCCAGGTCCTCAGGGCGGGCGCCCTGGGCCTGGCCCCGTTTCGCCTCCGCTTCGGTCTCGTGGCTTCTGGAGTCTTCTAGATGGTGGAAAAATTGCGCGGTGTGTTGATATCTCTATGTAATCCCGACATGTGGGCCTTTCTTCCTTATTTCCTGATAACCCCCTGCAGAAACAGATAAACAACAAAACTCGTGGAATTCTGTCAGATCAAACCCTAATTCTAGGTGTTGGTTGCATATTGGTCCTTTCTCTTGTTTATTTGATAATTAAAATTGATACTTAAGAACCGTCAACAGTAAGCGTTATAGAGATTTACTCAAAATGGAGATGAAAAAGCATGATTGGTGTTTTTAGTAGGTTGAGCATCTCTTAAAGGTAGGGACAATCAAGACAGTGTAGCAACATAGCAAGAGATGTTTTTATGGAAGTAATTCCCCCAAGCTTGAATTTTGCAAAAATCAAGATTGGACCAATTCAATTATTGTTGCATGATGATTGGTTAGACATACCTACGTTTGTCATTCCTTTGTCCTTTTCTGCTCTAACCTAGAAAGGTTACTAACAAGATACCGGAAGGAATATTTTCAATTATATCATTATGCTCACATCACAAGGGCATTACAACAAATAGTTGAACACTCATGTTATGGTCAAAAAAGTGATTGTTTTGGGACACAAGGCTTGTTCTCAGGAAACCTTTAAAATGTGATTTGGTAAAGTGGTTTCCCATCCAACACCAACTTGTGTGCATAAATCTCAAGACAAGGCCAGCACAACCAGATCTAAATTATTTATGATGAACATATGTACCTACAACCTCACTTTTAAAATCTTTGGGATCATGAAGCGTAAGGGGGATGAAGATCTCGTGTGTGGTAAAATGGTAGAGACCAATTGAATCTTGAGATTTCTAAAATAAGCAAGGACTAGATGAGTGTTGACACCAGATGTGGCAAACGAATACACCGCAAGTGTACGGTAGTCAATGTAGCCTTCACCTAGAGTATTCTAGGTATCGTATTTTCCACAGGAAACGTGAAGCGAACTAACTAGGTTCTAGATCGCTAGGATGTGATCAAAGGGTAAAGGTTATATATAGAGAGGTCTAACTAGCACTAATATCTAGTCAGGATACTCTATGTAAAGTGAGGTTTTCCACCTCCTCCCTTAGTTGGAGCAGTAACCGAAATGGTAGATCGAGTTAAAGAGGTTTTACATCTCCTCCCCTACCAAGGCAGCACTATACTCAGCCCAACTTTCACCGTAGTTAACTTGTCTAACACACTAACAAGGAACTTTCCATCTAGAGAGGATTGCCACTCTCGCTCTAGGTGTCTTGTAGTGCAACAAGCAACCCACACTAATAAGATCTAGTCTAGACACCACGTCTACACTATCTTACTACTCTAAGCTTGGTCAAATGCTTTGAGTAATTTACCAAAGTAAAACAGTGTGCACAGTAAGAGGTTTATACGCAAAGAACTAGTCTGGAGTATTAAATGCTATAAAAGACTCAAATGTAAGACTTATAAGAAGACTCACATCTGCTGAGGCGTGCCTTGGAGAAGACTCCCGATAGGCCTGGACTCCTCCGTGGAGCTCCTCACTCTCTCCCTCTATTCTCACACTAAAGCTACAAATGTAGTGTTTCTTCCTATATATGATACATGCTATGTGTGAAGCACTAGGGAGTATTTATAGGGGGAGATGGACTAGGGGCTACTCCATTGCCACATCATCGATCCAGGAGAATTCAATCATGCACCATAGGATCAAACCGATCTCCAAACCATCATTGCATCAATGGCTCAAGATTTCTAGCATGTGTTGAATGTGTTTGATGTTGGTGCAGCAAATCGCCATTGGGTGGCCCACATGCAGGGTTCGACCGACCCTAGGATCTAACAAGTGGACCCACCCAAGCCTTCTAGATGGTTTGCCATGTCGGTGGAGTGAAGTGGATGTGTCGTGTTGATATTTGGTAACGCAATCAGGAATTAATCCGCAAGCGCACGAATATCGGTGAGCACTTCACCCGAGATGTTATCCAGAGTATCGTATTTATATTTTTACCACTAGGATAAAGCGTGCATCTGACTAACCAAATCTATTACTACTAACATTTAGGCTACAACCACTATGATTCGATGTGAGTAATGTATAGAGAAGACTTCAACTGCACCCTCGTTCTAACCTTGGTAAGGATGATCTACTGTTCTGTTGGGGAGGCTCACGGAATCTAGACACCACAGAGGATGTTCGACCCACACCTATAAACCCTATCGAACCTAATAACGGGATTATGGGCTACAAAGGTAACTCGGAAATTTCACGTTCCTTGCTACTACCACGGTCCGGCCAGACAGGGGATATCTATGAGTATCCTAGCCCAAACACCAAGTTTACGCTAGAGATGATTACTCTAAACTCTGTGCGAAGAGATCAAAGTGAACTCATAAACCAAAGAACAATAAAACAAAGAACTTACTAGAATTTGGAAGTCGAAATACTGAAGAATCCTAGGAGCAAGCCTTGGGTTAGGAGACTTGATCCCGCAGGTACAACCTCGGAGTAGACACCGACAGGCCGGGCTTCCTCCGATCTACACCTCCACTCTATCTCTCTCAACCTAGTAGAACTAATTCTACTCTCACATTGTATGCTAAGCCCTATGAGGTTGGAACCCTAAAGGAACCTCTCTCTCTGAATCGTCTCTGAAAAATATGCTAATGAATAATGGGGATTGATTTCTCCAGGGCCAGAGGCCTTGCTTATATAGCCCTGTCAAATGAATTTGGGCCGTCGGATCAAACCGACCTTGATTGAACTATTCTCCTTGATCCTCAAAGGCGGTGGAGCATAATCTGGGAGACTCGTGCTGATTGGCCAGCAGTGGAGGGCGGGCGCCTAGGGGGGTTGGGCGGGCGCCCTGCCTATGGGCCCGCTCGGCCTCCCGCTCGTTCGTGTGGCTTCTGGAACCTTCTAGACTGAAAAAAATTGGTGCACAAGTTAATATCTCTATGTAAACCCGACGTGTGGGCCTTTCTTCCATATTTCCTGATAACCCCCTGCAGAAATAGATAAACAGCAAAACTCATAGAATTCTGTCAGATCAAACCCTAATTCTAGGTGTTGCTTGTATATTGGACCTTTTCCTTATTTATTTCATGATTAAAATTGATACTTAAGAACCGTCAACAAACACCCCCATACTTAGGCTTTTACTTGTCCTCGAGAAAAGGATGGTTTAGAAAAAATATCCGGGGTTAAAACATTGTAAAGCATTCTCTTCATACCTGCAGGATGTGGTGTCAGGGAAATATATGGTCAAGAGTAGAGATCCTTTCTTCTTCTCAACCCTGTTACTTGGAGTTTTTGTATATATATTTTTTTGAAAAAGAAATTTAGCATACCTTTATCCTTATAGGTTCTCTCAGATCACTCATTTATCTTTTGTATATCTCACTGAGGCTGTTTTAATTTGTAGAAATTCTCAAGCATACTTACCTTGCATTTATTGCCTGATCAAAACGGGATCCGAGGAGAGGAATGCCATACTCTTAGATCAAAGACTTTTAAAATTAAAATGTTGTCAACTCTTACTGGCATATTGCTTATTAGAGGGACCATGGGCTATCATTTTCTTTCTCTTCTTCTCTCTTCTCTTTTTTTGGTGGATACCGAGGTACCCCTAATTCTACTACCAGACACTTCTCTATTTTTTCTACGAGGTTGTCGAGCACTTTCTCCTTTTTATTTCCTCAAAATATTCATATTTATGCATAGCCCATGCCTCTAACGCAATAATACTTCGGAAGAGTGAATCTTTCTGAATAAATGTCTTGATCTTAGGAGCATGATAAATCTCTCAACAAGGGTCTAACTTGTTTTGAACAAACTCAATACAAAGTAGATAGCTTTTATAATTATCATAATTAATATTTTCAGGTTTAGCAGGCATATAAAATACTGAGGATGGTGCTAGAATTTTTGAAGATTTTAAAATAAATTCTCCAAGCAACAACGATATCAAGAATAAGGTATTCAAACTCTACATTCCATAGTGACTTAAGTAACATAGGGTTTTAAAATAATTTTTTTGATAACTGCAAGTTTTCAAGAAATATCACAGAGTGAGATTGATCATGATTAGAAACATTTTAATCTTTTTAATTTATCATGTCGGAGACAATATTCTGCACGAACCAAGATATATGTGTATGTGTAAAGTGTGCAGAGTATGTACCTGAATCGTGGAGTGGCGTAGTCGGCATGTCGGGGGATCTCCCCCATACTTGTTTTATGCTTACTTGCATAAAAAATAAAGTAGAGACACACAAGACATAATAATAATCTTTATTAATCTTGAGGCATTTATTACAACTGACTAATAACGAACTGAAGCTAATAATAGATTTAAGCCGAATCTAAAGATGAATAACTAAGATACACTACCTCAAGATCTAATCTAGATAACTTAGCGGCGCTCTAACTCCCTAATCTTCTTATTAGCATTAGCAAGATCACGCTTAAGATCTAGTATAATGGTATTCTGGTTAGAGAGCTGCCTATTGATGGAGTTAACCGAGGATTGGAGCTCTATGATGATCTTGTCTAGCCTACGAACATCCTCATCTACATCTACTATAGTCTTGCGGCGCTTAGGAGGTGTCTCGAGAGCGTTGAGGGCGTGCTTCAGGGCTTCCTTTGGAGGGATGAATCGGACTTTGGCTGCTCTAATCCCCTCGAAGTAAGGCCTCTCCTCCTCCATGGTGTAGCGGACGCTGCTGATCTCGCCGCTCTAGTTGGTCTTGACTCCGACGACCCGCTCATTGGGCCTGGGTGGCAGGATCCTTGTGCCGGCTGGCACCTTGATGGTGGCCTCCTTCTTAGCTGACGGCCCCTTGAGAAGTAGGGGCTGCGGTGGCACGGTGAGAACTGGTTGGGCATAGTAGGATTGGGTGGAGCTGTGCTGACGTGATGGCAAGGCTGCTAGCTGTCGCTCTGTGTTGGCCGGGACGAGAGCGTAGTCGTCGGGGTCTGCGTTGGGC
This sequence comes from Sorghum bicolor, assembly GCF_000003195.3. Lineage (NCBI taxonomy): Eukaryota > Viridiplantae > Streptophyta > Magnoliopsida > Poales > Poaceae > Sorghum > Sorghum bicolor. Next base: position 34,842,390 of record NC_012874.2, on the reverse strand, counting down.
TTCTTGTTGAGGTCGTAGGGGACGACCTCCCAATCATCGTGGAACTCGTTGGCCATTGGACTAGCGAGGGACTAAGCAAGCTCTAATTGAGGATGGAGAGAAGGCTTCAATGAATTGGTGTTGAAAGCTGACGTAAGGGGTCTATTTATATAGGGGTCAAAAAGTGCTTCTAGGGTTTGCTCGGGTTACTCCCGCCGCCATGCGTGCGTAACAAACCATCCGCGTGATTATTGGGATTACCATAGATGAGTTTATCGCGACGGAGGAGACCAGAGCCGAGGGGAGACAGGGGCTGGGCGCCCGCCCTCATCATCAGGGCGCCTGCCCTGTGCCTGGCTCCTCTGAGGACCCGCCTCCTCGAGCATGCTTCTAGATTCAAAATTTATTCGAAAAATATATACGTGGTCCAAAAATGTCAGATTAAAAAGGTCGGGCTCTAGTTCTCCATGGGGATGTAAAAATGGATCACGTCTATTTCTTCTAATTCTTTATTGGGCTCTAAAAATAATTAAGACGTTGACCATTTACCTTGAATAACCTACCTTCATTATTTCAAAGTGTGATAGCTCCGTGAGATGATGAATTGATTACCTTGAATGGTCCTTCCCATTTACTCTGGAGTTTTCCATGCTCGACAAGCTTCACCCTGGAATTAAAAAGTAATACCTTATCTCCGGGTGCGAACTCTTTCTTCTTGATCCTCTTGTCATGCCACCTTTTAACTCTCTCCTTGTAGATCTTTGAATTGTGATATGCATTCTCTTGCCATTCTTCCAATTCTAATAATTGCATTCTTCTATGATCTCCAGCGACATCTAGGTCCATATTCCATCTCCTTATGGTCTAATGTGCTTTGAATTCTAGTTCAACAGGTAGGTGGCAAGTCTTCCCGTACACCAATTGGTATGGGGACATTCCAATTGGTGTCTTGTATGCTGTCCAGTATGCCCAGAGTGCATCAGGTATGGGGACATTCCAATTGTGGGGCCAAGGTGTCAGCCTTGCTCCATTCCCCTTGATCTATGCTCTTGTGATATTTATATTTTTGTAGCAAACTTGTAGTTTTGCCACTTCTTCCACTTTGAGCTCCAAGACCCTAGAAAGTACCTGATTGAGCACCTACATACAAATAATGATATGTACATGTGGAACCAGGTTATCTATACCTATGTCACTAGTTGTTTGGTGGATTCTTCCCCAATATGACTGAAATGTTGACGGTTATGATGGTGGAAAACAAGGCATAAATACCGTCAACAAGACCCCCCACACTTGAGTCTTTCGTCGTCCTGGAGTAAAGGTTAGAGAATTGAACAATGACAAGTTAAAGATCATAGTGAACTTAAGTCCATTCTAGACATAGTTCATGCAAATGGGTTTTGTGGTAGTGTCTAGCAAATTTTCTTTAGAAGTTGATAAAAGGAACAGTTCTAAGGCAAAGTAATCTCCCAAAATTCTATCCTTGGTACTTAGAGTTTTTATGATAGTTTAGAAAGAAAGCACATAGGTTATTCTAACTCCTCATCCAGTACTCTTGAATCACTTAGAGTGTATAGCAATCCTCACCAAGGCATAGATGTTTGCCCTTCTTGTTACATCCTACATCTATTAGGCATATGAGGAGCTTGGTAGGGAAAACAAGGTAGCGTACTTTGCATTGTACTTATTGTTAAGTCAAAGCAAGGATCCAAGGAGAGGAGTGTCATAGTCTGAGATCAAGATGTGCAAGTGTGTGGCAATGATGAACTAAGATGCTCCTCTATTTGATAGAATTTCTCTCTATTTATTTGAGACATGGATAGCTTTTTTGTACGGACCTTCATGTGCCCATCACTTTTTTGCATAGCCCTGTGTCTCTTTGATAAAGCATACAGAGAGATATAATGTGACTTTTAAAAACATGGAGCATCTATATATAGTGGATGTGGAAAGCATTGGTTTTGCGTACTTCAGTGTAGAAGTAACATGAAGATGTGGTATGTGTGTGTATGATCTTGATCTTTAGTATTATGACAAAGCTCTCACTAGGGTCAACATGATTTGACTAAACTCATTACATATTCTAGTTGCACTCAAAGGGTTGTTTTGACAGTAGGTGTATATGGCTTTGGTAGGAATTTTCTTGCCAATGAGGAGTGAATAACACTATGGTTTTATGTCATCTTCAAAATAAATTTATAAGTACATTGAACAAAGTTGGTGTGATTAATGAGCCTAGAACTATATCCATATCAACAACTTAGTCAAAATGCATCCCTATATTATTTGTACCCATAGGCATAAACATATCTAGGAATTGAACTATGTGTCACTTTTGACATTTAAATGTCATATCTCAAGTCTTATGTCATTTAAGCATGTTGTTGATGGTAGTTAACTCCTATTTTTAACTATCAATATAACTTCTATAACTTCAAAAAGATGCTCACCAACATAGGTCTAGGGGATTGAACTTACAAATTCCACAAGTTTTGGTGCATCTATGTTTTGTAGGGGTTACACAGGAAAAGAACTGAAGGCAAACTAATCATAGAATAAAAGTATCTCAAATGATGAATTGGACTACACCATCGTGATGGGCTCGTTGAGCCAATCGAAATCCATATATCATTTGGTCTTTTTGGAGTCTTGGATGAAGGAATATGAATTTCAAATGAAAATACACTATTCTGGAGTCTAGAAGGTTCGAGAAGTGTTGACGGTCGATAATGTCAACTTTTATTCGAACTTTAGACACAAGGGAACACATGAAAACACACTAGTATAGGGTTTTATCTGATAATTGCCACGAGTTTTGCATATTCTGTATTTTCCAGGGTGAATTTTAGAAAAGCTAAAAAGAGGGATTCTAGTGCATAATTACCACGAAACTTATCCGCGGCGGAAAACATCGTCATCAGGCTATGGAAGGGTCTAGAAGACACCCGAAGGAACGAGACCCGCAGAGGAGAAAAGGTGGGCCGGCCAGCCCAACTTGGGGCTGGTCGGCGCCCTAAGTTGTCCAATGGGCACCGCCTTCTGGAGTCTTCCTCCCACGCCTCCTTGGAAGCCAAGCAAAGTATCCCTACGTCGATTTTAAGACGATTTGATCCGACGGTGCACACAAGATGAAGACGCGGATTGATGATGTGGCGGTTCCTTGCCCCCTACTCCACCTCGGCCTATATAATGATGCCCAAGGCTCCCCCCAAGAGGCATTCTACACCTCAGTGCTTCATATTCTCTACATAATTAGGGTTAGGGTCCCTCTAGTTGATCTAGTTCTACTTCATCTAGTTCTAGTTCATCTTGATGTACCAATTAGGAGAGACTAGTTCTTCTAGATCTAGTCTTGTTTAGAGATTAGAGAGATTGAGTAGAGGGGTAGAGATTCTGGAGGAGTTTTGGCCTGTCGGTGCTTCTTCGTGGCTGTATTCCTCTAGATCTAGTTCCCTCGCCTGGAGCTGCATTCTGAGGTACTTCTGTACTTACCATTCCGATTTAAGTAAGCAACTTGTTCTTATTCGTTCTTTGGTTCACATCTCATATTGAGTGCTTTGATCTTGGTCATTACTTGGTTGAAGTAGTATTTCGTAGTGTAGGCATGGTGCCTAGGCTAGGTTTACTTGTGAATGTCCCCTGATTAGCTAGACTGTGGTAGCTCGTGCAGGTGACTTTCTAGCTGCATTGAATCCTCTATAGTCCACATCCCGTTGATAGGACTGATAGGCTTATAGGTGTCTAGTAGGAGATTACTCTGTTTCTTCTCCTATTCGGGTTACTTGTCTAATAAGACGATATTATACAAAGTTTATCGGAGTCAGAACCAGAATGCATTATCTATTTCCCTTTTCTTGATATGATCTAGCCTAATTGTAGGGTTAAGTCTATATACTTTGTCATCATCACAACTGTTCCCTCTGGATACAATATTTAAAACCTCCGGGTAAAATGTGACACTGGTATGATATTTGTGCGCTTGCGGATAATCCTACTTAAAACTTATTTAATGGAGTGCAGTTAATTTATACCAACAAACATTTTTGGCGCCGTTGCCGGGGAACAGTTTGCTGATTTTGAATTAGTTTAGCATAATCTTGTATAATACTTTTATCTTTTCCTATTTTTATCCCAGACTCTTCATTTTTTTTGTGTTTATCCTTATGGATATTTCTTTAAATTCCACACCTATCTTTATGGCATGTGCAAAAGCTTAAAGCATAAACCTTATCATAATATCTATAAGCTATGCCCATGTCTACATAATATAATAAACCCTTCTCAAATATATCATGGGATCATTAATCCTGACCTTGGTTTGCTAGGCCCCATATTTATTCAACATTTGGGTCCTACTAAGAGAATATTCTCAAAAAGTTGCTTTGGCTATTTCTGAACTCCCCAAAAGAAGAAAAGGATTTATTATCCAAACTAAAAACAGAAGTCTTGGTAGCTAAAACAAAATCATCTCATTCCTAAGATTTAGCTATCAATCCTAAACCTTTAAAATTCCACTTTGATGATCTAGACATCCAATTAGCTAAGATGCTCCTAAATCAATGCATATCAGATCTTCTTAGAAGAGTATCTTGAAAAAAAGAAGCATCATCAACTTCTTTTCCTTCCTAAAAAGATATTGGGAAGAATTCAAGGATGGCATGCCAAGTGATGCCATAGAAGGAGAGCCAGGGCACTTAGAAATAAATTCTATCTTCTCCCCTTCTATGCCTATTAAATGTCTTTGAACCCATCTCTAAATCCATCCTTGACCCTAATAAATCTTTTTATGCTCCTTCTACTAAACTTCATAATGACCCTAGAAATCCATCAAGACATCCTAAGAATAGGAGTCATGAAAATTATAGGAATACCCAAGAAGAGCAACGACAATAGCTGGAACATGTAGAACATATTAGAAATACATATGCTATTGTCAAAGAATGGATGGAAGAAGATGAAGTTTTATAACTAGCATCTAAACTTGGTCTAAATTCAAATGTTGAGCGTAAATCAATTTCTTTGATAAACAAAACTCACCCAAGTTTAGAAAAAGCTTTAGAAGAGACCAATCTTGGAGAGATCAATTCATGGGAAATCCTAGAAAATAAAACATCCAATAAATGACATAGGCATGAAATAATAGATACAACTTATTGCCTATAGACAACCATGAAGAGACACCCTTGTAGTTTGAAAAGGGAGTTTTATATTGTCGAGCATGTGAATTATTTCATTAAACACCCTATCAGACCCATGCTCATATGAGAAATCTCCTGAATCAATTAGTCTCTAATATTATCACACACGAGATCCTCAGCCCCCTTATTCTACATATTCATAAAATAATTAAGAGGGTGGATGTAGATGCATATGTTTGTCATAAATATTATAGATCTCGTTGTAATCTGGATAAGGTGCACAAAGGCTAATGTTCTAGAGGAAACCACCTCACCAACTCAAATTATAATAATCAAAAGGTTTCCCAAGAACAACTTTGTGTTCTAAAATAACTACTCTTAAAAATGAATTAAGCTTGCATCTTTAGCATAGAAATATAATTGTCAAAATATTCCTGTGAATATTCTTGTCACTAACCATTTCAGGTTTGAAGTGAGAAAATTAATAATGGCAGCACCAAGTATCACTAACCTATCATTATGCAATTTTGAATTACATCCACTCAAGCTTACATTTACTTTGCAAGATTCTAGCTTGGGGGAATGGCCTTATTTAGAAAATCTTATGTTGCTAATATTGGTTGTCTCTACCTTTATTCAATTTGCTAATCATGCTCTTTCGTCTCCATTTGGATAATACTCTATAAACTTTCATCTTACCTTTGTTTGCTATAGTATCCTTAAGGTTTGGAGTATTTTCATACACCTTTTGAATTAAGCATGGTGCTTAGGTTAAAATGTCTTCCTAAATCAAATTAGATGCGGTGTCTATGTTGATTTTTGAACTGATAATATATTATGGTAGACATTGGATATTTTGTGGACTAACCCCTACAGGAAAAGTTTTAAATTTAATTTGGGTGAGTCATGAGATAAATTCGAATTAGAGATGAGACAGGGACATGTTGAACTTTAATAACTTTGTAGAAGAAGACACAACTCATTCATCATGAATAAAAGAACTACGAGCATTAATGATTCATTCACTTTATCCTCTACTACAAGTTACTTTACCTCAAGCCATGCCTGTATAAAATATGATCTATGCTAAAACAATACCAATAATATCTTTTTTATTAGCATAGACATAATAAAATACTGGACAAGCAACCTATGTTAAAAACTTGTACACTCCTTTGGTATGTGTTGTCCACTAATCTATTGCAGACATAATAATGACTGGAGTGAAAAGAGTCAACAGATTAAAGAAGCAAAAGATGACAAAAGAATGAGTGCAACAGAGGAGACAAGATGTCTATGAACAACTCAAGATGCAAGACAAAGGACCACCAGTCATTTACCCTCCATCAATTAGTGCCATCACGCTCTAATAATGAAGGTAATATTCTAAGGTAAGTGGTCACTTTCTTCTCTTGATCTTGGTATGCACATAAGTGAAGACACAAACATATTAGAGTTACAACTTAAATTGATTAACTCAATATGCTTTACTCTTTAAAATTGTTCATGGCACCATTCTCTTAATCTCAGTCTTAACTAATCAAGTTCAAATATTATATTCAATCTTGGGAAGATGATAGTCATACTTATTTGAAAATTTATATAGAGATCCTTCCATTGGTTAAGCAATTTCATTCTTTTCTGTCATGTGAACTTAAATGCAACATTAAATGGTTAATATTTTGATCTTACCACTCATAAATAAATAAATAAATCATGTAACACAACTTTAACTTGTTTAATGTGCCTAAGGATGGAGAAAAATAAATAAAGAAATAGATTTGGTTCTGTTGGTGTTTTTCCACCAGTAGAGCACATGTACTTGATCTCTACCTTAGTTTTGCAAACTGGACAACACATCAAGCAAAGTTTATTAATTCTACAAGTGAAAGTTCTATGAGCATGCACACTGAGCAAGATGCTGCCAGCTATTATTAAAGCACTACTTCAACCTGACCAAATCAAAGAACAAAGGTGACATCATTATCACTAGAGGTATGCAACTAACAAGACCTCAATCTTTCAAGATGGAGAGATACACAAGAGTGGAAGAAGAAGTCCTTCGATAAATTTTAAGAAAAGATTTCTTGCCATAAGGTAATATGATAGTTATATATTTACTTAATATTTCTATCTACATTAATAAATTTACCTTACATATTCATCTTCATAAATATTAAAAATAAAATAAAATAAAATAAAAATCTTTATTCCTTCATTTACTGCATCATAAAATATTAAAAGCTCCACAGGAATAAACTTATGGTAACCCTGTAGGAATATTTACTGTGGTGACATAAAGAATAATAATAATAATAGCTTCTGTATTTACTTTCTTGCATTAAAAAAACCTAAGCCCCATAAGAATAAATATGTGGAGGCATAAAAGTACAAAAATATATATCATGCACGCATATTTAATTTCTACATAATTAAACTAGAAAATCCTAAAAAAAAAGAATCTTGCTAGAATCTGTCAATTCAAATCAACTCAAAGAACAATCAATCACTTACTGGCTAACCGCTAACCTATTAAATTCGAGCCTCGAGTTTTGGTTTTCTTTTTGGAGTGTAATTATGCAGAAACAACATTATGACAAGGAGAGAGTCTATTAGTGGCAACCACCAGGAGCACTACCGGTTAGATCGCTCTGAAGATCATCGACACGAAGTATTGCAAACATCTAGCTTGGGGGAGGAGCATCCCCTAGTTATCAGGTAACTATACCTAGGCCATTATCGAGTCTATTTTATATAGTCATAAAATACCTATTGATACCGTATTTGGACACGTATATTTGGATATGCACCTGGGTTAATGAAGTGTAGATCGGCAGATAGGGCAATGGTAGCTAGTCTACAGGGGAGTTGCCGATGAAGGTTGGTGCTGATGGGGTTAATGAAGGTTCGTCATATTTTCTTTTTACTAAGAGTTCTTAGAAATTCGTCGAGTCAAACTCGACGTGTTCTCATGTTCCGCGTGAACACCTCTTGGCCGTGACATCCGAGCGCATCGCTGTTGTCGGGACCAAAGTGTTCGAGTTACCACCTTTGTCGATTGATGGGTCAAATCAGCTGGCATGCCTGAAGGGTCGAGATGGCGGACTAGAGGGGGGGTGAATAGTCCTTTCTAAAAAATTATCGCACCGGCTAACCGAAACAAATGCGGAATTAAATCTATCGGCCTAGCCAAGACTACACCCCTCTATCTAAGTTCTCTAACACCTTGTAAAAGATCTTAAACAAGAAAACAAGGTGCTACCTTAGCAAGAGCTCACCTAACCAATTCTAGAAGCAAGGTCACACAAACCTATGCAACTAGTACTTTGCAAACCGGGGGAGCTCCTACACAAACTAGTGAGGCAAAGCGCACGAAGCCTAAGCTAACTAGCAAGCTCAATAACAAGGCAACTAATGCGAAATTAGTGAGCGCAACTTACTTAGCTACACAAACTAAGCAAGGTGACTAACAAGGTTACACAAACCGAATTAGCCACGCAAGGGAACTACTTCTAGCTACACAAGCAAGAAGGTAACTAGCAAGCTACACAAGCTTAACTAATTACAAAAGCAACTACACAAACACAAGTATATAAAGAATGTAAATACAAGCTTGTGTAAGGCGAATGCAAACCACTGAGAAGAGTAGACAATGTTGACACGGTGATTTTTACCGAGGTTCACTTGGTTGCCACCAAGCTACGTCCTCGTTGTGGCGATACACCCACTTGATGGATCACGAGCTAATTGGCAATCCAAAGCCAAACCCTCAGCGGGTGCCGCACATCCACTCTCAAGATGGGGATCCTCCAAGCCATAAGCAATCCACTAGAGTTGCCCTTTGCGATCCCCGCGGGGTGAGCACCGTACCCCTCACAAATCCTCCTCCGGAGCACCGCACAATCTTCTTGCGTGCTTCAAACAGAGTCACAATCCACCAAACCGTCTAGGTGATGACAATCACCAAGTGTAACAAGAAATCCCCAATCACAAAGATTTCCTAGTGCCACCAAATGCAAATCCCGAATGCACAGACTAGGCTCTCACTCCCTCACTCAAAATAGCACCAAGCATGAGAGGGAGAGGAGGGGGAAAGGGTGGACCTTCAACCTCTCATCCACACCCACAAAGGGCTCTCAATCTCTCCAAGAGATTTCAACTCTAATCCACGGGAGAGAAAGAGGAGAGGAGGAACCCTAACTTCCTTGCGTTCCAAATGGGAGAGAAGTGAGAAGGAAGAAGGCAACTGCAGCCCCCAATCCCTCAGCTCACGCTCCCAATGGTATTTATAGTGTAGCACCGGAAGTTCCGGTGCCTGGGACTGGAACTTCCGGTCTGACCAGATCTGACCGTTGGAGCCTCGGTCCAAGCTGATCTGACCGTTGTGGCCTAGCAGATCTGACCGTTGTGAGAGACTCGGACCCATCGGAAGTCCCACCGGAACTTCCGGTCAGACACCGGAAATGAATCTTGACACACGAGGGCATGCGCAAAGGCTCCTATGCGGACTCCCGTTCATGGACCGAAACTTCCGGTTGTGGACCGGAACTTCTGGTCATGGACCGGAACTTCCGGTCAGACACCGGAAGTGTTTTCTCAAACGCGAGTGCACCTCTCACAGCCCACCCTGATCTTCCTGTCAGGCTGACCGGAACTTCCGGTCAGGCACCGGAAGTACCACCGGAAGTTCCACCGGAACTTCCGGTCCTGCATTTTCAGCACCAACTCAAACCTTGTTAGGATGCTAACTTTTAGCTCCGAACTCCGAATTCGATGATCTTGGACATTTTGGAAAGCTTACTCAGAGGGCTATACAATCCATATGGATACTCAATCCAAATCATAATGGATCAAAGCAGTATTTCAATCTAAAAGCCATCCTAATGTCCGGAGAACACCGAAAAGCCTCTCTCTTCTCCAAGTTGATCAAAATCAACTCCAACACCTTCTCCTTTGCAAATATGCCAACACCACCAAGTGTACACCACCATGTGCATGTGTGTTAGCATTTCACAAACATTTTTATAGGCTTTCTCATGCAACTCACCACGTCACTAAGCGCTAGGTATATGCAAATGAGACTCACACTTAGTGGCACTAGATAACCATTGCAATTAAAGATTTCCCCTCTTTATAGTACGGTTATCTATCCTAAATCCGGTCAAGCACTTCTCTACTCAACTTAGACCGGTGAAATGGAATGCCCTATAGGTTATACCGTTGCCTTGTGCATTCCATTCCATCTCCTCCAATGTTGATGCAACACATGCACCAACCAATCACCAAATGATATGATCCACTTCCTATCATCACGTGACCGTATTGGTTCATCGATCTTGACCTCACTTGCTCTTCACCGTTGCCTCGGTCCATCAGCGCCAAGTCTTGCTCAAGCTTCACCGTCACACGCGGTCCCTCGCTTCAAAGCCTTCGACTTGCCCTTCACTCTTGCAACCGGTCCATCAAGCCAAGCCTCATCTTGATCTTCTCCACCTTGGTCACATGACTCTATGTCATGTCTCATATGCAATGAGCTCCTTCATCATCACATAATCACCTGTGGACTAATCTCTTGTGTATCTCACATAAACACTATAAGTCCACCTAAGTTGTCACTCAATTACCAAAACCAAACAAGGACCTTTCAATCTCCCTCTTTTTGGTAATTGATGACAACTCTACAAAGATATGGAAATTAAGCTTTTTCAAGCTAGCACTTCACACAAGTGTAAGTTGCTAACTTGTTTTGGATTTTATGCTACTTATCCAACATTTAAGCTCTATGTCATGAATTGGATAAGCACCATAAAACCCTACTAAGTGCTGAGGTGTATAGAGTAAACATTTGTAGCTCGATACCAAATTCGATATCATTTGAAGCATTCGATGTACACCATCCTTAGCACCATGAGTAGCTAGACAGCAAAAACACTAGAAACCCCGTGAGATCAACATTAAGAGCAAGGGTCTAGTCTTTACTTGAAGAACACAAGTCTAGCTACCAACCTATGCATGCTAGTTTTCATATCATCAATCAAGTTCTATAACTAGCATACACCACACAAGCACTCATATTGTATTTAGAAACTTATGCAATGCAGGCAAGCACATGAATATGCACAAATCAAATGCAAACAATCAATGTTCATGAGCTTGCTCCCCCTACTTGTGTGCTTCTCGTGTTCAAGAATTTTGATCCATCTTTTTTTCTTCAATGTTGCTCCCTCTTGGTCCATGTCCATGTTTGATCTCTCCCCCTTGAAACATATCTTTTGTTGTCCAACTTATCCCATGATCATATCTTTGATCCAACTTCTCCCCCTTTGTCATCAATTTCCATAAAAGGTATGTGATACCAATTAAATCACTTCATACCAATTGAAAAAGTGTGTATCACATTGTGACAAAGGATTGCATATGGGGTAGATGGTTGAGACTTGAATCTTTCAATTTTTGATGGACATCACCATATGTGTTGGAATGACATTACTTGAATTGCTCTTGAGATACCACATAGGATCTTTGACCTTGATACCATTTTGTGGGGCACCTCCCTCTATGTCATAGCATGCGTCATTCACTTGACAATCTTGTTGGTGAGGGAACTTTCTTTGCTTGATGATCACTTAAAGTTGAGGATCACTTGTGGAACCACCTTCTTGTATGATAGATACCATATGTATAAATGTGATATCATTTGAAAGATCTTGTCTGATACCAAATCAAAATCTTCTACCAATTGAAGGTCTTCTAGTATGGAACCACTTGTTTGCAATCTTGAACATTTGCTATCATCGTCATGAGTATCATTTGTTGGATACCAATTGAAGAAACATTTAAGTCTAGATATCCTTTTGCATTGTTGTCTTGTTCTTATACTCTTATTACCATGAGCTTCTAATTGTTGAATTGAACTAAATTGATTTGCCTAAGCTTCCAAGTCCGGTTTGAACCAACGACAAGCTTTTTCACACCTCACATCAAGGGTTATCTTGCCAATGTTGTACTTGTCACTTGTTAACAATTCAAAATAGATCAAGTATATGGGTTCACTAGCTCATGAACAAACTCATATACATACCACTAGATCAATTAGTCATTCAAGCAATAGTGGTAGGCTTATGAATTTAAAACATTTCATTTGTAATGCATGATCCTAATAAGCATGTACTATATGCACTAACCACATACTAGTATGGGATGAAATGATCATGCACATTACAATGATACCTTTGCTATGTTGGAGTAGAGGATAGTCAATATGATTCCAAATTTGTGCTCCAAATAGCAATGTGAAGTCCAATTGATAAGCTTGGTGAAGACCAATCATAGATACCAATTGATAGATCAAATATTCATCCATATGAATTGAGAACCACTTATGATTAAGTGCACTATCTTTTGTTGTGGTTGGCTTGCTTCATCTTTTCTTGATCATTTCTTGCATGAGAGAACTACTAAGAATACAAATTGAAATAGCATGACTAGCTCTCTTTTGGGTGTTGCTTGCTCTCTTGATCAATCCTTTTGATTGCTTCAACTAAGAATCTCAAATGTCCTTTAGATCACCACTTCGATGTTAGCCTTCCAAGGACCACACTTGGTTAACCCACTCCTCGGGCGGCAAGCCCCTCACATAGGGAGAAGTGACCTCTCTCCAAAGAACCATTCTTGACACTTACTTGAATTGCTTTGATTTGATTGATTCAAGTGATGGAATTAATGTGATGAGTAACCATGAATCCTTCTTTAAGTCCTTTTCTTTCTACTTGTTTAAGTCCTTTTCTTTCTACCAAATATTTTCTAATAGTCTCTAAAACTTAAACTTCATCTTCGTCTTGAGTTTGATCTTGATCTTCAATCTTGAGTACTAAATGTGTACACCAAGTATATTTCACAATCAAATGACCTTGTACTCAATACTTGTCATGCTTCTAGATCAATTTAAAACCAAACTTAGGTGCCTCAAACACTTTTAATCATGTTTCCAACTTGAGGACCTTTCAATTGAAGTGACTACAGATCAATCCAATACTTGTCACTTTTCTGGCAGATTCTTTGTTAGCTCATGATCATCTAATTTGCAAGCTTCAACTCATGTAATTGTAAGCCATCAAATAATCCAATGAATTATCACAACTTGAATATTTGCACTTATATGTTATAGCACTTGGACTTCTCTTGTTTTGACTTGGCATTGGGATATAAGCACTAAACTTCAATACTTGACTCAATCATATGATGAATAATATAAGATCAATTGAATCAAGCCTCCAATGCCGATTGTACCTACACACATTCATCCACATTTTGATGGTACCCAAACTAGTTTGGGTCCTCTCAAAACTTCAATACTTGACTCAATCATATGATGAATAATATAAGATCAATTGAAACAAGCCTCCAATGCCGATGGTACCTACACACATTCATCCACATTTTGATGGTACCCAAACTAGTTTGGGTCCTCTCAAGTTAGGTGCAACATACTTAGGCATAGCCTTAGTATGAGTAGCGAGATGTTTTGCAATAGCAACCAATGAGGTACCATTGCCATCCTTTCTAAGCACAATGTTATCATCAATTGAAATAGGCTTAGAATTATTACCTAGGGGACATGAATGAGCCATGTGTCCCCTTTCCCGGCATGAGTAGCACATTCTCTTTGCTTGAGCTTTTTCTTCCTTGCTCATGTTGTGCTTCTCATTGCCTTGCCTCTTGAAAGTTGCTTGAGCCTTCTTCTCAAGCTTGGTAGGACACCTTGAGGCAAAGTGTCCATCATCCTTGCTCATCATTTTAGCATCTTGGATTTGCATTGGATGCCTTGCTCTTCCACCACTTCTTGTTTTCTTCTTCTTCATCATCAAGTCATCATCATGATGGTTGATCTTGACTTGAGCTTGGGGTGACTTCTCTTGCTCAACTTGTGGCTTAGGTTGAGGCTCTTCTTGTTGCTTCACCAATTTCTTGGTTGGGCACATTGAGGTGAGATGACCCCAAGTGCGGCACTTGAAGCACTTGACATGCTTGAGCCTCTCTTTTTCTTTCATCTTCTTGAGCTTCTCTTTGTTTGGGCAACCATTAGCAAGATGTCCCACTTCATGGCACCGATAGCACATGAAACGAGAAAGCTTTCTCTTTTCATGCTTTCTTTTGCCCTTTGTCATCTTTTCCTTGAAGCCAAGGCCACACTTGTCACCATAATTTCTTTGAGTCTTCAATATATGCTCAAAGGTGACTTTTGAGTTATAGCACCTCTCCAACTTGTTGCTCAATTTCTTCACTTGTTCATTGAGCTCATTGTTCTCCTTCAAAAGGTTAGTCTCACAAGACATAGAAGTAGAACAAGCATCTATATGTGAAGAACGTGGCATAGATAATAAATCATCGCAAGAGGTGGATACGTGCTTCTTGCCTACATCACAAGGGTTAGTAACAATATGTGATTGATCATTTGACCCAAGTGATGAGCTCTCACTAGTTTTAATTTCTTTATTGGAAAGCTTCTTAGTGAGAAAAGCATGATCATTTACCAAGTTATCATGAGTAACACAAAGTTCCTCATGAACCAATTTTAACTCCTCATGTGAACAAGTAGTAACATAGAGTAGATGCTTTTGTTGTTCACATGTGGTCTTTAGAAATGTGTTTTCATGTTGCAATTTCAAAGTTTTAGCTTTCTCAATTTCTAATGACATGGTCATGCTAGCAAGTCTACTAACAAGCTCATCATATGAGACAACATGATCAACCACATTAGCATTATATACCTTGGTGTCACCTTGTGACATGAAGCTATGTGGTGTAGTGGATGGGCTTGTAGTAGAATCATAGTCATGGCTTGAGCATGAACCATCATCTTCACCATCAAGTGTGCACGAAGTAGTATCATCATTTGCCTCACTTGTGGCATCATCATCAATCTTGTCAAGTGAGCTTGTGGTAGATACATCATCATCATCACTTGACCACGAGGTGGAGCAATCTTCCACAATTACCAAATTGTGGTCATGCTCAACATCCTCATGTACCTTCTCCTTGGGCTCATCATCAACATCATCATTATTGAAGTCCATCCCATATTCTTATTGAGATAACTCCAAATCTCATGGGCGGTCTTCATGTTGATGATCTCTCCAAATATGCAATCATCCAAAGATCTATACATGATGTTAGTAGCTTGGATGTCTAGATCTAGGCATTTCTCTTGTGCTTGAGTTAGATCATCTTCATCCAACACATGAGAAAAGCCTACATCTACCATCCACCACATTTGAGGAGAAATAAACATAAAATTGCATTGCATCCAATTTTTCCACCGTGCAAAGTGTGTGCCATCAAAAGTGTGTGGACACTCAACATCTAGCCCATAAGCCGCCATCATCTCGGGTCGATGAAGACAACAAATGAGAGACCTAGCTTTGATACCAATTGAAGGGTCGAAATGGCGGACTAGAGGGGGGTGAATAGTCCTTTCTAAAATATTATCGCACCGGCTAACCGAAACAAATGCGGAATTAAATCTATCGGCCTAGCCAAGCCTACACCCCTCTATCTAAGTTCTCTAACACCTTGTAAAAGATCTTAAACAAGAAAACAAGGTGCTACCTTAGCAAGAGCTCACCTAACCAATTCTAGAAGCAAGGTCACACGAACCTATGCAACTAGTACTTTGCAAACCGGGGGAGCTCCTACACAAACTACTGAGGCAAAGCGCACGAAGCCTAAGCTCACTAGCAAGCTCAATAACAAGGCAACTAATGCCAAATTAGAGAGCGCAACTTACTTAGCTACACAAACTAAGCAAGGTGACTAACAAGGTTACAAAAACCGAATTAGCCACGCAAGGGAACTACTTCTAGCTACACAAGCAAGAAGGTAACTAGCAAGCTACACAAGCTTAACTAATTACAAAAGCAACTACACAAGCACAAGTATATAAAGAATGTAAATACAAGCTTGTGTAAGGCGAATGCAAACCATCGAGAAGAGTAGACAATGTTGACACGGTGATTTTTACCGAGGTTCACTTGGTTGCCACCAAGCTACATCCTCGTTGTGGCGATACACCCACTTGATGGATCACGAGCTAATTGGCAATCCAAAGCCAAACCCTCAGCGGGTGCCGCACATCCACTCTCAAGATGGGGATCCTCCAAGCCACAAGCAATCCACTAGAGTTGCTCTTTGCGATCCTCGCGGGGTGAGCACCGTACCCCTCACAAATCCTCCTCCGGTGCACCGCACAATCTTCTTGCGTGCTTCAAACGGAGTCACAATCCACCAAACCGTCTAGGTGATGGCAATCACCAAGAGTAACAAGAAATCCCCAATCACAAAGATTTCCTAGTGCCACCAAATGCAAATCCCGAATGCACACACTAGGCTCTCACTCCCTCACTCAAAATAGCACCAAGCATGAGAGGGAGAGCAGGGGGAAAGCGTGGATCTTCAACCTCTCATCCACACCCACAAAGGGCTCTCAATCTCTCCAAGAGATTTCAACTCTAATCCATGGGATAGAAAGAGGAGAGGAGGAAACCTAAGTTCCTTGCGTTCCAAATGGGAGAGAAGTGAGAAGGAAGAAGGCAACTGCTGCCCCCAATCCCTCAGCTCACGCTCCCAACGGTATTTATAGTGTAGCACCAGAAGTTCCGGTGCTTGGGACCGGAACTTCTGGTCCGACCAGATCTGACCGTTGGAGCCTCGGTCCAAGCAGATCTGACCGTTGTGGCCTAGCAGATCTGACCGTTGTGAGAGACTCGGACCCATCGGAAGTCCCACCGGAACTTCCGGTCAGACACCGGAAGTGAATCTTGACACACGAGGGCATGCGCAAAGGCTCCTATGCGGACTCCCGTTCATGGACCGGAACTTCCGGTTGTGGACCGGAACTTCTGGTCATGGACCGGAACTTCCGGTCAGACACCGGAAGTGTTTTCTCAAACGTGAGTGCACCTCTCACAGCCCAACCGGAACTTCCTGTCAGGCTGACCGGAACTTCTGGTCAGGCACCGGAAGTACCACCGGAACTTCCGGTCCTGCATTTTCAGCACCAACTCAAACCTTGTTAGTATGCTAACTTTTAGCTCCGAACTCCGAATTCGATGATCTTGGACAATTTGGAAAGCTTACTCAGAGGGCTATACAATCCATATGGATAATCAATCCAAATCATAATGGATCAAAGCAGTATTTCAATCTAAAAGCCATCCTAATGTCTGGAGAACACCAAAAAGCCTCTCTCTCTTCTCCAAGTTGATCAAAATCAACTCCAACACCTTCTCCTTTGCAAATGTCCCAACACCACCAAGTGTACACCACCATGTGCATGTGTGTTAGCATTTCACAAACATTTTTATAGGCTTTCTCATGCAACTCACCACGTCACTAAGCGCTAGGTATATGCAAATGAGACTCACACTTAGTGGCACTAGATAACCATTGCAATTAAAGATTTCCCCTCTTTATAGTACGGTTATCTATCCTGAATCTGGTCAAGCACTTCTCTACTCAACTTAGAACGGTGAAATGAAATGCCCTATAGGTTATACCTTTGCCTTGCGCATTCCATTCCATCTCCTCCAATGTTGATGCAACACATGCACCAACCAATCACCAAATGATATGATCCACTTCATATCATCACGTGACCGTATTGGTTCATCGATCTTGGCCTCACTTGCTCTTCACCGTTGCCTCAGTCCATCGGCGCCAAGTCTTGCTCAAGCTTCACCGTCACACGCGGTCCCTCGCTTCAAAGCCTTCGACTTGCCCTTCACTCTTGCAACCGGTCCATCAAGCCAAGCCTCATCTTGATCTTCTCCACTTTGGTCACATGACACCATGTCATGTCTCATATGCAATGAGCTCCTTCATCATCACATAATCACATGTGGACTAATCTCCTGTGTATCTCACATAAACACTATTAATCCACCGAAGTTGTCACTCAATTACCAAAACCAAACAAGGACCTTTCAATCTCCCCCTTTTTGGTAATTGATGACAACTCTACCAAGATATGGAAATTAAGCTTTTTCAAGCTAGCACTTCACACAAGTGTAAGTTGCTAACTTGTTTTGGATTTTATGCTACTTATCCAACATTTAAGCACTATGTCAAAAATTGGATAAGCACCATAAAACCCTACTAAGTGCTGAGGTGTATAGAGTAAACCTTTGTAGCTCGATACCAAATTCGATATCATTTGAAGCATTCGATGTACACCATCCTTAGCACCATGAGTAGCTAGACAGCAAAAACACTAGAAATCTCATGAGATCAACATTAAGAGCAAGGGTCTAGTCTTTACTTGAAGAACACAAGTCTAGCTACCAACCTATGCATACTAGTTTTCATATCATCAATCAAGTTCTATAACTAGCATACACCACACAAGCATTCATATTGTATTTAGAAACTTATGCAATGCAAGCAAGCACATGAATATGCACAAATCAAATGCAAACAATCAATGTTCATGAGCTTGCTCCCCCTACTTGTGTGCTTCTCATGTTCAAGAATTTTGATCCATCTTTTTTTCTTCAATGTTGCTCCCTCTTGGTCCATGTCCATGTTTGATCTCTCCCCCTTGAAACATATCTTTTGTTGTCCAACTTATCCCATGATCATATCTTTGTTCCAACTTCTCCCCCTTTGTCATCAATTTCCGTAAAAGGTATGTGATACCAATTAAATCACTTCATACCAATTGAAAAAGTGTGTATCTCATTGTGACAAAGGATTGCATATGGGGTAGATGGTTGAGACTTGAATCTTGCAATTTTTGATGGACATCACCATATGTGTTGGAATGACATTACTTGAATTGCTCTTGAGATACCACATAGGATCTTTGACCTTGATACCATTTTGTGGGGCACCTCCCTCTATGTCATAGCATGCGTCATTCACTTGACAATCTTGTTGGTGAGGGAACTTTCTTTGCTTGATGATCACTTAAAGTTGAGGATCACTTGTGGAACCACCTTCTTGTATGATAGATACCATATGTATAAATGTGATATCATTTGAAAGATCTTGTCTGATACCAAATGAAAATCTTCTACCAATTGAAGGTCTTCTAGTATGGAACCACTTGTTTGCAATCTTGAACATTTGCTATCATCGTCATGAGTATCATTTGTTGGATACCAATTGAAGAAACATTTAAGTCTAGATATCCTTTTGCATTGTTGTCTTGTTCTTATACTGTTATTACCATGAGCTTCTAATTGTTGAATTGAACTAAATTGATTTGCCTAAGCTTCCAAGTCCGGTTTGAACCAATGACAAGCTTTTTCACACCTCACATCAAGGGTTATCTTGCCAATGTTGTACTTGTCACTTGTTAACAATTCAAAATAGATCAAGTACATGGGTTCACTAGTGCATGAACAAACTCATATACATACCACTAGATCAATTAGTCATTCAAGCAATAGTGGTAGGCTTATGAATTTAAAACATTTCATTTGTAATGCATGATCCTAATAAGCATGTACTATATGCACTAACCACATACTAGTAAGGGATGAAATGATCATGCACATTAAAATGATACCTTTGCTATGTTGGAGTAGAGGATAGTCAATAAGATTCCAAATTTGTGCTCCAAATAGCAATGTGAAGTCCAATTGATAAGCTTGGTGAAGACCAATCATAGATACCAATTGATAGATCAAATCTTCACCCATATGAATTGAGAACCACTTATGATTAAGTGCACTATCTTTTGTTGTGGTTGGCTTGCTTCATCTTTTCTTGATCATTTCTTGCATGAGAGAACTACTAAGAATACCAATTGAAATAGCATGACTAGCTCTCTTTTGGGTGTTGCTTGCTCTCTTGATCAATCCTTTTGATTGCTTCAACTAAGAATCTTAAATGTCCTTTAGATCACCACTTCCATATTAGCCTTCCAAGCACCATACTTGGTTAAGCCACTCCTCGGGCGGCAAGCCCCTCACATAGGGAGAAGTGACCTCTCTCCAAAGAACCATTCTTGACACTTACTTGAATTGCTTTGATTTGATTGATTCAAGTGATGGACTTAATGTGATGAGTAACCATGAATCCTTCTTTAATGCCTTTTCTTTCTACTTGTTTAAGTCCTTTTCTTTCTACCAAATATTTTCTAATAGTCTCTAGAACTTAAACTTCATCTTCATCTTGAGTTTGATCATGATCTTCAATCTTGAGTACTAAATGTGTACACCAAGTATATTTCACAATCAAATGACCTTGTACTCAATACTTGTCATGCTTCTAGATCAATTTAAAAGCAAACTTAGGTGCCTCAAACACTTTTAATCATGTTTCCAACTTGAGGACCTTTCAATTGAAGTGACTATAGATCAATCCAATACTTGTCACTTTTCTGGCAGATTCTTTGTTAGCTCATGATCATCTAATTTGCAAGCTTCAACTCATGTAATTGTAAGCCATCAAATAATCCAATGAATTATCACAACTTGAATATTTGCACTTATATGTTATAGCACTTGGACTTCTCTTGTTTTGAATTGGCATTGGGATATAAGCACTAAACTTCAATACTTGACTCAATCATATGATGAATAATATAAGATCAATTGAATCAAGCCTCCAATGCCGATGGTACCTACACACATTCATCCACATTTTGATGGTACCCAAACTAGTTTGGGTCCTCTCAAAACTTCAATACTTGACTCAATCATATGATGAATAATAAAGATCAAATTGAATCAAGCCTCCAATGCCGATGGTACCTACACACATTCATCCACATTTTGATGGTACCCAAACTAGTTTGGGTCCTCTCAAGTTAGGTGCAACATACTTAGGCATAGCCTTAGTATGAGTAGCGAGGTGTTTTGCAATAGCAACCAATGAGGTACCATTGCCATCCTTTCTAAGCACAATGTTATCATCAATTGAAATAGGCTTAGAATTATTACCTAGGGGACATGAATGAGCCATGTGTCCCCTTTCCCGGCATGAGTAGCACATTCTCTTTGCTTGAGCTTTGTCTTCCTTGCTCATGTTGTGCGTCTCATTGCCTTGCCTCTTGAAAGTTGCTTGAGCCTTCTTCTCAAGCTTGGTAGGACACCTCGATGCAAAGTGTCCATCATCCTTGCTCATCATTTTAGCATCTTGGATTTGCATTGGATGCCTTGCTCTTCCACCCCTTCTTGTTTTCTTCTTCTTCATCATCAAGTCATCATCATGATGGTTGATCTGGACTTGAGCTTGGGGTGACTTCTCTTGCTCAACTTGTGGCTTAGGTTGAGGCTCTTCTTGTTGCTTCACCAATTGCTTGGTTGGGCACATTGAGGTGAGATGACCCCAAGTGTGGCACTTGAAGCACTTGACTTGCTTGAGGCTCTCTTTTCTTTCATCTTCTTGAGCTTCTCTTTGTTTGGGCAACCATTAGCAAGATGTCCCACTTCATGGCACCGATGGCACATGAAAAGAGAAAGCTTTCTCTTTTCTTGCTTTCTTTTGCCCTTTGTCATCTTTTCCTTCAAGCTGGTGTGCTGTCCAACATGGTTTTCAATGCTGTAGCTAGAACTTTCAAAGAAGGACAAGTACCACCAACTTATGTGGGTCCTGCCTATCATCAGCCAGGGTCATCATTGGTCACGGCTCCATCGGCTACTACAGCCGTTGCGGGTATAGAAGCTACTTCTCCTCCAAGCACATTAGGGATCACTAATGCGTAGTCTACACCAATGACAACCAATCCATCAACATCAGGTGGGCAAATCAAGCTTGCCACAGATCTATTGGCATCGGCAATGTCAGGGACTGTTCCTCCCAACTGGTGGAGTTATGTTATGGCCCCAGAATTGATGGCAAAAAGTCCTGGAACATCTCAAGTGGCTGACGTGGCAGGCAAGGCTCCTAAGGCATCGGCACCTCCAAATCCACCGATGAATCAGAATCCCTAGTACTCTACAACTACTACTACAAGACCTTACACTGGGAATTCGCAAGCACCAACGTTCTAGATGCCTAATGCTTCGGCAGATCCAATGCCGACGCAGCAGAGGTTTATGACACAACCAGGGTATATCAATTCAATGATGATGCCCAATTACCAATCATCGGTAGGGCCTACGCTGATGAATGTTAATAATGAATGGACAGGGCAGTTTGTCTTTCCACAGATTCCTCAGCAGAATCATCAGGCTGTAGGGTTTCAACAAGGACCAGTTCAACCTAGGTTTCAAAATCAAGGATTGATCAACCAGCCGATGAATCTTTGTCAGCAAATTGGTGGTCAGATGGTTAATGTGATGTTCCATGGAGATCGTGCACCACAGAGACACTTGGAAGCTTATCAGCAGGTGCTAGATCCACAACCGCCTCATCGGCAAGATGCCGATGCATATTGGGCCGATAAGATAGCTGAAGTAATAAGAGACCAATTTAGGATAAAGCCCAAAGTCAATACTTACTCTTATCGAACACTGTATCCTCCTGCATATGACTTAATTCCACTTCCAAATCGGTACAAGGTACCAGATTTCACTAAGTTTTCTAGACAGGATGATACATCAACTATGGAGCATGTTAATAGGTTCATCATCCAACGTGGAGAAGCTGCTAACAGAGATGAGTTAAGGCTTCACTTGTTCTCATCATCTTTGTCTGGATCGGCTTTTACTTGTTTTATTTTGTTACCTCCCAACTCAGTAATCACTTGGGCCAATCTAGAGAAACAATTCCACAAATACTTTTTTTCTGGAGTTCAAGAGAAAAAGATCACTGATTTAGTTAGGCTGAAATAGCGCAATGATGAATCAGTTGAGAGTTTTGTGCAGAGGTTGCGAGAGGTTAAGAATAAGTGCTATAGTCTGGTTCTGGACGATCGGCAGCTTGCCGATTTGGCTTTCCAGGGATTGTTGCCACATATCAGAGACAAGTATGCTTCTCAAGAGTTCGAGAGTCTAAGTCATCTGGTGCAGAGGATTTCTGACCAAGATATCAAACCTTTTGAGCCCAAGAGAGCATGGAATAAAAAGGTGTCATTTGTCGATGAGGCAGCAAGCTCAGACTCTGATGAAGAACCAGTCATCGGGTTGGCAAAGTGGCTAAAAAATAAGAAGCCAATGTCTTGCCCTTTTGGGCATAAAGAGCCAGAGAAATTTGCATTTGATATCACCAAAGCCGATATGATATTTGACTTTCTACTTCAAGATGGGCAAATCAAGTTGTCACCCAATCATATGATTCTATCGGCTGAGGAATTAAAGAAGATGAAGTATTGCAAGTGGCACAATGCAACATCCCACAACACAAATGAGTGCAAAGTTTTCAAGCAACAGCTGTAATCGGCCATAGAGTCTAGGAGAATCAAGTTCAATAATTCTAAAGCTCAGAAGCCAATGAAGATCGATCAACATCCTTTCCCAACAAATATGTTGGATGCTAAGGGAAAAACTAAGGTCTTGGCGTCAGAGGCAGCTGAAAGAAGTGCATCGGTGGATCCTCAACATCAGATTACTACCGGTGACGGTAAAGGCAAAGGTCTGGTTCAGGAAGGAACCAGTTCAGGAAGGCCTCCCCGATCTGGCATTGTAATAACTCATAGAAGGCATCGGGAGACCTGTCAACAACATGAAGATCGGTATCGGCGCCAGCAGGAGGATCATCGTCGGGAAGAAGAAAGACGTCGACAGGAGTGGAATCGGCATAAGGATCTCTGGAACTGCCCATTTTTTGTCCATTGCAGGGAACAAAATATTAAACTGCCCACTGTTAGGGATTGCCCGGAGTGCAATGGTTATGATCGGTATGATAGACCTAATCGGCAGTATCAAAACGATGATCGACAATTTAATGGACCGTTTAGGGGGAGAACTTCAGCTCAGTGTGCGTAACAGACCTGGTGATGGCAGATGCACGAGTTCCCGATGAGTTGATATTTTGTAGAGATGCCAATACTTACCAAGTGGAGTCAAGGGAAGTTCGTCAACAATCGGTAAGGCAGCCGCAACTTCCTCCATGGTGTCCAGAGGGGCTCACTAGGACACAAAAAAGAAGGCTGCAGCGTGAAAGACGAGAAGAGCTGAGCAAAGGAGAGAATTCTGCAAAGTCTGAAGATCGGCAACAGCCAGATCCCAAGGGGAAAGGACCATCGGAAGATGTTAATATGATGTTTATGTTGCCGATAGAGTTCCTTGCGCCGTCTAGTGATGACGAGGAGGTGGATTTTTCCGACCAAATAGCTCAGTTGGCTTTGGATCCAATGACGGCTATCTTTGAAAAGCCTGCCGACAATGAAAGACAGCATCTCAAGGCTCTGTTTGTCAAAGGTAGGGTTGATGGGCAGCCGATGACCAAGATACTTGTTGATGGTGGGGCTGCTATCAATATCATGCCGTATGTAGTCTATCGGAAGCTGGGAGAGGAGATCAAGACTTGACGAAGACCGATATGATGCTAAAAGACTTTGAAGGGAATGTGTCTCCAGTTAAGGGGGCAATATATGTCGAGTTGACCATCGGCAGCAAAACCTTGCCGACAACTTTCTTTGTTATCAGTGGAAAGGGTGCTTATAATCTTCTATTGGGAAGAGATTGGATCCATGCCAATTGTTGCATCCCGTCTACAATGCACCAGTGTTTGGTTCAGTGGGTAGGTGACAAGATTGAGATTGTCCCAGGAGATTCTTCATACGTCATTGCATCGGCAGAGGCAGATACTTATGAGAGGACCAGGTGCATTTCAGGAGAAATTTGGGAGAAGGATTTCCTCAAGGTTGCCGATTACGAAATTCCACCAATCCAAGCAGTCGGTTCTGATGAGGAGTTTTAATGGATAGGTTCGCCGATGATGGAACATTAGGCCAGGGGTTTACATCGGCCGATGATTTAGTAGAGGTAGACATAGGTAATGGTGATAGGCCAAGGCCTACTTTTATTAGTGCTAAGTTAAATTCTGAGTGTAAGCAACAGTTAACCAATTTGTTAAAGGAATATAAAGATTGCTTTGCTTGGGATTATACTGAGATGCCTCGTTTGGACCGATCTATTGTTGAACATTGGTTGCCTATCAAATCCGGATTTCGGCCACATCAGCAGCCAGCCCGCCGATGTAATCCTAGTATTCTTCCTGATATTAAGGCCGAAATAACCAAACTTATTGAAGCTAAATTTATTCGGCAGTGTCGGTATGCCGAGTGGATTTCCAATGTTGTTCCAGTTTACAAGAAGAATGGGAAGCTTCGAGTTTGCATTGATTTCAGGAATCTTAACAAGGCTACGCCGATGGATGTTACCCAATGCCGTTTGCCGATTTGCTAGTCGATGCTGCGGCTGGACATCGGATCATAAGCTTCATGGATGGCAATGCAGGATATAACCAGATATTCATGGCTGAAGAAGATATTCCAAAGACCACATTTAGATGTCCTGGTCATGTTGGGCTGTTTGAATGGATAGTCATGACCTTTCGCTTGAAGAATGCTGGTGCTACCTATCAAAGGGCTATGAATTTTATCTTTCATGAGTTCATCGGCAAGCTGGTAGAAATTTACATTGATGATGTGGTGGTTAAGTCTGGGGATTTCACAAAGCATCTTGCCGATTTGCGAAAGGTGTTGGAATGCACAGGGAAACATGGTTTAAAGATGAATCATAATAAGTGTGCATTTGGTGTATTGGCAGGGCAATTTCTTGGTTTCATGGTGCATAAGAGAGGAATTGAAATTAGTAGGAGATCTATTTATGCCATCAATAAGATAGTTGCTCCTACCAACAAAATTGAACTCCAGTCTTTGATCGGCAAGGTAAATTTTATTAGGCGGTTTATATCTAATTTGTCTGGTAAAATTCGTGCTTTCAGTCCTTTACTCAAATTGAAAGCCGATCAAGAGTTTGAATGGGGAGAGGAGCAACAGTTAGCCTTGGATGAAAGCAAGAATTATTTGACAAATCCTCCAGTTCTAATTCCACCTCAGCAAGGAAAGCCCTTCAGATTATATTTGTCTACCGATGGGCTGGTCATCGGTTCGGCTTTAATTCAAGAATTTGAAGGGAAGGAGCGTGTAATTTATTATTTAAGTAGAAGATTGATCGATGCTAAGACCAGGTATTCGGCAATTGAAAGGTTATGTTTATGCCTATATTTTTCATGTATCAAGTTAAGGCACTATTTGCTGTCGGCCGAATGCACTGTTGTATGCAAAGATGATGTAGTCCGATACATGTTATCTATGCCGATTATGAGTGGCAGAATCGGTAAATGGATTTTGGCACTATCGGAATTTGATCTACGTTACGAATCGGCTAAGGCAGTTAAGGGGCAGGTTATGGCCGATTTTGTAAATCAATATTGTGGTATGATGGGTACTTTGGAAATTGTTCCTTGGGCGCTCTTCTTTGATGGATCCACGTGTGACAGGGGGGTAGGAATCGGTATAGTGTTAGTTTCTCCTCAGGGAAAGAAGTATGAGTTTTCTTTGCCGATTGTTGCTACGTCAACCAATAACCAAGCTGAATATCAAGCTTTGATCAAAGGGTTGGAATTATTAAAAGAGGTCCATGCTAATGCCGTTGAAATCTTTGGCGATTCTATGCTTGTTATAAATCAGCTGGCTGGGATTTATGAATGCCGAAGCGAAGTCTAGATAACCTATTATGAACGGAGTATGCAGCTATTAAAGGAATTTAAGGATTTCCGATTAAATCATGTTCCTCGATTACATAATGAGGAGGCTAATCAGTTGGCTCAGCATGCCTCGGGATATCAACCCCTATTTAACACGTTATCGACAGTCGGTGCCGATGATTGGAGGAAGTAGATCATTGATTATTTAAAGGATCCATCTAGAAAGGTTGAAAGGCGTGTCAGGTTTCAAGCTACTAAGTACGTACTCCTTGGGGATGAGCTTTATTATCGAACAATAGATGGAGTTCTTCTCAAATGCTTGGGTGATGATGTGGCTAAAAGTTTGATGGGAGAAATCCATCAGGGAGTATGTGGACCACATCAGTCGGCTTTTAAGATGAAATAGATGATTAGGAGAAACGGGTATTATTGGCCAACCATACTCGAAGATTGCTTTAAATATTTCAAAGGATGTCAAATGTTTGGCAATATTCAAAGGGCACCCGCATCGGCTATGAATCCTATTATTAAACCTTGGCCGTTCCGAGGATGGGCTATTGATTTAATCGGCCAGATTTATCCACCATCAAGCAAAGGGCATAAGTTCATCTTAGTTGCCACTGATTATTTCACTAAGTGGGTTGAAGCTATTCCTTTGAAGAAAGTAACATCGGCCAATATGATCGATTTTGTGAAAGAGCATATTATTTACCGATTTGGCATTCCTCAAAGGATTACTACCGATCAGGGTACCATGTTTACGTCAGGAGAGTTTGATTAATTTGCAATCGGTATGGGGATTAAAGTGTTGAATT
This sequence comes from Sorghum bicolor, assembly GCF_000003195.3. Lineage (NCBI taxonomy): Eukaryota > Viridiplantae > Streptophyta > Magnoliopsida > Poales > Poaceae > Sorghum > Sorghum bicolor. The sequence goes on along the minus strand of NC_012874.2, from coordinate 34,814,855 downwards.
CTTCCCCTTATTATGCTCAAGCCAACGGGCAGACCAAGGCGTCCAACAAAGGAATTATTAAACTCATCAAACGAAGGATTGAAGAAAATCCCAGAAGGTGGCATACATTGTTAAGTGAGGCTTTATAGTCATATCGGATGGCATGTCATGGGTCGACTAAAGTTTCACCTTATCAGTTGGCGTATGGACACGATGCAGTGTTACCATGGGAGATTTAGTCCGGGTCTAGGTGAATATCTTTCCAAGATCAGTTGGCTGCCGATGACTACGCTACTTTGATGAAAGATGAGTTAGATGATTTAGCAGGGCATCGGCTGAGGGCTTTGATAAGTATAGAAGAAAATAAAAAGAGAGTTGCTAGGTGGTATGATAAAAAGGTAAAAGCTAAAGAGTTTGCTGATGGGGATTTGGTGTGGAAACTAATCTTACAGATTGGGACTAAAAGTTCAAAATTTGGGAATTGGTCTCCTAATTGGTGAGGTCCTTATTGGATAAATCGGTCTGCTCCTGGTAATGCTTATATTTTGGAAACTCTCGAAGGAGTTGAATTTCCCAGAGCATTGAATGGAAAATACTTAAAGAAATATTACCCAAGCATATGGGTCGATGCATGAAAGCTTAAGTGCCGATAACATTCCTATCGGCTGGATTAAAATGTATCTGGGACTGAATACAATGTTTCAAAAGGATGTCGATAACAGTCCAATCGGCTAGACCAAAATAATCAAGAGTTTTTGAAGAAAAAGCAAAACACGCCACCGATGAAGAACTTATACATTCAGCAGAGCTTGGATCGCCGATATGGCGCACAGACGAATTTGATCGGCTTCTTCTATCTCCTTGATGTCTTCATCGGCAGAGCACTCCACTGGCTTTAGCTTCTTCTTCATCTGCAGTGCCTTGCGGGCTTGGATGTTTCGCTCTTGTTCGAGGGTCTTGATCATTTCAGACAGCTGACTTTCTTCCTATTGACCTTGGTACAGAGCCTCTTCTACTAGCTTGAGCTCTACCAATAGGGCTTCCCTTTTTGCCGATAGGTCAGAGATCTTTTGTCTCAGCGTCTCTCCTGAGGATTTTAGAATGCCGATGCTCTTGTGTTTCTCATCGACAAGGTGCTTCACTTTCATTACCTCCTTCGAGAGCTGGGCATGAGTGGCTCTATCGGCAAGACGTTGGGTAGCCTTTTGATACTGAAGTCGGCGGCTCTCTAAGTGTGCGGCCTGAAAAAGAGTCTCTTCGGCATCGGCAGGGATCTGACCTCTGAGAGCTTTGAATAGGGCTTTTGCTGGATCAGAGTTGTCGACTAATTGAGCTGTATCCTGATGAAGCAGGGCCAGCAGATCCTCCAGTTTAGCTCTGATTTCTACCGATGAAATCCCTACTGCTTGAGAAGAACTTGCTTCTTCGCCTTCATCATCAGAAATTTCAATAGCAAAAGAGAACAAGCTGTCCGAAGAGTCTTGTTCCTGGATAAGAAAATAAAATAAGTTATTTGATGATCAAGTACTAGTGATGACAAAAATAGAAATTAGGTGACTTACTTGTTTCAGGGCAATTTCTCGCCTCTGGCTAGCTGAGGTCGATGGTACTATAGGTTGATCGGCTGGAGTTGCCGATGGAATGATGTCGGCTGAAAATTATATAATAATAATGAGTGTTACAAGTTCAAAAAAATCCGTCGGCAAATAATCTTATGGACAGAACCATACCTTGAGGGGGTGCAGTGCTTGTCTAGATTGAAGAGACTACCGATGCTATGATTGATCCTACTGGATCGTCAGTCTGCTCAAGTACATCAGCTGATATCTCTTCTGGCTGAGGTACTTCTTATGGCCGAGGTGGAGATGGCGCTTGCCGTGTCTGAACTTCTGGCGAAGAAGGAGACGATTCCACATGAAACGGCGATCTTGGAGGAGGAGGAGGAGGCAATGCTGTCCTCTAGCGTTTTGCTTGTGACTTGGTACTCTTGGGGCCTTTTCTCTTGACTTGGCCAGATTGGGGGGCGTCGGCACTTGTCCTGGTCCTTGCCGATTTGCCAGTTTGCTGATATAGCAACAAAAGTTTCATAAGTACAAATGTGACAGAGTATTGATGGAATTCTGATTGAGACAATAAAGGTTCCCGATGAGGTTACCATAGCAGCCGATGTATCCTAAAAAGGTCGTGTGAGTATGGAATGGAATCAGTGTAAATTGAAGAAATCAGGGTTTTACCTTGAAAGCTTGTGCCAGAGTAGTGGCAGCCACCGATGGGGACGTCTTTGCTCGTCTGGTGGTAATCTTCTTGAAATGCACGTTCCTATGCATCAAAGTTGCCAGGGTTGGTGCGTTGTTACCGATAAGAGAGATCGGACCTGATGGAAGGAGTTCGATCAGCTTTCTGCTCCAGCTGACTATCGGTGGTGTATCGTCAACCTGTTTAAAAAGAGAAAAAGTGAGTTACCGATAGGAATAAAAGCAATAAACAGATTAAAGCATCGGTTAAAGACCTACAGTGTTCTCGGGGATCTTGTACTTGGGGTCGATCATGCCGCGGTATGTGAGGGCCGATCTACAGAACAGGTGATCTTTCCATTCCTCCCACCACTGTTTGTATGCCTGAGTAATGAAGAGAGCTGGGATCCAAGCCGATAGATCAACGTCTGTATCGGCATTTTGTGGAAGTTGAGCTAGTCTGATCCACTCAAGACCGCTGGTTATGGTTTCCCTTGGTTTCACCACATCGGCATAGCAGAGTGCAATCGGCAGCTGTCCAAAGGCTAGTTGGCGAGCTAGTGCCGATGGGTTGTAGAACTCATAGGTCAGATTGGAGGCTTTCCCGCTACCAAAGAAGTTCACTGGTATGGCTCTCAGAGTGATAATTGCCATCATCGGATTGTTGATGCAAAAGTGGATCTGCAAACACAAAGGGCTAATACCCGATTCGAACGTTAAGGCGTGCCAGCAGATTTGACCCTACTATGGGCAAAGGTGATAACTCGAACACTTTGGTCCCGACAACAGCGATGCGCCTGGATGCCACGGCCAAGAGGTATTCATGCGGAACTTGAGAATACACCGAGCTTAAGTCAACAAACTCCTAAGAACTCGTAATGAAAAGGAAAATATGACGAAGTCATTGAAAAAGTAGATGCTGGAATGTGAGTAAAAACTTGTGTTTGATTGATTGATAGATTCTCCATTACAAGGCCCTAGGGTCTACATTTATACCCTGCTCAAAGAGCTACAATCAGACACGACTAGGACTCGAATTCCAAATTAAACAGAATCTGTATACAAAATAATTTAAATAACTAAGGAAAACACAAAACTATCCTCACGCGACAAACTGCGACACCACCATGGACCAATCGTCAACCTTTATGTTCTCCTTCCGAGTCATTGGCAGACTCCTCATCGTAGCCATCGACAAAGGCTAACGCTGACCATCGGCATGAACGCGTCACCACTCATGGACTTAGTCACATTCAGCTGTCCCTTCATCGGCAACCACCTTCATCGGCAATTCTCTTGCAAACCATTTTCTGTTGCCCTATCTTGCCGATCTATGCTCTACCGATCCTGGGTACGTGTCCAAAAACGGTGTCAACACATGCCCCCAATTTCGGAGTATAAAATCATTAATGCTCCGAAATTCTCTGCAGTAATGATGCCTTTCCGCAATTAATCCTCTCAATTTGGTAACCGACCGTTGAAATCGAACAACTCTAGCCCGATTCTTCCACAGATTCCTCGAATTCCTCAACCTCCCAAACTGGACATCTCCACTTTATTCGCCCATCGGCAATATTACCGTTAGAAGGAGCTGCCGATGGACCGACCAGGAAATCCCGCACAGTGAAATATCTCTAGATTATGACCGCTTCTTGCCAAATCACCTGTGCAATCCCTTGATTACCGTGCGAACAGTTACCATATCCACCTGAGTGTCCTCGGATTTCACGGATACGGCGAAGAGATAAGTCAGATTTGCCTTTGCCCGTTTTGTCCTATAAATAGTTCCTTCTCGGGTACTCCTTCTCCATCGCATCATTCTACAGCCCAACTCTGCTTTTCTGGTGGCGGCACTGTTCGAGAGCTCCAAGAACTTCAACAAGAACCTCCTCCAACAACCCCCAAGTTCTCAATCTTCTCCCCTACTAGGAGATGGCCATCAACTTCGTCGTTCCTGAGGTCAGCGTACTGCTCTTTTTCCTGCACATTCATTGTATCCCTGTTTATCCGCAATCTATCTTACCGAATTCTTTTTCCTTTTTGTTCTTCTTTTCACTCCCAAAAATTTCTAGGATTTGGTCAATAAAATCGTTATTCCTACCGATCAACCCCACCTTCAATGCCTTGGTCCACTAGGAAACTTAGATCCCACCGATCTTATAAATGCGGAGACCAACAGAATCCCTTTTAGAGCCGAGAATTTCTCTTTAGATCTATGGAAGGATGCTTTCCGTTCCTGGCCTAATCCTACCAAGGGATGGAAGGATTGGTTCCTGAGAGTCAGTAACTCAAATGAGGTCCAATGGGGTGAACCGAAACAGGATCAGTGCATCAGATTGTCTCTTGCCGATATGGAGAGAAATGAGTCGTTACTGATAGCTGCCTCATACTTTTGGTCAGACACACTTAATGCTTTTGTTTTCGGCCATGGTAGCCCTGCTTCTCCCAATCTTGCCGATGTGCTTATGCTCACTGGCTTAGATGTATCCACTGCCGATAGTAGTCACATATTTGACACCCAACCTAGCGCTAAGGTGGGAACTCGCTCTATCGGTGGCTGGTCTGGGTACATTCAGAAGTACCGTAGAACAGGGCCTGTCAACATAAAGGAACAGACCACCTTCCTGAACATGCGGTTAGACAAATTTGTATTCTGCGGTCGATCGACAGGACCAACCTCTGTCTACCTATCGGCAGCAGAGAGATTAGCCAATGGTGGCCGATTTCCCCTCGGCCGATACCTACTCGGCTCTGCTTATCACCTCCTCCATCAGGTAGCTCAGAAACTACTGCTTGGTCAATCCATTGGCAACTTAGGGGGCCCTTGGTGGTTCATCAACATGTGGCTTAGCCTCCATATGCACAAGCGACTGGGATTCGACCTTTTTGCACAGCGTTTCCCTAGGGATATAGCAGAGGATCATGAGTTGGATGATGAAGAATCGGCAACCCGTCCTCCCTTAAACTATGGTGAAGTCGTCATAGTTTTTCCTGGTACTGGAGGCAACGGAGATCAAGTCAGCCGATTCTTTTAGACTCTTTACGAGGGTCTGACCAAAGAACAGCGAGCATGGATGCCTTATGAAGATCTAGACACCAGATTTCCTTTGACCTTTCACCCCTTCGACGATGCTCTCAATAAAGATCATGATGTGATGATGGCACTTATCACTCCTAGAGCTATACCAGTAAACTTCTTTGGCAGTGGGAAAGCCTCCAACTAGACCTATGAATTCTACAACCCATTGGCATTAGCCCGTCAACTAGCTTTCGGTCAGCTGCCGATTGCACTTTGTCATACCGATGTGATAAAAACCAAGGAAACCATCACTAGTCTTCTCGAGTGGACTAGAATAGCTCAACTACCACCAAATGCCGATACAGATGCCGATCTATCAGATTGGATTCCGGCTCTCTTCATTACTCAGGCATACAAACAATGGTGGGAAGAATGGAAAGAGCATTTGTTCTGTAAATCGGCTCTCACGTACCGCGGCATGATCGACCCCCAGTACAAAATCCCCGATAATACTGTAAGTATTTCTAAACCGATGTTTCAATCCTTTCACTTTTACTTCCATCGGTAACTCACTTTCTGTGTTATATTACAGATTGATAACACACCCCCATCGGTCAGCAGGAGTGGTAAGCCGATTGAGCTCCTTCCATCGGGTCCGATTTCGTTGATCGGCAACAACTCTCCATCCCTGGCCGCTACAATGCATCGGGGTGTACGTCTCAAGAAAGTCACCACCAAGCAGACGAAGGCATCTCCTCGGTTGTTGTCTCCACTTTAGCACAAGCCTTCAAGGTAAATTTCAAATTCTTTTACCCATACCGATTCCGTTCTTTCATCTGTTACACTTGTACTCACAAATTTCCATTGTTGTATCAGCAAACTGGCACATCAGCAAAGACCAGAGGTGCGATTGCCGATGCCCCCCAGTCCAGCCAACCAAAGAGGAAAAGCTCCAAGAGTACCAGAACCCAGGCGAAGCGCCAGAGAACAGCAACACCTTCTCCTCCTCCAAGGTCACCGATCCCGGTGGAATCTTCTCCCTCTTCTCCAGAAGTCCAGATACAACAAGAACCATCTCCTCCTCAGCCACAAGAAGAACTCCACACAGAAGAACTCCTGCCAGAGGAGCCTCAGCCAAAAGACACATTGGCTGACGTGCACGAGGAAACTGCCGATCCAGCAAGCCTGATCATAGCATCGGTAGTTTCCTCAATTCAGACAAGCACTGTACCCCCTCAAGGTAACATATTCTCTATGAAATCATTGCCGATGAACCTACTTTTCCCATCTTATAATTACTTCTGTTAATCTTTCAGCTGACATAGTCTCATCCGCAACACCAGCCGATCAGCCCGTGGTTCCATCGGCATCATCTAGTCAGAGAAGAGAGATAGCCCTAAAACAAGTAAGTTACCCAATCTCTATCTGTATTGTTTATCAGTGCTTGATCATAAAATAACTTATTTTATTTTCCTTTTCAGGAATAGGACTCTCCTGACAGCTTGTTCTCCTTTGCCATCGACATCTCTGAGGATGAAGGCGAGGAGGCAAGTTCTTCTCGAGCTATTGGAATCTCATCGGCAGTAATTAGAGCAAAGTTAGAAGAATTGTCGGCCCTCCTTCATCAAGACACGACCATTTTTCAGGCTGCACACTTAGAGAGTCGTCAGCTGCAGTATCAAAAAGCTGCCCAGCGTCTTGCCGATAGAGCTGCTCACGCTCAACTCTCAGAGGAGATGATGAAGGTGAAACTCCTTGCCGATGAGAAGCATAAGAGCATCGACATTCTGAAATCCTCAGGAGACGTACTGAAGCAGAAGTTTTCTGATCTATCGGCGAGAAGGGAAGCTCTGTCCCAAGGCCAACAGGAAGAAAGCCAACTGCCTGAAGCAATCGAAACTCTTGAGCAAGAGCGAAACACCCAGGCTCGTAAAGCACTGCAGATGAAGAAGAAGCTAAAGCCAATGGAGGGCTCTACCGATGATGACATGAAGGAGATAGAAGAAGCCAACCAGATCTGTCTGCGCGCCATATCGACGATCCAGGCTTTGTTAAACATATGAATTCCTCATCGGCGCCACACTTTGCTCCTTTGCCTTAATTATTTTGATCTAGCCGATAGGACTGTCATCGGCACCCTTTTTAGGACGCTAAGTCCGGCCCCTGACACAGTTTAATCCAGCCGATAGGAATGTTATCGGCACTTAAACTTTTATACATCGACCAATATGCTCGGGTAATATTTCTTTAGATATTTGCCATTTAATGCCCTGGGAAATTCAACTCCTTCGAGAGTTTCTAAGATATAGGCGTTGCCAGGAGCAGATCGATTTATCCGATAGGGACCCTCCCAATTGGGAGACCACTTCCCAAAGTTTGAACTTTTAGTCCCGATCGGTAAGATTAGTTTCCACACTAACTCTCCATCGGCAAACTCCTTAGCCTTTACCTTCTTATCATACCATCTGGTAACTCTTTTCTTATTATCTTCTATACTCATCAAAGCCCTTAGCCGATGCCCTGCTAGATCATCCAACTCGTCTGTCATCAAAGTAGTATAATCATCGGCAGTCAATTGATCTTGAAAAGATAGTCGCCTAGACCCAGTCTTAATTTCTCAAGGTAACACTACATCATGTCCATACACTAACTGATAAGGTGAAACTTTGGTCGACCCATGACAAGCCATCCGATATGACCATAAAGCTTCATTCAACAATGTATGCCACCTCCTAGGATTTTCTTCAATCTTCCGTTTAATAAGCTTAACAATTCCTTTGTTAGATGCCTCGGCCTGCCCATTAGCTTGAGCATAATAAGGAGAAGAATTTAATACTTTAATTCCCAAACCGATTGCGAACTCATCAAACTCCCCTGATGTAAACATAGTACCCTGATCGGTAGTAATTGTTTGAGGAATTCCAAATCGGTAAATAATATGCTCCTTCACAAAATCAATCATATTGGCCGATGTAACTTTCTTCAAAGGAATAGCTTTAACACATTTTGTGAAATAATCGGTGGCAACCAAGATAAACTTATGTCCTTTGCTGGATGGTGGATAAATCTAGCCAATCAAGTCAATAGTCCATCCTCGGAACGACCAAGGTTTGATGATAGGATTCATGGCCGACGCGCGCGCCCTTTGAACATTGCCAAATTTCTGACATCCTTGACACCCCTTGAAATACTTAAAACAATCTTCAAGTATAGTCGGCCAATAATACCCATTTCTTCTGATCATCCACTTCATCTTAAATGCCGACTGATGTGCTCCACACACTCCCTCATGGATTTCCCCCATTAAACTTCTATCCTCATCATCACCTAAGCATTTGAGAAGAATTCCATCAATTGTTCGATAATATAATTCATCTTCGAGGAGCACATACTTGGTGGCTTGGAACCGAACACGTCTCTCAACTTTCTTGGACGGATCCTTTAAATAATCAATGATTTCTTTTCTCCAGTCATCGGCACCGATTGCCGATATTGCGTTTAACATGGGCTGATATCCCGAGGCATGTTGAGCCAACTGATTGGCCTCTTCATTATGCAATCGAGGAACATGCTCTAACTGGAAATCTTTGAATTCCTTTAATAATTGCATACTCCTTTCGTGATAAGTTATCAGGACTTCGCTTCGGCATTCATAGCTTCCAGCCAATTGATTTATAACCAACATAGAATCCCTGAAGATTTCAACATGCATCAGCACAAACTTCTCTTAGCAATTCCAACCCCTTTATCAAAGCTCGATACTCAGCTTGATTATTCGTTGACGTGGTAACAATCGGCAAGGAAAACTCATACTTTCTTCCCCGAGGGGAAATTAACACTATGCCCATCCCTGCCCCCCGGTCATAGGTGGATCCATCAAAGAAGAGAGTCCAAGGTACAATATCCAAAGTCTCCACTGCGTCGCAATGTTGAGTCATAAGATCGGCCATAATCTGCCCTTTAACCGCTTTAGCTGATTCGTAACACAGATCGAATTCCAACAGTGCCAAAATCCATTTACTGATTCTGCCACTCATGATCGGCATAGATAGCTTATACCGGACCACGTCATCTTTGCATATAACAGTGCATTCGGCCGATAGTAAATAGTGCCTCAATTTAGTACATGAGAAATATAGACATAAACACAACTTTTCAAGGGCCGAATACCTGGTCTCAGCATCAATCAATCTCCTGCTTAGATAATAAATCACACGTTCCTTCCCTTCAAATTCTTGAATTAGAGCCGAACAGATGACCATCCCATCGGTAGATAAATATAACCTGAAGGGCTTTCCTTGTTGAGGTGGAATCAGAACTGGAGGATTTACCAAATAATTCCTGATTTCATCTAGAGCCAACTGTTGCTCTTTCCCCCATACGAATTCTTGATCGGCTTCAATTTGAGTAACGGACTGAAAGCACGAATTTTACCAGACAAGTTAGATATAAATCTCCTGATAAAATTTACCTTGCCGATCAAGGACTGGAGCTCAGTTTTGTTGGTAGGGGCAACTATTTTGTTGATAGCATCAATGGATGTCCTACTAATTTCAATCCCCCTTTGATGCACCATGAAACCAAGAAACTGCTTCCTTGTGCATTCCAACACTTTTCGCAAATCAGCAAGATGTTTTATGAAATCCCCAGACTTAACCACCACATCATCAATATAAATTTCTACCAGCTTGCCGATGAACTCATGAAAGATAAAATTCATAGCTCTCTGATAAGTAGCACCAGCATTTTTCAAGCCAAAGGTCATGACTATCCATTCAAACAGCCCAACATGACCAGGACATCTAAATGCAGTCTTTGGAATATCTTCTTCAGCCATAAATATCTGATTGTACCCTGCATTGCCATCCATAAAGCTGATGATCCGATGCCCAGCCGCAGCGTCAACTAGCAGATCGGCAACCGGCATCGGGTATCCATCCATTGGTGTAGCTTTATTGAGATTCCTGAAATCAATACAAACCCAGAGCTTTCCATTTTTCTTGTAGACTGGAACAACATTGGAAATCCATTCGGCATACCGACACTGCCGAATAAATTTTGCTTCAATAAGTTTAGTTATTTCGGCCTTGATATCAGGAAGAATATTAGGATTACATCGGCGAGCTGGCTGTTGATGTGGCCAAAATCCAGACTTGATAGGCAACCGATGTTCAACAATTGATTGGTCCAAACCAGGCATCTCAGTATAATCCCAAGCAAAGCAATCTTTATATTCATTTAACAAATCAGTTAACTGTTGCTTACACTCAGAATTTAACTTAGCGCTAATAAAAGTATGTCTAGGCTTATCACCACTACCGATATCTACTTCTACCAAATCATCGGCCGATGTGAATCCCTGGCCCAATTTTCCATCATCGGCGAACCTATCCATTAAAAACCTTCATCAGAACCGACTGCTTGGATCGGTGGAATTTCATAATCGGCAACTTTGAGGAACTCCTCCCAAACTTCTCCCGAGATACACCTAGTTCTCTCATAGGTATCTGCTTCTGCCGATGCAATGACATAAGAAGAATCTCCCGGGACAATCTCACTCTTGTCACCTACCCACTGAACCAACCATTGGTGCATTGTAGACGGGATGCAACAATTGGCATGAATCCAATCTCTCCCTAACAACAGATTATAGGCACATTTCCCACTGATCATGAAGAAAGTTGTCGGCAAGGTTTTGCTGCCGATGGTCAACTCGACACAAATTGGCCCCTTAACCGGAGACACATTTCCTTCAAAGTCTTTCAGCATCATATCGGTCTTGGTCAAATCTTGATCCCCTTTTCCAAGCTTCCAATAGACTGCATACGACATGATGTTGATTGCAGCTCCACCATCAATTAATATTTTGGTCATTGGCTGACCATCAACCCTTCCTTTGACAAACAGAGCTTTAAGATGTTGCCTTTCATTGTCGGCAGGCTTTTCAAAGATAGCCGTCATTGGATCGGAAAACTCCAACTCCTCATCATCGCTGGACGGCGCAAGGAATTCCATCGGCAACATAAATACCATGTTGACATCTGCTGATGGCCCTTTCCCCTTAGGATCTGATTGTTGCTGATCCCCAGATTGGCCAGAGTTCTCGCCCTTGCTTAGCTCTTCTCGTCTTTCGCGCTGCAGTCTTCTTTTCTGTGTTTTAGTCAACCCCTCTGGACACCATGGGGGAAGTGGTGACTGCCTTGCCGATGGACGACGATGTTCCCTTGACTCCACCCGATAAGTGTTAGCGTCCCTGCAAAATATGAACTCATCAGGAACCCGTGCATTAGCCATCTCCTCAAGCTCTTCCCGATTCCTGGGAAAATATTCAACACGATCACCAAGCCTATCGTGCACACTGAGTCTCCCCCCAAGCAGATCATGAACAGACGCTCTCCCCCTAATCGGCCCATTAAATCGCCGATCATCATTGTGATAGCGCCGGTCAGATCTGTCATACCGATCATAACCATTGCACCCAGGGCAATCTCTAACAGTAGGCAACTTGATGTTCTGCTCCCAGCAATGGATAAAGAATGGGCAGTTCCAGTGATCCTTGTGCCGATTCCACTCCTGTCGGCATCTTTCTTCTTCCCGATGATAGTCTTCTTGCTGGCGCCGATACCGATCCTCACGTTGCTGCCAAGTCTCCCGAGGCCTTCTATGAGTTATTACAATACCAGATTGGGGAGGCCTTCCTGAGTTAGTTCCCTCTTGGATCAACCCTTTCCCTTTCGCATCGGCAGTAGTGATCTGATGCTGAGGATCCACCGATGCACTTCTCTCGGCTGCCTCTGACGTCAAGACCTTGGCTTTCCCCTTCGCATCCAGCATATTTGATGGAAAAGGATGTTGATCAATCTTCATTGGCTTTTGAGTTTTGAAATTGTCAAACTTGATTCTCCCAGATTCTATAGCCGATTGCAACTGTTGCCTGAAAACTTTGCAATCATTGGTACCGTGAGAAGTTGCATTGTGCCACTTGCAATATTTCATCCTCTTCAACTCCTCTACCGATGGGATCACATGATTAGGAGACAGCTTGATCTGACCTTCCTGAAGTAGGAAATCAAATATCTTATCGGCCTTAGCGGTGTCAAAAGCAAACTTCTCTGGTTCCTTCTGCCCAAAAGGACAAGACATCGGCTTCTTGTTCTTTACCCACTCTTCAGCCGATGGAATCACATGATTGGGCGACAACTTGATCTGACCCTCCTGAAGTAGAAAGTCAAATATCCTATCGGCCTTGGTAATATCAAATGCAAACTTCTCTAGCTCCTTATGCCTGAAAGGGCAATCGGCTTCTTATTCTTTACCCATTCTGCCAAGTCAATGATTGGTTCCTCATTAGAATCGGAGCTTGCTGTCTCATCAACAAATGACACCTTTTTGTTCCAAGCCCTCTTAGGTTCAAAGGGCTTAATATCCTGGTCGGAAATCCTCTAGACCAAGTGACTCAGGCTCTCAAATTCAAGAGAAGCATATTTATCCCCGATATGTGGCAACAAACCCTGGAAAGCCAAATCGGCAAGCTGCCGATCATCTAAAACCAGACTATAGCATTTATTCTGGACTTCCCGCAACCTCCGCACAAAACTTTCAATCGATTCATCATTACGCTGTTTCAATCTGACCAAATCGGTAATCTTTTTCTCATGGACTCCAGAAAAGAAGTACTTGTGGAACTGCTTTTCTAGATCAGCCCAAGTAATCACTGAATTAGGAGGCAATGATATAAACCAAGTGAAAGCCGATCCAGATAAAGATGATGAAAACATTCGAACCCTCAATTAATCCCTGTTAGCAGCTTCCCCACATTGGATGATAAACCTATTGACATGCTCCATGGTTGATGTATCATCCTGTCCAGAAAATTTAGTGAAATCTGGTACCTTGTACCGATTTGGAAGTGGAATCAAATCGTATGCAGGAGGATACGGTGTCCGATAAGAGTAAGTGTTGACTTTGGGTTTTATCCCAAATTAGTCTATCATTACTTCGGCAATCTTATCAGCCCAATAAGCATCGGCATCTTGCCAATGAGGTGGTTGCAGATCTGGCACCTGTTGATACACCTCCACATGTCGATGCGGTGCACGATCTGCATGGAACATTGGGTTGATTATTTGACCACCAATTTGCTGACCACCAATCTGTTGTCCAAGATTCATTGGCTGGTTGACCATCCCTTGATTATGGAACCCAGGTTGGATCTGGCCTTGTTGAAACCCTGTAGCCTGATGATTCTGTTGGGGCATTTGTGGAAAGACTTGCTGCTCAGGCCATCCTCTATTAGCATTCATCGGCATAGGTCCTGCCGATGACTGGTAATTGGGCATCATCATTGAATTGACATACCCTGGCTGAGTCATAAACCTGTGTTGCGTCGGCATTGAATCTGCCGATGCATTAGGCATCTGGAACGTTGGAGCTTGAGAATTCCCAGTGTAAGGTCTGGCAGTAGTAGTTGTAGTATACTGGGGACTCTAATTCATCGCCATATTTGGAGGTGCCGATGCCATAGGAGCCTTGCCTCTCATATCAGTCGTCTGAGATGTACTAGGTGTCTTCAACATGAACTCTGGGGGCATACCAAAACCCCACCAGTTAGGAGGGATAGATCCCGACATTGCCGATGCCAGTAGATCCGTAGTAAGCTTGATCTGTTCATCTGACGTTGAGGGATTGGTTGTCATCGGTGTAGATTGTGCGTTAGTGACTCCTAACGTGCTTGGAGGGACGGTAGTTTCTGTACCCGCAGCGGCTGTAGCAGCCGATGGAGCTGTAACCACTGGTGACACTGGCTGATGATGAGAAGGACCAACATAATTTGGTGGCAATTGTCCTTCTTTGAAAGTTCTAGCCACGGCATTGAAAACCATATTGGACAGCACACCAGCTTGATTGATCAAGGCACGGTTAATAGCACTATCAACCATGTCTTGAAGTTTACCAGGATTGGCTTCAAAAGTAACCTGCCGAGGCATCGGCAGTGCTTCCTTCTGGATCACCTCGCCACTCCTGTTTATGTTGAAGGACTTCAAACATTGTTGCTTGTAATCCTCCATAGCCTTTGCAATAGCTTGCTTCTACTCATCTTTGAGATTAGCTTCCTTCACGGGGATGACATTCTCCAAGTCAAAATCACTAGTTGCCATGTCGATCTTGATCTTGAATCTTGTCCCACTGGGCATGCCAAAAGATGTGTTGATGCAAAAGTGGATCTGCAAACACAAAGGGCTAATACCCGATTCAAACGTTAAGGCGTGCCAGCAGATTTGACCCTACTATTGGCAAAGGTGATAACTCGAATACTTTGGTCCCGACAACAGCGATGCGCCCGGATGCCACGGCCAAGATGTATTCACGCGGAACTCGAGAATACGCCGAGCTTAAGTCGACGAACTCCTAAGAACTCATAATGAAAAAGAAAATATGACGAAGTCATCGAAAAAGTAGATGTTGGAATGTGAGTAAAAACTTGTGTTTGATTGATTGATAGATTCTCCATTACAAGGCCCTAGGGTCTACATTTATACTCTGCTCAAAGAGCTACAATCAGACATGACTAGGACTCGAATTCCAAATTAAATAGAATCCGTATACAAAATGATTTAAATAACTAAGGAAAACACAAAACTATCCTCCCGTGACAAACTGGGACACCACTATGGACCAATCGTCAACCTTCATGTTCTCCTTCCGAGTCATCGACAGACTCCTTATCGTAGCAATCGACAAAGGCTAACGCTGACCATCGGCATGAACGCGTCACCACTCATGGACTTAGTCACATTCAGCTGTCCCTTCATCGGCAATTCTCCTGCAGACCATTTACTGTTGCCCTATCTTGCCGATCTATGCTCTACCGATCCTGGGTATGTGTCCAAAAACGGTGTCAACAGAGATCATGGTATTTATTGAGAGCGTCATCAAAGGGGTGGAAAGTGAGCGGGAATCTAGTTTCTGGATCCTCATAAGGCATCCATGCCCGTTGGTCTTTAGCCAGACCCTCATAAAGAGTCTGAAAGAATCGGCTGACCTGGTCTTCATTACCACCGGTGCCATGTAAAACTATGGCAGCTTCACCACAGTTCAAGGGGGGGGGGGGGCGAGTTGCTGATTCTTCCTCATCCAGTTCATGATCCTCGGTTATATCTCTTGGAAAGCACTGAGCGAAAAGGTCAAATCCAAGGCGCTTGTGCATATGGACGCTAAGCCACATATTGATGAACCACCAAGGTCAGGTGGAATCCGAGGGTGTTCAGGTGGATATGGTAACTGTTTGTACGATAATCAAGGGATGGTGCAAGTGATTTGACAGCGAGCGGTGAAGATATCTTACTGTGCAAGATTGTTTGGTCGGTCCATCGGCAGTCCTCCCTAACAGTAATATTGCCGATGAGTACATTCTGGGGATATTCGGTTCGAGAAGTTGAGAAATTTGTGGAATCTGCAGGAGAATCAGGCTGAGGTTGTTTAGATTTGGTAATTAATTATCAATCAAAGGGAGTAATTGCGGAAAGGCATCATTACTGAGGAGAATTTTAGAGCATTGATGATTTTATACTCCGAAATTGGGGACATGCCTTGACACTGTTTTTGGACACGTATCTTTGGATATGCACCTGGGGTTAATGAAGTGTAGATCGGTAGATAGGGTAATGGTAGCTAGTCTATAGGGGAGTTGCCGATGAAGGTTGGTGCCGATGGAGAAACAACCGAATATGACCAAGTCCAGAAGTGGTGATATGTTTGTACCGATGACCAATGTTGGTGTTTGTCAATGGCTATAACAGGCGGTTTGCCGATGACTCTGGAGAAAAGCGCGGGGTTGCCGATTGACTCGTGGCAGTGTACCGATCGGTTACGGAGAATAATTTAATGTTTTCCTTAGTTATTAGGACTCGTTTTGTATACGGATTCCGTTTAATTTGGAATTTCAGTTCTAGTCATGTCTAGTTGTAGTTCTTTTGAGCAGGGTATAAATATAGACCCCGTGGCAATGTAATGAAACATCTATCAATCAATCAAACACAAGTTTTTACACATATTCCAGCATCTACTTTTTCGGTGACTTTGTCATATTTTCTTTTTACTAGAAATTCGTCGAGTCAAACTCGGCGTGTTCTCAAGTTCCGCGTGAACACCTCTTGGCCGTGACATCCGGGGGCATCGCTGTTGTCGGGACCAAAGTGTTCGAGTTACCACCTTTGTCGATTGTAGGGTCAAATCGGCTGGCACGCCTTAACGTTTGCATCGAGTATTAGCCCTTTGTGTTTGCAGATCAGCTTTTGCACCAACAATACCAAAAATATGTGGGCACATGAAAGTTCACAATAGTATCATAAGAAAATATAAAAATACCAAAAATATATGGGCACATGAAGGTCCATATCTTTAGAGTCTTCTGAGTCCAACAAAAATGAATCTATATATTATGGTGTGATCATAGAGTGTGTCTACAGTTAGTCTAGTTTAGAGTCAAATAGAAATTAGAGAATATTAAAATTTTGTTTTGGAGATGATGAATAGTTGCTCTACAGTAATTCCTTTCAAGTTCCTAGTTTTCAACCATGAATTCTCTTGAGTTTTAGACATGACCAGTTTAATATAAGAGTTTACTCTAAACCTAAAATTTGTCGAGGCATATGTTTAAGTTGAGTCAAGGTAATTGATATTATACTTGAAGGTCTAAGCTGCTATTTATCTTATTCCTAGCATTACTAAGTTCTGGAGATATATTTTAAAACAAAAAAAACCAAAATCTTACATGATGTGCTCTTATACGATAAAGTTTAAATTCCCACCAAAGCCATATATGATACATTTAGATTTAGGAAAACCTTTGTGCATTCATGCTGCTTTCTTTACAATGAGTTTAGTCAACCTTTGTTGTATACCTTATGAGAGTCTTGTCATGCTTTTAAAATCAAGATCACTTACGCACTCCACCCACATATGCATTACTCCTACTCTGGGATTTAAGCACAGTCATTTCCACTTTCATCCAGATCCACCTTAAAAAAATGTTTTCTCCTACACTAGGAGTAAACACCAAAAAAAAATATACCCTATAGGACAGCCCCCACTTAATTGCTCTAAGTTCTTATCATTATCTCTCTAATTATTTATATTCAAATGATGGATGTGGCTATGCAAAAGTATTTGAAAAAAGGGGAGTAAAAGATGGACAAGTGTCCCAGCAATTAAAACACTGGGTACATCAATGCCTGCCTCGCACAGTAATCAAAAAAAGAGAGAAAGAGAGAATAAAGATAGCCTATGTTTTCCTGTGAAAAGTTCTAAGGAGGGAGTAATTTTCAAAAAGCAAAAGTAGAATTAGGATTAGCCACTAAATACTATATATACACCAATCCACCATATTCCATACACATACACATCTTGATTTGATTGTATGCCTCGATTCTCTATGGATCCATTATTTGACTTTACAATATATGAATTGCAAGTATGCTCATCCTTGTTATTGCCACTCCTATAAGCTCCACTATATATATATCCTTAGTTTTAGGAAGGCATAACCTCATTAATTCCTCAGCAAGATCCATAAATACTACATAATAAGAGACTTGAGGAGTTTATACAATCATGCTCTGAGCTTTATTTCGAACACTTGCAAAACTCTAGAATTTTGGTACTGTGAAGAATTTGAGACATAGTGCTTGACTTGATTGTTCTATCTTTCGATTACTCAAGACTTATGCAAAAGCTGTAAAGCTCCATGGTTAAAGGTAAAATGGGTAAGTTTGAAAGGTAGACCAGAGGAAAATTTATATTTAAAAACAAGTGTGCTTAAAAGAAATAAAAGTATTGTAGCAACTTCTGATCCAAGTTTATTAATAATTAGGCTTGGGTTGTTTGCCAAGGGACTGGCAAAAAGGTAAGCTTGGGGGTATTGTGACGGTCGATAACATCAACTTTTATTAGAACTTTAGACACAAGGGAACACATGAAAACACACTAATCTAGGGTTTTATCTGATAATTTCCATGAGTTTTGCATATTCTGTATTTTTTAGGGTGAATTTTAGAAAAGCTAAAAAGAGGGATTCTAGTGCATAATTACCACGAAACTTATCCACGACGGAAAACATCATCATCAGGCTCAGGAAGGGCATAGAAGACATCCGAAGGAACGAGACCCACAGAGGAGAAAAGGTGGGGCCAGTCGGTGCCCTAAGTCGTCCAATGGCCACCGCCTTCTAGAGTCTTCCTCCCATGCTTCCTTGGAAGCCAACCAAAGTATCCCTACAGTGATTTTATGTCGGTTTGATCTCACTGTGCACACAAGATGAAGACGCGGATCGATGACGTGGTGGTTCCTTGCCCCCTACTCCACCTCGGCCTATATAATGATGCCCAAGGCTCCCCACAAGAGGCATTCTACACCTCGGTGCTTCATATTCTCTACATAATTTGGGTTATGGTCCCTCTAGTTGATCTAGTTCTAGTTCAGCTAGATGTAGCAATTAGGAGAGACTAGTTCTTCTAGATCTAGTCTTGTTTAGACATTATAGAGATTGAGTAGAGGAGTAGAGATTCTAGAGGAATTCTGGCCTGTCGGTGCTTCTTCGTGGCTATATTCGTCTGGATCTAGTTCCCTCACGTGGAGCTGCGTTCTGAGGTACTTTTGTACTTACCATTCTGATTTAAGTAAGCAACTTGTTCTTATTCATTCTTTGGTTCACATCTCATATTGAGTGCTTTGATCTTGGTCATTACTTGGTTGAAGTAGTATTTCGTAGTGTAGGCGTGGTACCTAGGCTAGGTTTACTTGTGAATGTCCCATGATTAGCCGGACTGTGGTAGCTCACGCAAGTGACTTTATAGCTATGTTGAATCCTCTGTAGTCCACATCCCACTGATAGGACTAATAAGCTTATAGGTTCTTGGTTGGAGATTATTCTGTTTCTTCTTCTATTTGGGTTACTTGTCTGATAAGACGATATTATACAAAGTTTACCGGAGTCAGAACCAGAGTGCATTATCTATTTCCTTTTTCTTGATATGATCTAGCCTAATTGTAGGGTTAAGTCTATATACTTTTTCATCATCACAACTGTTCCCAATGGATACTATATTTAAAACCTCCAGGTAAAATGTGACACTGGTATGATATCTGTGTGCTTGTGGATAATCCTACTTAAAACATATTTAATGGAGTGCTGTTAATTTATACCAACAAGAAGACACCAGAATGAATGGGATGGTAAATGGCCATAGGGGATGGGTGCCTGCCCCACCCCCTTGGGTGGCCGCCCGGCTGCCATAGTCAATCAGCTTCAACCTCGTGGATTCCCGATCCACCGCCTTTGAGGAGTAATCTTGAGCGTACGTTCAAGTTGATTTGATCCAAGGATTGTGGTGCTTCCTAGGGGGCTATAAATATGATCCTGACCCCCCTAGAGGCTGTTGACGGTCCTTAAGTATCAAATTTAATTATCAAATAAACAAAGAAAAGGATCCAAATGAAATCAACATCTAGACTTAGGGTTTTATCTGATAGAATTCCATGAGTTTTGGTATTTGTCTATTTCTGCAGGGGGTTATCAGGAAATACGGAAGAAAGGCCCACACGTCGGGTTTACATAGAGATATTAAAGTGTCGCGCAATTATCCTACATCTAGAAGAGTCCAGAAGCCACGGGAACGAACGGGAGACCGGACGGGCTCTGAGGCAGGGCGCCCGCCCTCCCCCCTAGTGCGCCCACCCTGACCTAGAGTCCAATCAGGACTCGTTTCGGGGATTATGCCCCACCGACCTAAAGGATCAAGGATAACCGTTCAATTAATGTCGGTTTGATCCGACGGCCCACATTCACTTGGAAGGACTATATAACCAGACCCCCTGGCCCCTGGAGGAGAGCACCTCTCAACCCTAATTCATTATTCATCAGGGAGAAGAAGCCTCTGATCAAGCTCCAGAGCCACCACATCAATTAGATCTCTAGATTAGCATAGCTACATAGGATTAGAACTAGAAGGAGTCAATCTTCGATTGGTTTCTGGATATGTCAAGAGGATTCTTGGTAATTCTCTATTGTTCTTCAATTGTTCATCTTTGTTCTTCGATATTATGAATATGAATTTGTTCTACTTCAATATATTGATTATGACTTTGCTCTACTTGTTTATATTCGCAATTATATTGTTCTTAGTTTATCATAGTTATATACTTGGCTTAGTTAGATTGGAATTATATACATGTTTAGGATCGTATAGCGTTTATCCATCACATCCATGGGTAAATGATAGATATTGTGTAGGCGTGGTGCTTATACCGTATTTATCTGCGATTGTACCCTATATGCCAGATCGCGGGGTAGTTCATAGTAGTGACAACTCCATTGATTCTTATATAGTCCGCCTCTCGTGTATTGGGCTGACAGAGCAACATTATTACAGGGGAGTGATTGTGATGTTTCTCATATTCCTTGATAATGTCACTATGCATGGGCGTAGTCCTGTCTCACAATGATTGCTAAGTATAATTGCACTAACTATGATATGCTAGACTGTATAGTTAAGAATAACTCAGGAAATATTCTTGTAGTTTGTCCTAATTCCATGCTAATGACTTGCTAGAATATCTAATTGAGGTGCTTATCATATTTATATGTGGCTAAGTTATGCTGATCAGATTAATTATCTTTGTCACCATTCATACTTTATATATCTTTTATGTGACACTTATCCCTGTATGAAAGAGATAGATAATTGTTCTCAATTATACATGCAATCATAGATACTCAATCCTATATTCCATTCTATAATCAACATTGATGATTACTAATCCCTTCCCAGTGGTAAAAATATAAATAACAATACCTGGAATACTTCCCGGTTAAAATGCTACATCGGTATTAATCTGTGCGCTTGCAGATCCCATTTATTATTTATTTAGAAGAGCAATTGCATATTTCAATACCGCGTCTCTCATGTCATGCTGGGGATGACAACTTGGCTTAAGTGGCATGAGGGATAGGTTTGGCATTTTTGGCGTCGTTATCGGAATTAGAAAACTAAGTCTACTTTTGGTAGTGACGTTAAGAATGCCCAACAGAGGCATCTCCTTCATTAGCTACATCTACAACAGAAATTAGGGTTTCTTCTAGTAGAGAGGTAGAGGTCCTCTAGTTCATCTAGTTCTAGTTCTACTTGTCTAGTTGTATCTAGAAAATAGGGAGAGAGGAGGAGAGAGCTAAGGAGGAGCCAGATCTATCGGATCAAGTTTGTCTGTGTATCCTTTTTCTTTTACCACCATTGTCACCTCACCACAAACATCAACCACCCCCAACCATGTGGATTCCACTCCTATTCATAAATTTTTTGCACCAAAGGGTGAGTTCTTAGAGCCACCACAATCATCAAAGCCAATCACAACTTCTAGCTTTGAACTCAAACCTGGCCTTATAGCTATGGTGCAGGCGCAATCCTTTGTTAGGCTAAAAGATGAAAATTCTTACACCCACCTTAGGGAATTTGAGAACTTGTGTTCTTGTCTCACCATTGCTAGCATCACACAAGAGACCCTTAAATGGAAGTTGTTTCCATTCTTCCTTATAGGGAGAGCAAAGCAATGGTACACTCATACCGTAGGAGGGGTAAATGGAAATTGGGAGGAACTTAGATTCAAATTTGGTCTCGCTTTCTTCCCACTAACCTAGTCATTGCCCTTTGAAAAGAAATTATTAACTTTGAACAGAAGGAGAAGGAGACTCTAGGAGCAGCCTGGGCCAGATTCACAAGTCTTAAGAACACCGGCCCTAACCTCTCTTTGCCTGACCATAACTTTCTAAGTTGGTCTTAGCAAAGAAGCTGCTCTCCACCTTGACACATTGTCTAGAGGCTCATTCATACACATGTCCTTTAGTGAGGGGGAAGCTATCCTAGAGAAAATCCTTGAAAACACTCCCTACACTGGCATTTATGATGAGTTTCCTAAAGAGGAAAAAGGAGTCAAGCCAAGCCCTGACCAACAAGAGGAGATACATGCAACCGAAACTGAAATTCAATCGAATCCTTCCAATGATTTAGTTGTCAAAAAATCTCCCACGAAGGGAACACAAACAACTTTGGAGGATGATGAACTGTTGACGGTCCTTAATGCTCAAATTTAACCGTCAACTAATCATGGAAAAGGATCTATATGCAACCAACACCCAGACTTAGCATTTTATCTGACAGAATTCCACGAGTTTTGGTGTTTGTCTATTTCTGCAGGGGGTTATCAGGAAATATGGAGGAAAGGCCCACACGTCGGGTTTACATAGAGATATTAACGTGCTACGCAATTTTCTACCATCTAGAAGACTCCAAAAGCCACGGGAACGAACGGGAAGCCAAGAGGACTCAGGGATAGGGCGCCCGCCCTACTCTCCTAGGCGCCCACCCTCACATAGAGTCCAATCAGGACTCTCTTTCGGGATATTGCTCCACCGACCTAAAGGATCAAGGATAACCGTTCAATCAATGTCGGTTTGATCCAACGACCCATATTCACTTGGAGGGACTATAAAACCAGACCCCCTGGCCCCTGGAGATCATACCTCTTCTACAGAATCAAAGCTAGGGTTTCAATTCTTCATCCAAGTAGAGAGGATCCCTCTAGTTCTTCTAGTTCTACCTCTAGTTCATCTAGATCTAGTTCTAGTTCATCTAGTTCTAGTTCTAGTTCCTCTAGTTCTAGTTCTAGTTAGTTCTAGTTGTAATCTAGAAAATAGGGAGAGAGAAGAGGAGAGCGGAGAAGGAGGAGCCGGATCTGTCGGATCTTCCTCAACATTGTACTTTTGCAGCAACTGGTTCGTTCTTCATCGTTCTCCAGGTTCTTCAACTCATAACTCCTGAGTTCTCTAATTACTTTTATTTACATTCAAGTTATTTATTGGATTTCTGCTTGCATCAAGTGCTCTAATCTTTGAAACATTAGAGTAGTAATTAATAGATTAGACATGGTGTTTAGTCTTGCAATTACCTGGAATTGCACCCAATCCTGCGGATTGTTGTGGTAGCCCTAGGGTAGTGACAGCCCTATCGGTCGACGTATTCCACCTCGTTCGGATCGGTGTTTGTAGGACCGTAGTCAGACCTTCCTAGCCCCCTCCTTATCTCTTTCTGTGGTTAGTGCTCTGATGTCCCGATATAGATAATCTTGAAGTAATTCTTGATTCTTAGATCAACTAGAGAACTCTCAGGAAACTTCCTCTCTTCCCACCAAAAATAATTATATAGTTATCCTTGGGCGATCTTGGATCTTAATTAGTACACTCACGTTCTCTGTGGAAAATCGATACTCTGGAATACTCCCGGGTGAAAGCTACATCGGTATCCGTGCGCTTGCGGATTTTTCTGTTTGCGTTTAAAATACCCAACAAGCTTTCTGGCGCCGTTGCCGGGGAACGGTAGGTGTGCTAGTTTCGAACCAAGTCGTCCGTGTATCCTTTTTCTTTTCCTTTTTTACCACACTCACTTTATCATTTTCACCACACCACATGGATTTCACTCTAAGCATTAATGAGCATGGAATTTATTTCATAGCCACTTCATTTACTCCATGCTCATATGCAACATCTTCACAATCCATTGGTCTCTCCAACAACACCACATTCGAGATCTCCAAGCCCCTCATCCTTTCTATTTATAAAAACTTTAAAAGGGCGGTTGTCGATGCATATGTCTATATTAAATATTGCAGATCTTGTTGAGTTGATCTTGATATAGGTCAGCGTTGGAGGGGAAACCACTTCGCAGACATAAATTGATGGTTTCCCAAGGACAAGCTTAGTGTCCTAAAATAAGCACTGATCAGATCATAACATGAGCTTTTAATTATTTGCAACATTACCTTGTGTTTTGAGCATATAAGGATAATTGTAAAAATATTCCTTCGGGTATTCTTGTCACTAACCTTTCCAGGATTGGAGCAAGAAGATCGGATGAATGACAAGCACAAGGTATGTCCAACCAATCATCATACAACATTGAATTAAATTCATCCAAACTTGAATTTTGCAAAATTCAAGCTTGGCGGAGTACTTTACATGAAAATATCCTTTGCCATGTTGCTATGTTGGTTGTCCCTACCTTTGAGACATGCTCAATTTGTTAAATACTAATCACACTACTTCATCTCCACTTGAGTAGATCTCTATAAATGCTCTCATGCTACCTTTATTTGCTTTAGTATATGTCTAGGTTTGGAGTAGTTTCATTTATCTCATAATTAAGCATGGTGCTTAGTTTAGGGCTGATGATCTTACTTCCAAGGGAGTTTAAATTAAGCATGATGCTTAGGTTAAAATGCCCTCCTAAATCAAATTAGACATGGTGTCTAGGTTGATCTTTGAGCCGATAGTATGCTATAGTAGATATTGGATATTTAGTTGGACTAACCCCTGCAGGAAAACTTTCAATATCGACCTGGGAAGTCTTGAGATAAACTCAAATTGGAGACAAAGAGAGAGACACATGAAGCTTAACAATTTACACAAGGAAGGCATAGCTCACAAGAGATGATCCATGGAGGGTGCCACAAACACGATGCACAACCGCTAAGAAAGGAAAGCTTCCACAAGGTGATATTGTACCATCACTCTTCAAGTAAGGTAACATCTTAAGGTACTTGACTATCACTTCTATAAGCTTCTCCTTGGTTCTAGCGTTCATATGGATAAAAGAGACAAACATGTATGATTTACAACTCTAGATTAACCAACCGAGTCGATTCAATATGTTTAGTCCTTCCACCTTTGTGATCCCACACTCCTAACCATATGAGCTAAAATGTTGCACACGCAATCTTTGGAAGATATATATATATAAATTTATAGATAGATTATCTTTCCATAAGGTTCAGCGATCTGATCTGACAAAAGTTTTAAATGCTACACTCATGATCTTATTATCCATTAACTTTGTCTTGCTCACTATGCTTAAGGTTAGAGAGAACAAATACACTTTTGGTTCTGTTGGTGTTTTCCACCAACAGGGCCCATGCACTTGATCTCTGCCTTGTCTCTATGAGCAGGTACACTTCGAGCAAAATATGGAGGAGTTTTACAACTCCTAGACTCCACCAAGTGAAGAACCTAGATCTACGAGCACAAACACACTGGAGATACTGGACACTCAGGCAATCACTGCCCTGAGATGCTTGAGGACGTAACTACTAGAGTAACCCCATTGTGGAAGTAATTACTGACCTTCTGCCGGTCAAGAGAGGCGGTCCAGGACGCTCCGTCATCCCGATCTCCATCAGCATGGTGGACTTCCCACAAGCACTCTGCGACTTTGGCTCTAGTGTCAACATTATGCCTAAGGGAATATTGAAGAACCTCTGCGTCCGAGTTGGTACCTTGTACGCTCCAGCAGACTTCATGGTGATAGAGACTGGTACTGATGAGAGGGCACCCATCATCTTAGGGAGGCCATTCCTGAACACCTCGGGAGCTGTCATCTACGCTAGTGCTGCCAAGATCAGTTTCTACATTAAGGGGAGGAAGGAGACATTTTCCTTCAAGAACAAGACTACACAAATCTCAAAGCAATCCTGACATGAACCAAGGAAGAAGATCAACAGGAGGAACCGAAACAAGCAAATGTGGACCGAGTCAGCTAAGATGGTCACTGCAGTTCAAGGAGGTCAAGATCGTTGACTTAAGTCACCGTTCCTAACCAAAAAGGACGACCCAGTCACCTAACAACTCCTATTCGGAACCATGCCCAACATACATTCAGCTCCAGATGGCAGATCAGACATTCCAAAAGGTTTAAGACGAGTACGATCCACCCATCATCCTTAGGAGACCGTTCCTCAGCACCGTTAAAGCAATCATCTACATTGGAACTGGAGAAGTCCACATGCACTTTCCCTCTGAGAAGGTACGCCGCTGTTTTACTGACTCTAACTATATAGTTGAAGACTCTAAGCAGGTCAGGACAAGAAGGAGACGAAGCAACCGCAACCAGAGAAGGCAAAATCATCAAGGACGGATGGGTAGACTATGAAGGAGAAGTAGTAAGGTCTGAAGACATATAGCTTGAACAGAACTGTCTTGAGGAGACCGTAGCACCAATTCAGGTGTATAGAGAGAAGATAGTTATACCCGAAAAGGAGGCGCCGCCGGAACCACCGACTACGCCATCCAGTGAATCCCAGGACGACTGAGGAAACGAAGAGTCCCATTCAGAGGACTTAAAAACACTGAACGCCTTGCCAAGAGGTAAACTTGGTAGTTATCCTTTTCCTTTCAATTATTTAAAATAGTTTGTTTAGTTAATCAGGTTCATATTATCTTAAAAAGAAAATAAAAATGTTAAAAATAGTAAGCCCCATGTAAAGTATGCTCATGGCATAAAACCCAGAAGTACATTCACCGTGGTGGCATAAAAATAAAATAAATATATTCCTGTCCTATAAAAATGAATATATAAAAATAAATCTATGATCCTACCAAAGAGAGTAATATTTATTAGAGGAAGTTCAACATGATAACGGCTAAGAGATTTTATGCTAACACTTAACCAGTTCCACAAAGCTTTGTTGTCTATTTGAGCTCCACAGAATTCAAGGATCAAAGAAGACTATCAGACGGAGGACATCCTAATCGCTGTCAGGGTGCTACCTGTTGATATTTGGTAACGCAATTAGAAAATGATCCGCAAGCGCACGGATATCGGTGAGCATTTCACCCGGGAGGTTATCCAGAGTTATCGTATTTATATTTTTACCACTGGGAGAAAGGGTGCATCTGACTAACCAAATCTATTGCTACTATCCCTTTAGGCTACAAAGAATGTCTCTCGATGTGAGTGATGTATAGAGAAGACTGCAACCGTAGTCTCGTTCTAACCTTGGTAAGGATGATCTACTGTTCTATTGGGGAGGCTCACGGAATCTAGACAACACAAAGGATGTTCGACCCGCACCTATAAACCTACCCGTCCTGCTAACGAGATGTGATCTGCAAAGGTAACTCGGAAATGTCACGTTCCTCGCTACTACCAGGGTCCAGCTAGTCAGGGGATATCTATGAGTACCCTAGCCTAAACACCACGTTTACGCTAACAAGTGATTACTCTAATACTCAACCAGAAGAGGATTAAAGTAAACTCATAAACCAAAGAACAATAAAACAAGAACTTACTAGTATTAGAAGTCGAATTACTGAAGAATCTTAGAAGCAAGCCTCGGGTTAGGAGACTTGATCCCGCAGGTACAACTCGGAGTAGACACCGACAGGCCGGCCTTCCTCCGATCCACACCTCCACTCTATCTCTCTCAATCTAGTAGAAACTAGAAGATCTATTTCTACCTTACATTGGTTGCTAAGCCTAAAAAGGAATATTATTTAGAGAAGAGGTTTTCCTTCGGGGGCACCCCTCAATCTCTATGATAATTTCATGTCTCCTCCAGGGGCCAGGGGGCCTTGCTTATATAGTCCTCCCCTTCTATGCGTTTTTGGGTCGATAGGCGAGGTGGTACTATGTTTTTCTTGATCCAATAGGTCGGTGGAATATCCCGAGCGAAAGAGTCCTGATTTGGCTCCAACAGGGGGCGGGCGCCCAGGCTACCAGGGCGGGCGCCCTGGGCCTGGCCCCTTTCGGGCTCCGCTTCCTTCCCGTGGATTCTGGAGTCTTCTAGATGGTAGAAAATTGCGCGGTGGGTTGATATCTCTATGTAATCCCGACATGTGGGCCTTTCTTCCTTATTTCCTGATAACCCCCCGCAGAAATAGACAAACACCAAAACTCATGGAATTCTGTTAGATAAAACCCTAAGTCTAGATGTTGATTTCATTTGGATCCTTTTCTTTGTTTATTTGATAATTAAATTTGATACTTAAGGACCGTCAACAAACTCCCCCAAGCTTACCTCTTGCTCGTCCCTGAGCAAGGATGAACTCAAGAGTTTCTGCAGTGGTTTCATTTCTTAGAAGTACACACACATTTAAGCAAGATCTCATCTCTGAGTTAGAATAAACTGTTAAGACTTAAAACTTACTTACTTTACCTACATCATAGGACTTGTAACCGTCACTTCTGTCTTGAGTGGTTAAAAGATAGAACAGTCTAGCCAAGTGCCATGTCTCTTATTCTTGATCAGCTATAGCTCTGGGGTTTTTGCAGATTTTCAAATAAAACTCAGAAATTCCTTGTATGATTCTCTCAGGTCTCTCTTTTGTGGTATTTCTGGATCCTTACCAAGGCAGTGATGGTATATGCCTTCTCTCAAAATATGTAGTATTTGTGGTATGAAGCATAGTGACATTGTCTTCTCTCTCACCCTACTCTAATAAGGTTCTGATATCTGGAGCTCATAGGTGGGAGACAGCTAATACATACTTACAAGACATTTATTGCATAGTCAAACCATGGATCCAGAGAAACAAGTCAATAAGTCAAATCAAGATGTGCATGTGTGGCGAATGAATGGTGTATGGTGATGATGATGATAATAATGGTGAAAGTCTAATTCTACTTTTGCTCTTTTGAGGGGATACATACCTTTCTTGCACTTTGAACCTTTTTGGGGAGAATAAGATGCTCTATATTTTCTTTTTCTTTCCTCTCAGGTGGGTATCTTGTACCCCAAATTCTATTGTCGGACACTTATCCATTTTTACCTCTCGTCTCACTTTTTCTTTTCTTTCGAGGTTCCGGGCACTTGCCCCTTTTTATTTCCTCGTATATATATTTTTTTCTCTTTTTTTTTCTCTCTTCTTTTTTTAGAGCACTCATCTCCTGAAATAATGTAGCAAGTGGTAGTAACCAAAATAACTGGAGCATTTATTTCACAGGGAATAACAGGGATAGGAAAATGTTTTTGGCTATTCTCTCCCGGATTAGGAGTGGAATAATTTCGGGTGAAACTGGAGATGGAAATGAGTGGATATATGTGGATGGTACTTCCGGAGTAGAAGTAGCATGTATGAGTGAACATGCAAGTGAATCTTGATTTTAACCACATGACAAGCTCCTAAGGGTCTACACAGCTTGACCACACTCAATGCTCATAAGCAGTAAAAAGTAAATATGTGGCTCAAAGTCTAGCAAGCATGTATATATGGCTGTGGTAGGATTTTAAACTCTCATCATACAGGAACTCATCATGTGTTATTTTAAAGATTTTTTCAAAGATAAAATTCTCCAGAATTCTAGCATCTCTAGGAACAGATAAAAAGCAGCTCAACCTTCCCATATCATATCCGTTAACGACTTAGACTTTAGATCAAGTACTCTTCCCACAAGTTTAGGTTTAGAGCAAGCTTTAAATTATAACAGTTATGTCTAAACTTGAGAGAGATTTCAATTTTAAGAACTAGTCATGGCAGAGCAACTATTCATCATTTCCATGAGAGAGCTTATCATGAGGGTTCATAGCAAATTTTATTTATTTATTTATTTAGAAAACTAAGCAAAGATATATATATATAAAAGCACAAAATCTTTATTTGGGTTTTTCGTAGTTTAATATTCTAACATAATATAAGTATAAAGATAGGTAGAAATACTTAGCAAGATAAATGGGGGTGCTCTCCCCCAAGCTGAATTTTGACGTAATTTCTTCTGATGTAGCTAGCAGGTGATGGAGGTGTATTTGAAAGTCGACAGCACCCCGACAGCGATTAGGATGTCCTCCGTCTGCTAGTCTTCTTTGATCCTTGAATTCTGTGGAGCTCAAATAGACAACAAAGCTTTGTGGAACTGGTTAAGTGTTAGCATAAATATCTAGCCTTTATCATGTTGAGCCTCCTCAATATTACTTATTTAGCAGGATCATGGACTTATTATTTTTATATTTTTATTGTAAGATGAAAACTTATTTATTTTATTTTCATGCCACCACAGTGAATGTACTTATGGGTTTTATGCCATGAGCATACTCACATGGGGCTTACTATTTTTTTAGCATTTTTATTTTCTTTTCAAGGGTAATACCTACACATGATATTGACTTCTCATCCAGAGGCATAAAAGATACTTCCAACTAAGGCACTAGAACGCATGGAACCTTCATTTAGCAACCTTCTTATCTAGGCTACCCCCTTAAGATGAGATTGATTGGGGAGACATTAGGGACTAGTCCTCATAACCTTTTAAAATGCTACACATCATATAGTCTTTAAAATTTGTTGTACCGAGTCTCTTGATCCAAGGTTGGCTTCATGACTAAGTTCCAATTGTTAGTACCTTTATCACAGTTTATCACAGTTAAGTTGCTTCACTCTCACTTTGTACATAAAGCTTTGTAGAATTTGGTATCATCTGATCTTCATACGCAACTCTTAGTCTGTGAGTATCAGTAATGACATAAACCTCCAATTATATTCTCCAAGTGGGTTGATACCTTGGAACAAAACCAAATTCACCAAACATTTGTGATCCTAACATATGATCCAACATTAACCAATCATTCTCCTTGTAACTTCTTTAACTAGGCTACCCCCCTTATGAAAAGTCAACTAGGGCACAAGAAAGGTAGCTTGCATGTTTTTCAGACAAGTTAACTAACATTGAGAACTCCTGACATCCCAAAGAACTTAGGTGCAAGAGAACAAACAGGTATCCTGAAATCTTCTCGTGATATGAAAACACCAGCGTAGTAAAACAAGTATAACTCTTATTATGTTAATCCAATAGAGTTGTAGCTTATACCGTTAGAAAACTTATGAAATTCTCTACCACTTTCATGTAGAAGACCTCCTTAGGTTCTGTCTTTAAGCTTAGGTAAAACAACCAAACATAATCTCCTTCCTGATAATGTCTCAGCAAAGGTGCAGTAACTTCCAGAAGTTATATCTAGAGCTCCTTAACTCATCTGGAGATGATCCTTACATTTTTGAAAAGGTTGGGAAATTCTCTACAAGTTTCGTATACCACGTTTTCCCAGATTCTGTCTTTAACTTGGCTGAAAAATTAGAAATACCAGATCTGTCCAGATTTTGAAGCAGAACAGAAACATCCGAGTATAAATATCATAATCTCAAGTTCTACTTATCCAAATAAGTTCCAGCTTATACCGTTGGAAAGAATAGAAAATTGTCTACAAATTTTCTATAGAATACTTTTCCAAATTCTATAGTTATATATGTCTAAAACAGTAAGCAACCGAAACTGGTACAGATTCTTGACAGCGCAGCTGCATCAACTTGTGATTTTCATAACTCCAATTCCAAAATAGATATGGGGGTGATTCTTGCGGTCAGAGAAAGATCTTGAAGTCTAGTTGTTCCCAGAAAAAGTTGATATACTTTGCACGATCAAAACTTGAGGTACACCAGAATCATCGCAGACTGCTCCAGAAATCAGCAAGGGATAGGAACAAGAGATAGCCAAACCCAACTACTTATTTCATTAATCCTTATGCCTTAGGTCTATAAACTAATGAAATTGTGGAGAAATCCCACAAGATCATTGCAATCATTACAAAGATCCAAATCAAGCATAAGCATAATAACAAACCAACTAAGCACACTTCACTCAATTTGCGATACTATCGTTCTCTTCATAGTAAGGGTAGATATCTTAAAACACCTATTCCAACGATGCCAGAAGGTGGTAAGAAAAAGTTCTAAAAGCATATCAAGCAAGGAGTGGGGATGAGAACAAGTCTTTAAAATAAGCAACAAGGTGGAGACAAATAGCAAGGATAGGGATATAATATGGATGAAAATACCAAGGTTTATAGAGCAAGGATTTTATGACAATTCCAAAACCTTAAGACGACAAATTTCTAACTAGGCTTGCGTCCTACAGTCAGCATTGCTCTGATACCACTTTGTAATACCCGATTTTAAGGACAAAACCAGATATGCACCATATGTGAGTTTTAGAAGCCAAGACTCACATATAGCTACAAATAAGGGGTAATATCAAAAGACAATGCATAATTATATAACGTGCATAATATAAAAGAGATAACCTTTAGCAAACAGCGGATAGACATCTCCAAACTTCGGGTATTAACTTCACTCTACAGGATCCAACTGACTGGTTGATCACAAGCCTAAACTTCTCCTGAGGTTTGGGGAAAATAGCAAGAGTGAGTCCATGTCGAACTCCACAAGTATAGCAACTAGATTGTATAACTTCCACAATCTCATGACCAATGTGACATAAATAATGTAAAGCATTAAACAATAAACAATGAGTATATTTAACACACAAGATTCATCACCCTTAATGTAGATGTCCCCAAGGCCGCTCCTGACCATGAGCTCGGCTAGTATACTAGTTTTAACACTCTGCAGAGGTTGCACATCTTTACCCATGAGTCATGATTTACCCTTTCGCCCGAGGTGATCAGCCTCTTAACCCACTTCCAAGGAAGGTCGGCAGGGATCACTATGAAGCCTTTCAAAAGTTCGTCTAACATGTTAGGGCCGCAAGGTTTCCTTTGCGCGCAGATATAGAGCCCCCCTTCCGATGGCACAATGACGCGCAGCCTATACACATACAGACAGAGGCCACACTATACCCAAAACGGTTCAGCCCCTACGCCCTTTCGGGTAACCTCTAACAAGCTAGAAAAGGTCTTCATACTGAGCTAAAGCCAGAGCCATTATAGCCCTCATGGTTGCACTGTTGTCCCGGGTGATCACGTACAGATAAATCATCAAGTGGCTAAAAAGTCATTTTTATCATTTATTACTTAACATTAATCTAGTCACAGGATCATGGTCACAGAAATAAAATCCAAATGCTATACTTGCCTTGATCCAAATGCTCTTGCTTATCTTTTTGGTTCTGCTGGTCTCACTTGTTACCAAAGCTTTGATCTTGATCACCAAAAACTGCTCCCCGACTAAACTCGATCATCGATCACACAAACAATCGAAGAAAACATACATGAAACAAACAAGGCTACAATTAGAACAATACACCAAACAGTGGTAAAACAAATATAAAAGTTTATCAAAATATTATACGCAGCGCTACGATCTCGCGGACGTAAAGATCACGAAAATCGAAGCTAAAACGGAGGAGATATGAATTTTCTAAGATTTTATATAGAAAGGTAATTAATTAATCGCATTATAAAAAATACTAGAGTGTAACACTTGTGTCGCTTTTTAAAATTGAAAAAAAAAACCAGCTACATGCACACTAGTCAAGTTAATAAATTAACATATGAGAGGTTATTGCGGCTAACTCATGATCTACGTTGATACAATCTTAACGCAGCATCAGGAGATGGAATTATAGCTAAAACAAGGAAACCGTGAGATTAAAGCTTTAGGAATTTATTTATGGGGCAAAGTAAAGGAGAGATAATACGTTGCTGCACATGAAATTTTATAAGCTAATTCATGATTGATGGACTGAATATTAAATGTCATGAATGAGTGCATGGAGGCATAAAGAATGATATATTGTAGAAGAACTAATACCAAGGTGCGGATGACGTGTTGATCAAGCCAGTGAAGCACATAGGCAAACATGCATGACTTGCTGGAAGGCGCAAGCACACGGCGTGGCTCTGGTGGTCGCCGGCGAGAAACAATACAGCAAGGGCAACGGTTAGGCGATAGTGGGCTGCAGCACAGAGTTAAATTAAATGGTGACAGCAGGGCATGGTGCAATTAACAGAGAGAAAGGATAACATGAGATGCTTACCAACGATCAATTATGAATGGGTAACGTTGATGATTAGGCATGGCTGAAGAAGACAGGATGGACTTTGACAAGATGAGCAGCCGAGGTCTCCCGAAATAGCAACGACACGAGGACTGATGAAAAAAATTTAATTTACTACACGAGAGATTTCCCAAACTAGGGGCTCCTCATATGGTAGTTTTGGTGTGCTCAACCTAAGGGTTGGTACAAATATATAGGGAGAGAAACTCCACAGCTCCACGTCAACTAGCGATATGGTACTAATTGATTTGCAACCTTCATCTTTACTAATAGACCTAATTAATTATTAAAGCCTATTAGTAAATAACTACATGGTTTTTGGGGTTTATTATGGGCTTTGACGTTGGAAAACTAATAAGAGATTTATTATTTTCGGAATTAATTATTTTCATTGATAAAATAATTCTAGAAAAGTTTAGAATTAGTAGTTAAGCCACGAAAAATACTCCGAAAGCTCCGAAAATTCGGAAAAAATTCTCAGAGATATTATAGAACATGGGGAACCCGAATAAAGTTTTTAGAGCTCATGATAAGATTGTTTAGAGCATCTAAAAATTAGATCATGCTTAGAGAAAAGTGAGAACAGAAGATGGAAAAATTTCCGAAAAGTTTGTAGAGATTGCTTGATGGACAAGGAACTAAAAGAAGTGCTTTGAGTGATAAAGAAAATATTTTAGGAAGGTTCTAATAAAAATTTGAGCTTAGAAACAAGGAATTTGGTTGTAGATAAAAGATAAATACGTGCCGAATAAGGAAGATCGATCTACTAAACGTATTTTAAATATTTTTCTTACTATCAACACATAAAGGAGCAACAAGCATCACTTCAAAACATATGCACCAGCATGTATGCATAATAATATTGCTATGCCTTATAATAAATTTTAATTTAATAAAAAATATTATTTTTCCTATATTTTTATGAGCACAAAAATACAAAATTAAATAATTTTATCTATATTTCAAAAGGAATAAATTTTAAGGTGTTACAGCGCCTCCTCTTCGTGTATAACTATCTTCTCTTTCCACACCTGACTCGGTGCTACGGTCTCCTCAGGACAGTTCTGTTCAAGTTGTATGTCTTCAGTCCTTATCACTTCTCCTTCGTAGTCTACCCATCCGTCCTTGATGATTTGCCTCCTCTGGTTGCGGTTGCGTTGTCTTCTTCTTGTCCCGACCTGCTTAGAATCTTCAACTATATAATCATTAAAGTAGTGGCGTACCTTCTCAGAGGGGAAATGCATGTAGACTTCTCCGGTTCCAATATAGATAATGGCTTTGATAGTGTTTGAGGAACGGTCTTCCAAGGATGATGGGTGGATCGAACTCGTCTTCTCCCATGTCAATGACCTGAAAATCATCTTGAGCTGAATATATTGGTTGTAGGGGCATGGTTCCATGCAGGAGCTGATAAGTGACTGCGGCCATTATGTTGTCGTTAGATCCGGTGTCGTAGAGTGTCTTCTGAAAAGAGTATCCATTGATTGTGCATTCGATTCTTGGAACACCAGGGTCGTCCTTCTTGATCAAGAAAGGTGAGTTGAGTCGACGATCTTGACCTCCTTGAACTGCAGTGACCATCTTAGCTGACTCGGTCCACATTTGCTTGTTCCTGTTCCTCCTGTTGGTCCTCTTCCTTGGTTGATGTCGGGGTTGCTCTGAAGTTTGTGTAGTCGTGTTCTTGAAGGAAAGTCTCCTTCTTCCCCTTGATGTAGAGACTGATCTTGGCAGCATTAGCGTAGATGACAGCTCTAGTGTTTAGGAATGGCCTCCCTAAGATGATTGGTGCCCTCTCCTCAGTGCCAGTCTCTATCACCATGAAGTCTGCTAGAGTATACAAGGTACCAACTCGGACGCAGAGGTTCTTCAATATTTCCTTTGGGAAACTGAGTGTCCGATCTGCAACCCTGGGCATAATGTTGACGCTGGAGCCAAAGTCGCAGAGTGCTTCTGGGAAGTCCACCATGCCGATGGAGATCGGGATGACGGGGCGTCCTGGATCACCTCTCTGAGTAATTAGGCCTCTGTTGATTCCAACCTTGATGTTGTTGAGGACGGTTGTAGTAATAGTTGTTTTTGTTGTTGATGTAGTTCACGTCCTCAAGCATCTCAGGGCAGTGATTGCCTGAGCGTCCAGTATCTCCAGTGTGTTTGTGCTCGTAGATCCTAGTTCTTCACTTGGTGGAATCTAGGAGTTGTAAAACTCCTTCATATTATGCTTGAAGTGTTCCTGCTCATAGAGACAAGGTAGAGATCAAGTGCATGGGCCCTGTTGGTGGAAAACACCAACAGAACCAAAAGTGTATTTGTTCTTCTCTAACCTTAAGCATAGTGAGCAAGACAAAGTTGGTGGATCATGAGTGTAGCATTTGTCAGATCAGATGGCTCAACCTAATGGAAAGATAATCTATCTATATTTATGTTTTGTTTATATCTTCCAAAGATTGCATGTGCAATACTTTAGCTTATATGATTAGGAGTGTGGGGTCACGAAGGTAGTACTAAGAACAAAGATTAAAGGACTAAACATGTTGAATTAATTGAGTTGGTTAATTTGGAGTTATAAATCATACATGTTTGTCTCTTTATTTATGTGAATGCCAGAACCAAGGAGGAGCTTATAAAAGTGTTAGTCAAGTACCTTATGATGTTACCTTAATTGAAGAGTGATGGTACAGTATCACCTTGTGGAAGCTTTCCTTTCTTAGCGGTTGTGCATCGTGTTTGTGGCACCCTCCATGAATCATCTCTTATGAGCTACGTCTTTCTTGTGCAAATTGTTAAACTTCATGTGTCACTTTCTTCATCTCTAATGAGTTTGCATCTCAGGACTTCCCAGGTTGTTATTGAAAGTTTTCCTGCAGGGGTTAGTCCAACAAAATATACCAATATCTACTCAAGCAGTTTTTTAGTTCAGTAACCAAACTAGACTCCATGTCTAATCAGATTAAGGAAGGCTATTTAACCTAAGCACCACGCTTAATTTAAATGCCATTGGAAGTGTGACCAGTACTTCCAAACTAACACTTACTAGGATAAACAAAGGTAGCATGATGGCTTTTATAGAGATCTACTCAAGTGGAGATGAAGTAGTGTGATTAGTATTTAACAAATTGAGCATGTCTCAAAGGTAGGGACAACCAACATAGCAACATGGCAAAGGATGTTTTATGTAAAGTACTCCCCCAAGCTTGAATTTTGCAAAATTCAAGATTGGATGAATTTAATTTAATGTTGCATGATGATTGGTTGGGCATACCTTGTGCTTGTCATTCATCCGATCTTCTTGCTCCAATCCTGGAAAGGTTAGTGACAAGAATACCCGAAGGAATATTTCTACAATTATCTTTATATGCTCAATACACAAGGCAATGTTGCAAATAATTAGAAGTGCTTGTTTTAGGACACTAAGCTTGTCCTTGGGAAACCATCAATTAAATCAATGAGATCTGCAATATTTATTATAGACATATGCATCGACAACCGCTCTTTTAAAGTTTTTATAAATAGAAAAGAAGAGGGGGTTGGAGATCTCAAATGTGGTAAGGATGGAGAGACAAATTGATTGGAGAGATGTTTTATATGAGCAAGGACTAGGTGAGGTATTTATGAAATAACTTCCATGCTCACTGTTGTTTCTCTCATTCTCAAACTCCAACGATGATTCTTCATGAATGTTTAAAATTCCTCTAGGATTGTCTCTCAAGTTTGTTTTATCTATCCATTCAATGGTGATAGCACATGGATTTTTAATGCCCTCTAGCCATTGATGTTGCTCTTCTCGATCCTCCTTCTTATGCATGGGATGTCTAGAAAGATTCATAGGATTATCGGGAGGTTCAAGAGGAAGAGCATAGTAGAAACTATTAAGCTCAAGGATGGGATGGATAGCCAAATCATGGGATTGAAATGTTTGGAAATCGGCTATTGAAACTTCCTTTCCTCGTCTAGGAGATGATTCCTTCTCTATCTCTAAGATTTTTCTATGAAGA
Source organism: Sorghum bicolor (assembly GCF_000003195.3). NCBI lineage: Eukaryota > Viridiplantae > Streptophyta > Magnoliopsida > Poales > Poaceae > Sorghum > Sorghum bicolor. Next base: position 34,776,970 of record NC_012874.2, on the reverse strand, counting down.
CTAGTACAAGAAGGATGTCCACAAATGAAGACATACCTTCCTTTACTAATAGATAAAGAAAGAAGGACTCTACCAAAGGTTATATGATTAAGACCAATGTGAAAATATTTAGGAAAAACATGGTCTTGTAGGGCTAGGTCTAAACCAGAATTTATAGAAAGATTAACAAATTCCCTAGGTGTAGCTAAAAGTGCATTATCTTTTTGATTAAAAGATAGGACCTCAGCTATAGAAAAGGGTTGGTTTTGACCTATTGCAATCAACTCCGGACACAGATCAAAATTAGGGGCAGGACGTGTTGACTCCCATGGTCTATGGCTGGTCTCCGAAGGTGCAAAGAATTCAATAATAGGTATGGAATTTGAGTTATCCATAAAGATAAAAATAAATAGATAAAAGAATAAAAGTATAAAAGTATAATACAAGATAATAGCAAGATTCAAAGTTATCTCAGCAAACCGTCTTTCTCCCCGGCAACGGCGCCAGAAATGCTTGTTGATATTTGGTAACGCAATTAGAAAATGATCCGCGAGCGCACGGATATCGGTGAGCATTTCACCCGGGAGGTTATCCAGAGTTATCGTATTTATATTTTTACCACTAGGAGAAAGGGTGCATCTGACTAACCAAATCTATTGCTACTATCCCTTTAGGCTACAAAGAATGTCTCTCGATGTGAGTGATGTATAGAGAAGACTGCAACCGTAGTCTCGTTCTAACCTTGGTAAGGATGATCTACTGTTCTATTGGGGAGGCTCACGGAATCTAGACAACACAAAGGATGTTCGACCCGCACCTATAAACCTACCCGTCCTGCTAACGAGATGTGATCTGCAAAGGTAACTCGGAAATGTCACGTTCCTCGCTACTACCACAGTCTAGCTAGTCAGGGGATATCTATGAGTACCCTAGCCTAAACACCACGTTTACGCTAACAAGTGATTACTCTAATACTCAACCGGAAGAGGATTAAAGTAAACTCATAAACCAAAGAACAATAAAACAAGAACTTACTAGTATTAGAAGTCGAATTACTGAAGAATCTTAGAAGCAAGCCTCGGGTTAGGAGACTTGATCCCGCAGGTACAACTCGGAGTAGACACCGACAGGCCGGCCTTCCTCCGATCCACACCTCCACTCTATCTCTCTCAATCTAGTAGAAACTAGAAGATCTATTTCTACCTTACATTGGTTGCTAAGCCTAAAAAGAAATATTATTTAGAGAAGAGGTTTTCCTTCGGGGGCACCCCTCAATCTCTATGATAATTTCTTGTCTCCTCCAGGGGCCAGGGGGCCTTGCTTATATAGTCCTCCCCTTCTATGCGTTTTTGGGTCGATAGGCGAGGTGGTACTATGTTTTTCTTGATCCAATAGGTCGGTGGAATATCCCGAGCGAAAGAGTCCTGATTTGGCTCCAACAGGGGGGCGGGCGCCCAGGCTACCAGGGCGGGCGCCCTGGGCCTGGCCCCTTTCGGGCTCCGCTTCCTTCCCGTGGCTTCTAGAGTCTTCTAGATGGTAGAAAATTGCGCGGTGGGTTGATATCTCTATGTAATCCCGACATGTGGGCCTTTCTTCCTTATTTCCTGATAACCCCCTGTAGAAATAGACAAACACCAAAACTCATGGAATTCTGTCAGATAAAACCCTAAGTCTAGATGTTGATTTCATTTGGATCCTTTTCTTTGTTTATTTGATAATTAAATTTGATACTTAAGGACCGTCAACACTACCGACATTCAAATACACCTCCACCACCTGCTAGCTATGTCAGAAGAAATTACATCAAAATCCAGCTTGGGGGAGAGCACCCCCTTTTATCCAGCTAAGTGTTCTACTCACGTTTATACTTTACTCAAATAATAAAAAGATGTATAATCATAAAAACCCAAATAAAGATTTTGTGCTTATATGTATCTTTGTTTAGTTTGCTAAATAAATAAATAAATAAAGTCTGCTATGAACCCTCATGATAGCTCTCACATGGAAATGATGAATAGTTGCTCTGCCATGACTAATTCTCAAAATTGAAATCTCTCTCAAGTTTAGGCATGACTGTTATTAATTAAGCATTGCTCTAAACCTGAACTTGTGGGAAGAGTACTTGATCTAAAGTCTAAGTCGTTAACGGATATGGTATGGAAAGGTTGAGCTGCTGTTTATCTGTTCCTAGAGATGCTAGAAAACTGGAGAAGTTTATCTTTGAAAATCTTTAAAATAACACATGATGAGTTCCTGTATGATGAGAGTTTAAATTCCTACCACAGCCATATATACATGCTTGCTAGACTTTGAGCCACACATTTACTTTTTACTGCTTATGAGCATTGAGTGTGGTCAAGCTGTGTAGACCCTTAGGAGCTTGTCATGTGGTTAAATTAAGATTCACTTGCACGTTCATTCGCACATGCTGCTTCTACTCCGGAAGTACGCATCCACATATATCAAACCATTTCCATCTCCAAAACCACCCAAAAATATTCTACTCCTAATCCGGGAGAGAATAGCCAAAATCATTTCTGTTTTCCCCTGTGAAATAAATGCTCAAGTTATCTTGTTTACTACCACTTGTTACATTATTTCAAGAGATGAGTGCTCTAAAAAAAAGAAGAGAGAGAGAAAAAAAGATACGAGGAAATAAAAAGGGGCAAGTGCCCGGAACCTCGAAAGAAAAGAAAAAGTGAGACGAGAGGTAAAAATGGACAAGTGTCCGACAGTAGAATTAGGGGTACAAGATACCCACCTGAGAGAAAAGAAAAAGAAAATATAGAGCATCTCATTCTCCTCAAAAAGTTTCAAAAGAGCAAGAAAGGTATGTATCCTCTCAAAAGAGCATAAGTAGAATTGGACTTTCACCATTGTTATCACCATCATCACCATACACCATTCATTCGCCACACATGCACATCTTGATTTGACTTATTGACTTGTTCTTCTAGATCCATGGTTTGACTATGCAATAAATGTCTTGTAAGTATGTATTAGCTGTCTCCCACCTATGAGCTCCAGATATCAAAACCTTATTAGAGTAGGGTGAGAGAGAAGGCAATGTCACTATGCCTCATACCAAAAATACCACATACTTTGAGAGAAGGCATACACTATTACTGCCTTGGTAAGGATCCAGAGATACCACAAAAGAGAGACTAGAGAGAGTCATATAAGGAATCTCTGGGTTTTATTTGAAAATCTGCAAAAACTCCAGAGCTATAGTTAATCGAAGAACAAGAGACATGACGCTTGACTAGACCGTTCTATCTTTTAACTGCTCAAGACACAAGTGACGGGTGCAAGCCCCATGGTGGAAGGAAAAATGAGTAAGTTTAAATCTTAATAGTTTACCCTAACCCAGAGATGAGATCTTCCTTGAACGCATGTGTACCTTTAAGGAATGAAACCACTGCAGAAACTCTTAAGTTCATCTTTGCTCAGGGACAAGCAAAGGTTAAGCTTGGGGGAGCTTGTTGACGGTCCTTAATGCTCAAATTTAACCATCAACTAATTATGGAAAAGGATCTATATGCAACCAACACCCAGACTTAGGATTTTATCTGACAGAATTCCACGAGTTTTGGTATTTGTCTATTTCTGCCGGGGGTTATCAGGAAATACGGAGGAAAGGCCCACACGTCGGGTTTACATAGAGATATTAACGTGCTGCGCAATTTTCTACCATCTAGAAGACTCCAAAAGCCACAGGAACAAACAGGAAGCCAAGAGGACTCAGGGATAGGGCGCCCGCCCTACTCTCCTAGGCGCCCGCCCTCACATAGAGTCCAATCAGGACTCTCTTTCGGGATATTGCTCCACCGACCTAAAGGATCAAGGATAACCGTTCAATCAATGTCGGTTTGATCCAACGACCCATATTCACTTGGAGGGACTATAAAACCAGACCCCCTGGCCCCTGGAGATCATACCTCTTCTACAGAATCAAAGCTTGGGTTTCAATTCTTCATCCAAGTAGAGAGGATCCCTCTAGTTCTTCTAGTTCTACCTCTAGTTCATCTAGATCTAGTTCTAGTTCAACTAGTTCTAGTTCTAGTTCCTCTAGTTCTAGTTCTAGTTAGTTCTAGTTGTAATCTAGAAAATAGGGAGAGAGAAGAGGAGAGCGGAGAAGGAGGAGCCGGAATTGTCGGATCTTCCTCAACATTGTACTTTTGCAGCAACTGGTTCGTTCTTCATCGTTCTCCAGGTTCTTCAACTCATAACTCCTGAGTTCTCTAATTACTTTTATTTACATTCAAGTTATTTATTGGATTTTTGCTTGCATCAAGTGCTCTAATCTTTGAAACATTAGAGTAGTAATTAATAGATTAGACGTGGTGTTTAGTCTTGCAATTACCTGGAATGCACCCAATCCTGCGGATTGTTGTGGTAGCCCTAGGGTAGTGACAGCCCTATCGGTCGACGTATTCCACCTCGTTCGGATCGGTGTTTGTAGGACCGTAGTCAGACCTTCCTAGCCCCCTCCTCATCTCTTTCTGTGGTTAGTGCTCTGATGTCCCGATATAGATAATCTTGAAGTAATTCTTGATTCTTAGATCAACTAGAGAACTCTCAGGAAACTTCCTCTCTTCCCACCAAAAATAATTATATAGTTATCCTTGGGCGATCTTGGATCTTAATTAGTACACTCACGTTCTCTGTGGAAAATCGATACTCTGGAATACTCCCGGGTGAAAGCTACATCGGTATCCGTGCACTTGCGGATTTTTCTGTTTGCGTTTAAAATACCCAACATGAACCCAATCCTCCCATGTTCCCATTTGAAATTGAGGATGGTATTTTTGAGGATTTTGGGAATGCCTCAAATTTTCCACTTCAAGTGAAGCCTTTGGTGCCCTCTATACCATTTGAGGATGGCGATGGTCTGCCTAATGATCCCTTTTTAATGGAACATATTAAAGGACTTTTGGCTATCATGAGCCATGAATGGTTGGCAGAAATAGAGTTATCCACACAGGTAGCCCAAATCATTGCCCTCTCAGAGACTTTTTGTTGCAACCTTAAGGGGACCACCATAGATTCTTATTATAGTCCTACCTTTGGATTGAATATTATTTCAGAAGCTACGGCCGAAGAACTTTGCCCCAATGAGTCATTGATCCCATCTCATAAGCTTCTAAGAACTCCTTCTCGAGTTACTCTTGAAAGTTATGGGGTCATTAGGACTATTATGTTATGGATAAGAGGCTTGAGTATTTTCTAGATTTTTATATCTGTGACATCTCAAACACATCCCTCTTGATTGGTATACCTTTGGGAACAATCTTTCAAGAGCGACTAACACAAAGTCTCTTGAATTTAAAGCTAGGGAACTCTACTATCAACGTCTCACTTGCACGCTCACATAACGCGATAGTAGAACCTAAGCCTACAGAAGACCCTATTGAAGAAGTCTTAATGGCATCTCTAGAAGACATGGCCCAGCCTTAGTTTGATACTGAACATTTCAGTGAAGAAGAGGAAGAGCTAGTAGAACCTATTGAGCTAGACCCCTTAGAGGTGCCTCCACGACCCCCAATTGAGCTAAAACCTCTTCCTCCTAGCTTGAAATATGTCTTTCTCAACAACAATCTAGAAACTACTGTCATCATAAGTGACAAGCTTTCCAAAGATGAAACACATAGGCTTGTCACTGTCCTAGAAAGACATAGATCAGCCATAGGATACTCACTCCACGACCTCAAGGGGATCAGTGTTGCTATCTACACAAATTGTATTCCTACGGATCCCGATATCCCACCATCAAGAGAACATCAATGTAGACTCAACAATGCTATGTGGGTGGTTATTAAGAAAGAGGTCCTTAAGCTTTTGCACACTAGGATTATTTATCCTGTTCCACATAGTGAGTGGGTTAGCCCTATCCAAGTTAGGCCAAAGAAAGGAGGAATGACTGTTGTTGAGAATGAGAAGAATGAACTCATTCCTCAACGCATCGTCACTAGGTGGTGGATGTGCATAGATTATCAAAAACTTAACAAGGCTACAAAGAAAGATCACTTCCCATTACCCTACATCGATGAGATGTTGGAACGGCTTACAAAGCACTCTTTCTTTTGTTTCCTTGATGGATAAAAAGCACTATGCAATATCCTATGCTAGCAAAACCTTGATTGGACCATAGCTCAATAATGGTACCACTGAAAAAGAGCTGTTAGCAGTTGTCTTTGTAGTAGATAAGTTTAGATCTTACTTAGTTGGAGCAAAGGTAATCATTTATTCAGACCATGCTGCTCTTAAATACCTGCTCACTAAGAAAGATGCTAAACCTCGGTTGATCCGCTGGATTCTTTTACTCTAAGAATTTGATAAGAAAGGAGTAGAGAATTTAGTAGTCGAACACTTGTCTAGGTTCTAGTACAAGGAAACGAATGAGTTACCTATTAATGATTATCTAAGGGATGACACACTCCTCGCGATAACACACTCCAACCCATGGTACACGGATATTGTGAATTATATGGTTGTAGGATATGTTCCACTAGGAGGAGATAAAAGAAAGCTCAAATATGAAGCTTGATGCCACTTATCGATGACCCATATCTGTATCGGGTTTGTTCTGATGGATTATTATGGAGATGTGTCCAGTGGTTGAAGCAATGAAAATCATAGAGAGATGTCACGCATCACCCGATGGAGCACATTATGGAGCATTCCGTACGCATGCAAAGATCTGGCAAAGTGGATTCTTATGGCCTATGATGTATCAAGATACAAAGAAATTTGTTAGAAGATGTGCTAGATGTTAGAAACATGGAAACATTGTTGATGGTTCTTAACGTCAACATTATACCATCAATTAATGCACGATGTAAGGGGAAAAGAGTTATTAGTGCATAGTTGTAGGGTTTAACAATAACAAGTTCCACGAGTTGTGTTGTTCTCACTTGTTTTGTAGATTATCCATATTTTGCTACATAAAAGTATCTCAAATAGTAAAATAGAGCACACCATTGCGAAGAGCTCAACGAGACGATCAAAACAGACCTATCATTCGACATAGTTGGAGACCCAAAGGAAGAGTCCTACATTAATACGACCAAGAATCTTCTAGAAGACACCGAAGACATCACCAACCAAGAGTTTATAGGGACTAACATAACAATTTCCACAACTTTGGTGAAATTCTATATTTTCAGGGATTTAAATAGAGAAGTTCGAGAGGATAAGGATAAGGACCAAAACCAAAACGCATCGGAATCACGCAGATTTAACAGGAACCTTCTAGAGGACACGAGAAGACGTGGGAACAAAGGCGGCGGCCAACCCATGACAAGTGGGGCCAGCCGGCCCCACCCCCTAGGCTGGTCGGTCTAGGCCCACCTGGCCTCCTCCTCTCCTTCGCACGACAACTCCTCCTCTAACACTATTTTGCATCTACACCCTTGATTAAAGTCGGTTTGATCTAAGGGCCACGGTGCATCCCACCGAATTATAAAAGAAGGGGCAGACCCTCCTGGAGGCATTATCATTCAATTCTCATTCAATTCAGATCACTTAGAGGGTTAGGGTTTCCAATTAGAAGTTGAGAGATCTACTTCAAGGTTAGGTTTAGGTTTAGCTAAATACAAGTAGAGTTGAGGCGTAGCTCCAGCGGCTAAGGCGGCTCGGTGGTGGCAACCTAGGGTTTCGGATCAACGTCAAGAGATTTGGTAACTTTGCCTTGTATCTTGTAATTATGACTTTATGCTACTTCAATAATATCATTATGTTCTCATTTATTTTGTTCTTAGTTTATTCTAGTTCTATCTTTGATATAGTCATGATCCGTATGAAGTTTAAGCATATGTTCGTAGAGCGCTTAGTTCAACTCTAGATTGAATTAGGTGGTAGAAGTAATGTAGGCATGGTGTCTAGATTATATTTACCTGTCAATGCACCCTATTTTTTGGGCCATGTGGTAGATCGCGAAGGTGACTTGTATAGCTTCGTTCAGTCCTCTGTAGTCCACTCCCCGAATATAGGACAAGTAGAACCCAGTTTCTTAGGGATGAATTGGTCTGTTCATTAATTCCCTGAAATAATGTTCCTTATGTTTAAATGGAAGATTGATTATGCTATAAGTGATAAAGAGTAGAATAGGAACTTTGAGACTTGATAGATAGGATATAACTTAGGAATTAAATCTCTAACCATGTCTTGTGACCTAGTTCCTACTTGATTAGACGAGTTCTTTGTAATTATGGATTCCCTATCATTATCTATTTATCTTATCATTATCATTATTACCTTACCCCTGTTTAAGATAGAAGTGATTGATTGATCCATATCTAGAGAGAGTATGTATATTTGTAATTATTTTACCCATATTATTCCTTTCTCATTTTCTTCCCCATAGTTATGATAAGTAGTCTTCCCGGTGGTAGAATTATAAGTAACGATACCTGGAACCTTCCTGGGTGAAATAATACAACAGGAGTATTTTATCTGTGCGCTTGCGGATAACCTTTATTATTTTTCTATAGTGCCATGATCATAAATACAACCATGTCTCTTATGTCGTGTTAGGGACAATAACCTAGCGTGTGCGGTATAAGAGATGCCAACAAGCATTTCTGGCGTCGTTGCTGGGGAAGGCTACTAGGATTATCTTTTTCTATGAGGAACCCTAGGATTATCTTTTTATAGAAAATATGGCTATAAGAAGAATATATCAAATACATACTCTTAGATAAAATCTCAACCAGGTACTTCTACCTTTTTCAGGCTTACTCTTGTTCCATATTTGTTTATATCTTGTAACAGGGTAATAGGAGAGATCAACAAGTGGTTAGGATGATGGCTGACAAGACTTTGAATGAGTTCTCTGCTCCAAACATTGGGAACATCCGTATTTGGCCCATGCTTCCAATGGAGAACCTAGAGTTTGAGCTCCGACCAAGTCTGATCAACCTAATCCAAGCTACTACATTTAGTGGAAAGGCACAAGAAGATGCTATTGCACATCTGTAGGATTTCCTAGAGACTGGAAGTGCCATCATCATCAAGGACATTCCCCAACATATCATACTCATTCGGTTATTCCCATTCACTTTAGAGGGAAAAGCGAAGCAGTGGTTTTATGATCAACAAGAAGACATCAACACATGGGAAAAGTGTTCTAAAGCCTTTCTCGCCAAGTTTTTTCCTATAGGCAAGACGACTGCCTTAAGAGAAAAGATTTGCAATTTCAAGCAGCAAATGTAAGAAACCATTGCTGAGGCATGGGATCATTCCAGGAATACATCCTAGAATGCCCACACCATGGAATGGAAGAGTGGTTGCTCATTCAAGGATTCTACCATGGACTTATTCAGAAATCTTGTGAGTAACTTGATGCAACTGCAGCTAGATTATTTATGTCACTCACACCTAGAAAAACTAAAATCCTTCTACATCAAATAGCCAAGAATCAGAGCTGGAAGCCAAACAAAAATCAATGCTGTTAGAAGATTGAAGTTCTAGAAGAAGTTTGTGCACTCTTAGCAAAAATGGATATGCTACTAGGATGGCTTGATCAAAGGGAAAATTATAAAAGAGATCGTCAAGCCCTCTAGGATGCATATGATGCTCAATATAGATGTGGAAAGTATTTGAATATGGAAGTTCCAGATAATCAAAAAAATACAAGTATCATCAACAATCCTCCTACATCTAGGAAGCAAGGCTAGAATCCACAACAAGAAAATAAAGATAAGTATTCAGGCAATTATCATTCACCTAATTTCCAGCAATCAACTCTTAGAGATTTAATCATAGAGCAGGCTAGAATTAAGGATACTATTGTTAAAAGGCTTATTTCTAATGATAAAACTTTAGAGGGTATAAATGCTAAGTTGGATGATTTCTCTTTTGCCTTAAAAGATAAACTCAACCATAATAAACAGGTAGAAATTAAATTGGCACAACTAGTTGCTGCTTTGCCATTTTCCACTAACTCTGGAAAGGTACAAGCCATAACCACGAGAGGTGGCGGGTCAACTCGTGATCCACCTTATCCACAATGTGCAACGAGAAGACAGGCAGCCCCAAAAGCTCCAGCATCCCCAGAAGAGAAGAATGATGATGAAGTTGAAGAATTAGAGTCATCTGTTCCAGAAATGATGCAAGATTTCAATGATTCCAACATCATGCCATTCCCATGAAGACAGTGGAAAACTAAAGTGGATGAGCAGTTTAGTAAGTTTGTTGAAGTAATTCAAAAGTTATATATCAATGTCCCTTTGTTAGATGCCATCCAGGTACCTACATATGCAAGATACATAAGGGCTATTCTCAATAATAGTGTGGCCAACCTCAACATGTCACCTGAGAAGAAGGATCTAGGATGCCCCACTATTGATTGTTCAATTAGAGATTAACATTTTAGCAATGTGCTATGTGACCTTGGAGCAAGTGTTAGTGTGATGCCCAAGTCAGTTTTTGACAAGCTTCCACAGGTAAAGCTCGTCCCCACATCAATATGCCTACACTTAGCCGATCAATCGCTTTGTTACCTGATGGGGATCCCTAAGGACATTCAAGTCAAGATTGGAGAACTCTTCATACCAGTTGACTTTGTGGTGCTAGACATGCATCCCGACTCAAGAGTAGCTCTCATTCTTGGGAGACCCTTCTTGAGCATGGCAAATGCCCACATTGACATCGGGATTGGAGAAGTCAAGTTCAAAATTAATGGGAAGGAAGAACATTTCCCATTCTGACCCAAGTCTGCATTAAATGTGAAGATGATCAATGAAGTAGGAGACAACCAGTTATCAGGGGTATCACCCTCTGAACAAACTAGCACACCCCCAAATATTGACATAAATTTGGAGAAGTCCAATTCAGTGGACTTTAAAATCTGAACCATCGTCGAAAGGTAACTCGGTATTTATCCATATTTAAATTCGTACATTAGTAACTTTCTCTACATATATACTTTTTACCATACTCATTTGAAAACCCAATAAAAATAAGAAAAATAAAAACCAAGCCCCATGTAATTAATTCTACGGAGTGAAAACCTGAAAGAACTTTTTACCGTAGTGGCGTAATTAATTCTATCTTACATATTCCATTGTATTTACATTTTCACCCAAAAGAACTTTCTACGGAGTGTAATTAATTCTATCTTACATATTCCATTGAATTTACATTTTCACCTTTGATTCTCCACCATCCCAACCTGCACAACAGAATAAGGGTACAAATGGACCTTATTTAAGCTTAATAACACAGCAAGGGACAGCATAGAATAAGGACCAACAGTGGGGCCCACATGTGCGGCCAGCTGGCCCCACTTGGCAGGCCGACTAGCCTCCCCTTCCCCCTTCTATAAATGGCCACCTTCTTGAAAGCCCAAGTTTAGTTTTGGTAATTAATGACACCAAGTTTCTAATGCCTTGTGTTTAAGTGATTTGAGTTAGGCATAGCAACACATGTGATGAAGGTGCATGGTGGCATGGAAAGGTGGCCACATGATCACAAAAGGATCAAGCATGAAGTGAAGATCATGGTGATAGACGAGGAGCAAAGTTATCAAGGCAAAGGTATAAACATAGGGTTTTACTTTTGCCGGCCTAATAGGAGTAGAAAAGTCATTGATCGGGTTTAGGATAGATAGCCGACTATCAAGAGGGGAAATCACGGTCATCTCTCGAATCAAGTGCTACTAGGTCCATATCTTGAGCATATGCATTAGGATCTAGTAAAGTGCTAACCTAACTCCTTTGGGAAAATGTTTGTGAAAAGATAACACACATGCACTTTGATGGTGGACACTTGTTAGTGTTAGCACATTTGCAAAGGAGGTGGAGTTCCTAGGGTAGAGAGGGGTTTAGGTTCCTCTCTCCCTCCCACCAAGCTTGCGAGGCGGGATTCGGCGCTTTTGAGAAAATTAAGTGTATATTTTCTATTGCCCCAGTGGGAAATTTGGAGAAGTTGCGGAATCGGACGCACAGTGCGGAGGCACTGGACGCTGGCCTCAGCGTCCGTGCTGTCAGTGCTTGACCGTGCTAGGGTTGAGCACCGGACGCACTGCACCGGACGTAGGGTGTTCCCTGTTCATGCGTCCTGTGTGGCCTGTCTTAAACAGAGGATATCTGTCTGAGAGCACCGGACGCTCTGAGTGTGTCCGGTGGTGTGCGTCCGGTGTGAGGGTGTTTTGTAACCCTCTCTGTGCATAAGTCCGGTGAGCACCAGACCATCTGGTGCCCTGAGTCCGGTGAGGATGTGAGTTTGACAAACTCTCTGCACACGAGACCGGTGAGTACTAGACGCATCCGGTGCCTACTTGGTCGCGTCCGGTGGTCCGCAGGTGACCGTTAGAGTTTGACGTGCAACATTCAAAGGAGAACACATGGCCAACCCCAGAGCACTAGACGCAGGGGGTCGAGTGTCCAGTGATCACTTGGTAGCGTCCGGTGCCCCCGATTTCAGCCCAATGAAAGTGGCCAATGGCTAGTTCTTTGAGGGGGCTTATAAATAAGAGGTGGCTGGCTTTGGGAGACCAAATCTTGCACATTTGATTACTTGAGGCATACATTGAGCTAGAGAACACTCCCTCCACTAATCGCCTTGCTTGATTGCTAATCCTAGTGAGATTGAGTGAGATTCAAGTGCATTGCTTTGAGAGTTGCATTTAGTGGCACTTGATTCTTGAGTTTGCTGCAGATTTCTTGTTACTCTTGGGTGTTTCCCGACGTCCTAGATGGCTTAGAGCAGCGGTGGTGTTGAGCTCATGATTGGAGATTGTTTCGAGCCTCACCAAGTGATTTGTAAGGGGTTCTTGAGCCTTCCCTGCGTGAGATCGCAATTGGCTACTCTAGTGGATTGCTCGTGGCTTGGAGGATCCCTATCTTGTGAGTGGATGTGCGGCACCCGCTGAGGGTTTGGCTTTGGATTGCCAATCAGCTCGTGATCCATCAAGTGGGTGTATCGCCACAACGAGGACTAGCTTGCCGGGAAGCAAGTGAACCTCGGTAAAAAATCTTGTGTCATCTCTTGCTGAGGATTCTCTTGTAATTGTGATTGATTGATTGATTATATTTCTACTCTACAACGTTGGTATAACAATCACTCCCCTCTCCTTTACTTGTGTGCATACCTTGCTAGTTGTGTAGCTTGTTTAGCTTAGCTATCTTGTTTAGGAGTGTAGCAAGCTTCTAGTTGTGCTTTCTTGTTGTAACTAGTGTTTAGCTTTCTTGCTAGACTTGTGTAGGTGGCTTGCATAGCTTAGTTGTGCTAGTGCTAGAATAGCTTTGCCTTTTGTTTTACTAATCAACTTGACTAGTTGAAGTTTGTAGAAAATTTAAATAGGCTATTCAACCCCCCTCTAGACATTTGGACCATTCAAGTGGTATCGGAGCCAAGGCACCATTTATTTGAGGCTTAACAATCCACGGTGAAGAAATGGCTCTTAGTTTGCATATCAACAACACCAAGAAGGCACCTTACTTTGATGGCACCAACTATGCTTATTGGAAGGTCAAGATGACCGCCCATCTCAAGTCAATCAATAGAGAAGTTTGGAAGGTGACCGAAACAAAGTTTGAGGTTGCAAATAAGAATGCACCTACACCGGTTGAAGAAAAGAAGCTTCAATGCAATGACATTGCAATAAGTGCTCTTCATGAAGCTCTTGATGACAAGACCTTTGAGCAAATCAAGAACATTGAGATTGCTCATAATGCATGGGCAAAATTAGAAGAAACATTTGAGAGCACCAAGGGAACCAAGACCGCCAAGGCATACATCCTCCAAGAAAAGTTCTCAAGCTTCAAGATGCAAGAAGATGAAAGTGTGCCGGAGATGTTTCACCGGTTGCAAGTTATTGTGAATGAGCTCAAGGCACTTGGGCAAGAAGTGAAGGATAGTCAATTCTCTATGAGTTCTTGAGAAGCTTGCCCAAGAGATTTGACACTTTGATCACCGTGCTAGTCAAGACAACACTTAGTGAATCAACTCGCCAACAAGTGTTCCAAGAAGTGATGACCGATGATGCTTATAGAGAAGATGATGAGAAGGATGAGTTGATCAAGAAGAAGAAGGATGGTGAGAAGAAGGATGATGAGAATAAGAAAAGTGTGGCATTCAAGGCCTCCTCATCCAAGAGCAAAGCCAAGATAGAGTCATCAAGTGAAGAAGAAGCAAGCTCTTGTGATAGTGATGAAGATGAGGAGATGGCTCTTCTTGTCTAAAGATTTGGTAAGTTTATGAAGAAGAAGGGCTATCAGGCAAGACGGAAGAAGAGCTCTTCCAAGAAGAATGACCATTCCATGAGGTGCTTTAGATGCATAGCAAGGATCATCTCATCGCCAAGTGTCCTTATGATAGTGATGATGAAGATGCTATCAAGAAGGAAAGAAAGGAGCAAAAGAAGAAGCAAGAAAAGAAGGAAGGCTCAAACAAGAAGAAGGGTGATGCCCATGTTGCAACTTGGGATAGTGATGACTCCTCGAGTGATGATGAGAGCACCAAGAAGAAGGTGCATGCTAGCATTGCAATTCAAGGAAAAAGCTTCATCTTTGACACTCCATCATGCTTCATGGCTAAGGCCACTAAGGTGTCATCTGATGATGAGAGTGACCATGCTAGTGGTAGTGGTAGTGATGATGATGAACCAACTAAAGATGAACTAATCACTATGCTAGAAGATTGCACTCATCACTATAAAGAAACTAGAAAGGAGTGCAAGGCCTTACTTAAGGATAAGAAAACCCTTGAGCAAGAACTTGATGAGCTTAGAGCATCTTATGAGAGTCTAAAGGAAGACCATAAGAAGCTTCAAAAGACTCACACTAAGCTTGAAGAAGCTCATTCCTCTCTAGTTAACAAGTGTGAAAATGAGCCTACTAAAATAGAGAAAGCTAAAACTTGCAACATAGGCCTAACATGTGATATCTTAAGTAAGCCTATTGTCGTTGCTTCTACTAACCCTTCATGTAGCACATCTACAACATCCTCATCTAGTGGTGGTGGTTTCACATGTGAGACCACACTAAAAGTTGAGAATGAAATTCTTAAGAAGGAGGTGAAAGAGCTCAATCACACCTTAGCCAAGGCTTATGGTGGTGAGGACCGCTTGCTTATGTGCTTGGGTGGCCAAAGAGCTTCTCTTTACAAAGAGGGATTAGGCTATAACCCCAAGAAAGACAAGGTCACCTTTGCTCCTCACAAGACATGTTTTGTGAAGAACAATGGCCGGTATTGCAAAGCTTGCAAGCAAATTGGTCACTTAGAGCAACAATGCATGAACAAGAAATCCAAAGTTAATGTATCCTCAATTAAGCTTAATTCTTTCTATGTGCTTACCAAGGATACAAAAGGTGTTCATGCTAAGTTCATTGGTGCACCATGGATGGGCTCAAAGAAGAAAGCCATTTGGGTACCAAAGAGCATAGTTGCTAACCTTGGAGGACCCAATCAAGTTTGGGTACCTAAAAAGAATTGATCTTGTCTTTTAGGTCAATTACAAAGCCGGAGGAAGGCATTGGGTGCTTGATAGTGGGTGCACTCAACATATGACCGGAGAGTCTTGTATGTTCAAATCAATTGATAGAAATCAAAATGGTGGCTTTGATTCTATCACCTTCGGTAACAACAAGAAAGGCAAGGTCAAGGGGCTTGTTAAAATTGCTATCTCAAATGATATGAGCATATCAAATGTGTTGCTAGTTGAGAGCCTTGATTTCAATATCTTGTCAATTGCACAACTTTGTGACCTTGGTTTCAAGTGCATCTTTGGTAGTGATGATGTTGAGGTGGTTAGTGTTGATGGATCAAACTTGATATTCAAAGGATTTAGGCATGGTAGCTTATACTTGGTTGATTTCAATGATAGTGATACTCAATTGACATCTTGCCTAATTAGCAAATCAAGTTTGGCTTGGTTGTGGCATAGAAGGCTTGGTCATGTTGGAATGAAACAATTGAACAAACTA
Source organism: Sorghum bicolor (assembly GCF_000003195.3). NCBI lineage: Eukaryota > Viridiplantae > Streptophyta > Magnoliopsida > Poales > Poaceae > Sorghum > Sorghum bicolor. Next base: position 34,761,062 of record NC_012874.2, on the reverse strand, counting down.
TTGAGGCATGACTTATTTAGAGGCTTGAAGGATGTCACCATTGAGAAAGATAAACCATGTAGTGCTTGTCAAGACGGAAAGCAAGTTGGAAATGCACATCCTAAGAAAAGTTAAATGAGCACGTCAAAGGCATTTGAGCTATTGCACATGGATTTATTTGGGCCAACAACATATACTAGTATTGGTGGCAACAAGTATGGATTTGTGATAGTAGATGACTACACTAGATACACTTGGGTGTTCTTCCTCTATGACAAGTAATGTTCGTGATCTATTCAAGTCTTTTGTTAAGAGGGCACAAAATGAGTTTGAAACCACTATCAAGAAGATTAGAAGTGACAATGGTAGTGAATTCAAGAACACAAGAATTAAGGAATTGTGTGATGATCTTGGCATTGGACATCAATTCTCTCCAACATACACTCCTCAATCCAATGGTGTAGTTGAAAGGAAGAATAGAACCTTGATTGATATGGCTAGATCAATGCTTAGTGAATACAATGTTAGCCATTCATTTTCAAGTGAAGCTATCAACACGGCTTGCTATTGTAGCAACCGTCTCTATTGCCATGGGAAGCTTGGGAAGACACCATATGAGCTATTGAATGGAAGAAAGCCCAACATTGCATACTTTAGAGTGTTTGGTTGCAAATGCTACATTCTCAAGAAAGGCACTAGGTTGAGCAAGTTTGAGAAGAAATGTGATGAAGTGTTCTTACTTGGTTATTCCACCACAAGCAAAGCATATAGAGTTTGGAACTTGATAAGTGGCACATTAGAAGAAGTTCATGATGTGGACTTTGATGAAACCGAGGGATCTCAAAATGAAGCTCAAAATCTTGATGATGTGAGAGGAGATCAATTGGCAAATGCAATGAAGAACATGGATGTAGGTGACATAAGGCCGAGGCAAGTAGATGATGATAATGGTGACACTCACATGATCAATCAAGAAGTGCAAATTGAAACAAATCAAGCTAGTACTAGTGGCTCTCATGATGATGATCAAAATCAAAATCAAGCTAGTGAAAGCAATCAACTCCCAATACTCCAACCTACAAGCATAGCAAGAGATCATCATTGGATCAAGTCATTGGTGGTATTCAAAGTGGTGTACAAACAAGATCAAGGCTAGCATCCTTTTGTGAGCACTACTCATTTGTCTCATTTGAGGAACCAAAGAAGATAGAAGATGCATTGAAAGATTCCGATTGGGTAAATGCCATGCATGCAGAATTGAACAACTTCACAAGAAATCAAGTGTGGGAGCTTGTTGAGAGGCCAAAGAACTAGATAAAGATTTTTCACATTATTTTTCATCATGTAACTTTAGAATCTGAATCATGGCATGATTCAGTCCTATCCAGATATATAGAATTATATATGTATCATTTATATCTTCAAAGATTCATAACTAGCTTACTTTGGAAATATGCTCCGCAGAATTTGTCTAAATCTGCAGTTGTAGAGATACGGTGGTGCAGTGGTTGGCATTGCAGATATGATGTTCAGTCTTCAAAGAAGAGCAGGTTTGATCAAATTACTAGAAGATTAGTCCCTAATGCTTTTCCAAAAATACTAGAGCAGTTTATGGGACCTGAGACAAATCATGATTAGATCTAGTCTTATGAAATTAAGGGTGATTCAGTCCATGAGCTATGCAATTAGAAGGAATAGTCTTCTATTTCCCGAATCCCTAACCCTGACCCTAAATAAAAAAATAAAAAGAGGAGAGAAGGAGATCCTCACCTCCTGGAGCCGGCCGTCGCCATGCCCCTGCACCACGCGCGCAGTTGGGGCCTGCACCACGCGGACAGTCCTCCATGCTGGTTCGCCGAGGTCGTGTTGTTCGTGCAGTTCACCGTGCCCACCGTGGTCATGGAAGGTGGGAGACGAGCCAGCCGTCGGGACTCCAAACATGGAGGGGCATGGTCCACTGCGGCAAGGGCCGGATCCGCGTGGGCGAGATCTGGCGAGCTGTGTAGTGCGAAGCTAGGGTTTGGGCACACTGAGAGCCACTGCTCTGCCCGATGCGAGGATGGGGAAAAGGGAAAAAGAGGCGCTGGAGGAGGCGCCGATATCTACTGCAGCTGAGGAGGAGACGATAGGGTTTGAGCTGGTTTATTCAAAGTCTGTTGCATTGCAGCCATTCATCTCAAGAACCAACGAGTCAGAGAATACGGCTTGGTTTGGGCTGAACTGGGCATCATTTTGAGGCCCATTATAGTATGATCTGATTTTTTTTTAAAAAAAATTATGAACGTCAAATAAACTTTTAGAGATAACGAACCATCCATATCACAAACTGATATAAACGGCATAGTGGTAGGATTTAATTTTCATTTGGGAGGTTTGAGGTTCGAGCCCTTCATGTAACAAAGGTTTTGCTATTTTCTTTCCTTTTGGTAAAATCAGGAATAAAATGTTAAAGGAACCAAATAATTCTTAAATAACACACAATCTTGATCTTGCTTGTCCTTGTCGTTTGCTTGCTTGGTTTCTAAGAATGTCATCTCTAAACCGTCATGTAAAGCACTATTTCTTGTAGTAATGACCAATGGTTGCATCACTTGGGTCATGAGTTCTCTACAATAAAATATGCATATGCATGACAATGTCAGGATTTGTACTAGTTTAGAATGTTGTTCATTCTGCTAAGCTAAAAAATGACCCACACAGTTGTAGGTGCAACACAACCTCGTAATTGTGACCATAGATACATAAATTCAGAAGTAACAATCTTTAATAAGTTCTACAATTTATAAAGCAGCCTTGGAATTATTTTGCTTGGATCCACTTAATTTTTTGCGTCAGATGGAGTGACGCTGTGTAGGGTTTTAGCGTCAGATATTACGACGTTAAATATGAATATCTATCGCGTCAGACAATGAGTCGGTAAATATAGATTTAGCGTCAGTTGATCTGTAAACAATATTTAGCGTCAGATCATCCAACGATAAAAAAAAGATTTAGCGTCAGATATCTGACGCTAAAAAAGTGTTGTGGTGTAGTGTCGAGAATAGTGCTTTCAGGTGTCTTTAGCATGACTTGTTTCACTGGGCTGTTATGCGAGTGTAGCCCCGAAGCCCCTACTCATCGTAGGGGACCGATCGGGTCGCCATCTTGTCTTTTGAACTATCATCCATCACGTGATCTTTTGAGGAATAAAGGGGGTCAGCCGTGCCAAGCTATCCTAGTCTGGACAAACCATGGGGCCGTTGAGCTATTAACGGGTGCGTTCAAGTGGAGACCTAGTCCCTATTCATGGGATCCGACTCATGGCTAGTCATGACGTGCTCCATGTTCTCAATGGTCGATCCATATAGTTTTTGGGTCCATTTTGTTTCGTCCGAGGGCTCATTGCCTTCAGTTTTGGGGAAACAAATGGATTAAAAAACCAACCAACACAAAAGCATGGGTCGGGATACCCCTGGTGCTTTGCACTAGGGTACTGGACACTAGTGGACCTGTCCATTTCCATCCCTGACTGTTCGTCCTAAGGCAGTTGTTGACCCCACCAATGGAACAACCTTTGCACCTTTTAATCATAAATGGGCCACAGAGGCGTGTATAGCCCCATATCCTATCTTACCTGTCGAGGCCCATATCTTAGTGGTGCGCCTTAGCCTCGTGAGCACAAAGCACGAGACAGATGATGTCGCATGATGTGATGGTTCTATAGAGATCATGCGCATGGTTACTAAAGAACAAAGGGCATGGGGAGACATGCCAATGGCCACATTAAATGTGGTTGCGGTGGGACTCAAATCAATCTAGCTTCCTCCTATTTAACCCGATGGCTTCCTCTTTCTTTGGTATGTTTCCAGGTTGGTTAGATCTGTTCATTATTTTTGCCGGTTAGTGCACCTGAGCGAGAGAAGAAAGAAACACATCTCACCTCCTCTGCTATAATTGCAAGGCCCTTTCCTGGAGATGATGGCGAAGCCATAGCCACGTTTGTCCTTATCTAAAAAGGAGGTGGTGGAGCTTGTCAAGAGGGGCCTATTGTGCCCCCACACTCCAAGTGTCGTGTGGCCAGAGTGGATCATCCTCACTAATGAGGATAAGCCAAAACCTTGCCCTAGCTATGTTGTGAGCTTTGACCACTTTCATGCATGGGGCTTCGATGCTCCGGCGAGCAAGTTTTTCTGTAGCCTTCTCCACCACTCTGGTATTGAGTTGCAGCACTTCGAAACCAAATGTGTCCTATAGGTGGTAGTGTTCATCGCCCTTTGTGAGGGCATCCTTGTCATTAAGTCTAGCTTGGTGCAGTGGAGACATTGTTTTAGCACCACCATCTTTACGAAGACGGCGAAGAAAGGGGTGGTAGAGCCGGTGCACATGGGTGCCCTGATGTTCCAACTCTGGGTGTACTGTGCAGTGGAATACATCTCAACGAAGGTGGCGACATCATACAAATAGTGCCGCCAGATGTGGTACCACCTTTCGAATGATGCTTACACCCTGCTCTTAGCATACACAGGGAAGCTCATCTCGGCAATGCCTATGCAATGGAATTATGAAGCCTCCGTCGAGAGAAGAGGAATAAAAAGATCAAGGGCCTTGTCTGAGTGATCTGATACCTAAAGGGTGAGGGGGTGATTGAAGCCTACATCATTGCCACATTTCATCATTGGAGAGTGTTGCCGCTGATGAAGTAGAGGCGCTCTCTCGGTGGGATAGGGATAGTCCTATGTTTGGAGCCAATCAGCGTCGATGAGGTGTTGAAGTGCATCAAGGAGGCATTCCTATCTGTCCTCGAGCACTACTCCCTGTTGATGGTAGATAAGTACTCTTTTAACCATCAACATAGTACGAGAAAGGATAAAAATTAGAATATAATTTAGCTATAGGGGTTACCACTAACAAAATTCCATGAGCTTTGGTGTTTGTCTATTTTTGCTGGGGCTTATTGGAATAATAGCAAAAGGAGGTCCATATGTCAGATTTACATAGAGAGAAGACCTCATCTTTAACTTATGAATACTCTAGAAGACTCGAGGAGGCACCTCTGCAAATTGGGGCCCACCTGGTAGGGAGCTATAGGCGGGCACCCAAATTAGGGGCAGCCACCCGAGGCTCTGCATGAATCAGGTGCAACCACACGGATCATGCCTCCATCGCATTTGAGGAGTAATCTTGGCCATCCATCAAGGTCGGTTTGATTCGAGGGCTATGGTGCTTCCTAGGGGGGCTATAAATACAACCCTACCCCCTAGAGAGCTGAATTCATTATTCTTTGAGGAATTCAGATAGAGAAAATTCAGGGAAGCCTAGAGCCACCATTTCAATTAGATCTCTATAGTTTTATATCATAGCTACATAGGAATAGATCCAGAAGGGGTCAAGCCTAGCTTATCTATCTTCGTTCTTGGTAATTTCTTATTTTTCTTCGTGATATTCATATTAGTTTTTGCTATTATGAATATGACTCATCTAGTTGATTATATCAAAACTGACTTTATTCTATTTGCTTATGTTCTCACTTATATTGTTATTAGTCTACTTTGATTACATGCTTAGTGTAGTTAGATTACAAATTTTTTATGCATAGAATCATATAGCGCTTACTCATTAGGCCAATGGATAAGTGGTAGATATTATGTAGGCGAGGTGGTTAGACCGTATTTATCTGCGATTACCCCTTATAGTCTGGATCATGAGGTAGATCCCTGAGTTAAAATCCTATTGAGTCCTCTGTAGTCCTCCTCCGATTATAAGGATTGTAGAGCACCAGTATTACAGGGTAGTGATTGCTATGTTCATGATCTTTCTTTGTAATATCACTATGCATTAGTATAACCTTTTCTTACGATGATGCTAGGTATAATTGCACTATTCATTGTATGCTTTGACAGTATAGTTAGAATACTTAGGATTTATTCTTTTAGATCGTCCTAGTCCATGCTAGTGCTATAGACTTAGAGTACTCTATTAAGATGGTTATCATATTTATATGTGGCTATGTGCTCTCATTTATCTTCAGTCACTTATTATTTATCTTATGTGACACTTACCCTACATGAGAGATAGATAAAGACGTGGTTAAGATCTCCATGACTACATGCATTGCTCATTGCTCATTATCCATTGCAAGTCCCTTCCCAGTGGTAAAAGTATAAATAACAATACAAAGATTACTCCTGGTTAAACTGCTACATCGGTATTATATGTGTGCTTGTGGATTCTTTATTTATTTATTATCTAGAAAAGCATATACATTTAATACCAGCACTTCTACATCATGTTGGGGATGACAACCTAGCTTAAGCGATGTAAAGTAATTTTGACACCGTTGCTAGGGATACGTTTAAAAGTCTATTTATAGTAATATTTGTTATTCCCAAATTTGGCAAGTCTAGAAATTGCCTATGGGCTTGTTTCATGAAAGATGGGACAACCAAATGAGTGAGTCGACTAAACAGAAGCATGAATAAAGATAATCGATCAGAGACATGTTAAATCAAGGCAAGACGTGGAAGACATGTTGAGTTTCATCACGAAGGAAAAGTTAGAGTCCGGATTACCTTTTTTGAATAGTCATGTAATATTAGAACATGAGACTAGGTGTCTGGACTATAAATGTTAGAAATCCGATCCTTGTAAGAATATACACAATCATAATACAAACCCTTTTCGGCTCTGGCCACCAAGCTTAGGAGTAGGAGTAATAGTATATCTCGACAAGACCTTCGACAAATCAAGCTGCATCGGTTGATTTCGACCTTTGGTTTGCTAGTAAGTATTGTCATGGTTCATGTTTTGTTTATCATGGCTGCATCATCGAAACTCATGTTAAGCTTAATTTGGACTAGTTATCGACTTAAACCTTATTTGTAAGGCTACACTGTCTCAATCTCTTACAAAGATCGGTTTAAGTTAGTTATTGGCTCTATTAAATTGGCAATTTAATAGATTCTCTAAGTTATCAATATTGTTGTTGATGCAAAAGTGGATCTGCAAACACAAAAGGCTAATACCTGATCCGATATCCAAGACGTGCCAGTCGATTTGACCTATCAATCGACAAGGATGAAGATTTGAGCACTTTGGTCCCAACAACAGCGATGCACCCGGATGTCACAGTGTTGACGGTCCTTAATGCTGACATTTAACCATCAACTAATCATGGAAAAGGATCCATATGCAACCAACACCCAGACTTAGGGTTTCATCTGACAGAATTCCATGAGTTTTGGTGTTTGTCTATTTCTGCAGGGGGTTATCAGGAAATACAGAAGAAAGGCCCACACATCGGGTTTACATAGAGATATTAACGTGCCGCACAATTTTCTATCATCTAGAAGACTCCAGAAGCCACGGGAACGAAGTGGAGGCCGAGAGGGCTCAGGGACAGGGCGCCCGCCCAAGTCCTTAGGGCGCCCGCTACAGTGTCCAATTCGGACCCGTTTCGCGTATTATGCTCCACCGACCTAAAGGATAAAGGATAACCGTTCAATCAATGTCGGTTTGATCCGACGGCCCAGATTCAACTGAAAAGACTATATAAGCAAGGCCCCCTGGCCCCTGGAGATCATACCTCTTCTACAGAATCAAAGTTAGGGTTTCAATTCTTCATCCAAGTAGAGAGGATCCCTCTAGTTCTTTTAGTTCTACCTCTAGTTCATCTAGATCTAGTTCTAGTTCGTCTAGTTCTAGTTCTAGTTCCTCTAGTTCTAGTTTTAGTTAGTTCTAGTTGTAATCTAGAAAATAGGGAGAGAGAAGAGGAGAGCGGAGGAGGAGCCGGGTCTGTCGGATCTTCCTCAACATTGTACTTTTGCAGCAACTGGTTCGTTCTTCATCGTTCTCCAGGTTCTTCAATTCACAATTCCTTAGTTCTTTAATTACTTTTATTTACATTCAAGTTATTTATTGGATTCCCGCTTGCATCAAGTGCTCTAATCTTTGAAACATTAGAGTAGTAATTAATAGATTAGACGTGGTGTTTAGTCTTGCAATTACCTGGAATTGCACCCAATCCTGCGGATTGTTGTGGTAGCCTTAGGGTAGTGACAGCCCTAACTGTCGACGTATTCCACCTCGTTCGGATCGGTGTTTGTAGGACCGTAGTCAGACCTTCCTAGCCCCCTTCTCATCTCTTTCTGTGGTTAGTGCTCTGATGTCCCGATATAGATAATCTTGAAGTAATTCTTGATTCTTAGATCAACTAGAGAACTCTCAGGAAACTTCCTCTCTTCCCACCAAAAATAATTATATAGTTATCCTTGGGCGATCTTGAATCTTAATTAGTACACTCACGTTCCCTGTGGAAAATCGATACTCTGGAATACTCCCGGGTGAAAGCTACATCGGTATCCGTGCGCTTGCGGATTTCTCTATTTGCGTTTAAAATACCCAACAAGCTTTCTGGCGCCTTTGCCGGGGACCGGTAGCTGTGGTAGTTTCGAACCAAGTCGTCCGTGTATCCTTTTTCTTTTCTTTTTTTACCACACTCACCTTATCATTTTCACCATACCACATGGATTTCACTGTAAGCATTAATGAGCATGGAATTTATTTCATAGCCACTTCATTTACTCCATGCTCATATGCAACATCTTCCCAATCCATTGGTTTTACCAACATCACCACATTCGAGATCTCCAACCCCCTCATCCTTTCTATTTATAAAAACTTTAAAAGGGCGATTGTCGATGCATATGTCTATATTAAATATTGCAGATCTCGTTGAGTTGATCTTGATATAGGTCAGCGTTGGAGGGGAAACCACTTGGCCGACATAAATTGATGGTTTCCCAAGGACAAGCATAGTGTCCTAAAATAAGCACTGATCATACCGTAACATGAGCTTTTAATTATTTGCAACATTACCTTGTGTATTGAGCATATAAGGACAATTGTAAAAAGGTTCCTTCAGGTATTCTTGTCACTAACCTTTCCACGATTGGAGCAAGAAGATCGAATGAATGACAAGCACAAGGTATGTCCAATCAATCATCATACAACATTGAACTAAATTCATCCAAACTTGAATTTTGCAAAATTCAAGCTTGGGGGAGTACATTACATAAAAACATCCTTTGCCATGTTGCTATGTTGGTTGTCCCTACCTTTGAGACATGCTCAATCTGTTAAATACTAATCACACTACTTCATCTCCACTTGAGTAGATCTCTATAAATGCTCTCATGCTACCTTTATTTGCTTTAGTATATGTCTAGGTTTGGAGTAGTTTCATTTATCTCTTAATAAAGCATGGTGCTTAGTTTAGGAATGATGATCTTACTTCCAAGAGATTTTAAATTAAGCATGATGCTTAGGTTAAAATGCCCTCCTAAATCAAATTAGGCATGGTGTCTAGGTTGATCTTTGAGCTGATAGTATGCTATAGTAGATATTGGATATTTTGTTGGACTAACCCCTGCAGGAAAACTTTCAATATCGACTTGGGAAGTCCTGAGATAAAATCACATTGGAGACAAAGAGAGAGACACATGAAGTTTAACAATTTACACAAGGAAAGCTAGCTCATAAGAGATGATCAATGGAGGGTGCCGCAAACACGATGCACAACCACTAAGAAAGGAAAGCTTCCACAAGGTGATATTGTACCATCACTCTTCAAGTAAGGTAACATCTTAAAGTACTTGACTATCACTTTTATAAGCTTCTCCTTGGTTCTGGCATTCACATGAGTAAAAGAGACAAACATGTATGATTTACAACTCTAGATTAACCAACCCAATCGATTCAATATGTTTAGTCCTTCCACCTTTGTGATCCCACAGTCCTAATCATATGAGCTAAAATATTGCACACTCAATCTTTGGAAGATATATAAAAAACAACATAAATATAGATAGATTATCTTTCCATTAGGTTGAGCGATCAGATCTGACGAATGTTTTAAATGCTACACTCATGATCTTATTATCCATCAACTCTGTCTTGCTCACTATGCTTAAGGTTAGAGAAGAACAAATACACTTTTGGTTCTGTTGGTGTTTTCCACCAATAGGGCCCATGCACTTGATCTCTGCCTTGTCTCTATGAGCAGGTACACTTCGAGCAAAATATAAAGGAGTTTTACAACTCCTAGACTCCACCAAGTGAAGAATCTGGATCTACGAACACAAACACACTGGAGATACTGGACACTCAGGCAATCACTACCCTGAGATGCTTGAGGATGTAAACTACATCAACAACAACAACTACTACTACAACCGTCCTCAACAAAATCAAGGGAGCCCATTCCTAAACACCTTAGGAGCTGTCATCTACGCTAGTGCTGCCAGGATCAGTTTCTAAATCAAGGGAAGGAAGGAGATGTTTTCCTTCAAGAACAAGACTACACAAATCTCAGAGCAATCCCAACATGAACTAAGGAAGAGGACCAACAGGAGGAACAGGAACAAGCAAATATGGACCAAGTCAGCTAAGATGGTCACTGCAGTTCAAGGAGGTCAAGATCGTCGACTTAAGTCACCATTCCTGACCAAAAAGGACGACCCAAGTATGCCAAGCATCTAGTGCTCCATTAATGGATACAACTTCTAGAAGATGCTTTGCGACACCGGGTCAGGCGTCAACATAACGGCCGCAGTCACTTATCAACTCCTATTCGGAACCATGCCCCTAAAACCGACATACATTCAGCTCTAGATGGCAGATCAGACATTCCAAAAGGTTATTGACATGGGAGAAGACGAGTATGATCCACCCATCATCCTTGGGAGATTTTTCCTTAGCACCGTTAAAGCAATCATCTACATTGGAACCAGAGAAGTCTACATGCACTTTCCCTCTGAGAAGGTACGCCGCTATTTTACTGACCTTAACTATATAGTTGAAGACTCTAAGTAGGTTAGGACAAGAAGAAGACGACGCAACCGCAACCAGAGGAGGCAAATCATCAAGGACGGATGGGTAGACTATGAAGGAGAAGTTGTAAGATCTGAAGACATACAACATGAACAAAACAGTCCTGAGGAGACCGTAGCACCGAGTCAGGTGTGAACAGAGAAGATAGTTATACATAAAGAGCAGGCGCCGCCGGAACCACCGACTACGCCATCCAGCGAATCCTAGGACGACTGAGAAAATGGAGAGTCTCGTTTGGAGGACTTAAAAACACTGAACGCCTTGCCAAGAGGTAAACTTGGTAGTTATATTTTTCCTTTTAATTATTTAAAATAGTTTGTTTAGTTAATCAGGTTCATATCAGCTTGAAAAGAAAATAAAAATGTTAAAAATAATAAGCCTCATGTGAGTATGCTCATGGCATAAAACCCATAAGTATATTCACTGTGGTGGCATAAAAATAAAATAAATATATATTCCTGTCCAATAAAAAAAAATTATAAAAATAAATTTATGATCCTACTAAAGAGTGTAACATTTATTGAGGAGGCTCAACATGATAAAGGCTAAATATTTATGCTAACACTTAACTAGTTCCACAATGTTTTGTTATCTATTTGAGCTCCACAGAATTCAAGGATCAAAGAAGACTAGCAGACGGAGGACATCCTAATCGCTGTCAGAGTGCTGCCGACATTCAAATACACCTCCGCCACCTGCTAGCTACATCAGAAGAAATTACGTCAAAATCCAGCTTGGGGGAGAGCACCCCCATTTATCCAGCTAAGTGTTCTACTCACGTTTATATTTTACTCAAATAATAAAAAGATACATAATCATAAAAACCCAAATAAAGATTTTGTGCTTATATATATCCTTGCTTAGTTTGCTAAATAAATAAATAAATAAAGTTTGCTATGAACCCTCATGATAAGCTCTCACATGGAAATGATGAATAGTTGCTCTGCCATGACTAGTTCTCAAAATTGAAATCTCTTTCAAGTTTAGGCATGACTGTTATTAATTAAGATTTGCTCTAAACCTGAACTTGTGGGAAGAGTACTTGATCTAAAGTCTAAGTTGTTAACGGTTACGATATGGGAAGGTTGAGCTGCTGTTTATCTGTTCCTAGAGATGCTAGAATTCTGGAGAATTTTATCTTTGAAAATCTTTAAAATGTTGCATGATGAGTTCCTGTATGATGAGAGTTTAAATTCCTACCACAGCCATATATACATAATTGCTATACTTTGAGCCACACATTTACTTTTTACTGCTTATGAGCATTGAGTGTGGTCAAGCTGTGTAGACCCTTAGGAGCTGTCATGTGGTTAAGTCAAGATTCACTTGCATGTTCACTCACACATGCTTCTTCTACTCCGGAAGTACGCATCCACATATATCCACCCATTTCCACCTCCAGAATCACCTAAAATTATTCTACTACTAATTCGAGAGAGAACAGCCAAAAACAATTCTGTTTTTCCCTATGAAATAAATGCTCAAGTTATCTTGGTTACTACCACTTGCTATATTATTTCACGAGATGAGTGCTCTAAAAAAAGAAGAGAGAGAAAAAAAAGAAAGAATACGAGGAAATAAAAAGGGACAAGTGCCCAGAACCTCGAAAGAAAAGAAAAAGTGACACAAGAGGTAAAAATGGACAAGTGTCCGACAGTAGAATTAGGGGTACAAGATACCCACCTGAGAGAAAAGAAAAAGAAAATATAGAGCATCTCATTCTCCTTAGAAAGTTTCAAAAAAGCAAGAAAGGTATGTATCCCCTCAAAAGAGCATAAGTAGAATTTGACTTTCACCATTGTTATCACCATCATCACCATACACCATTCATTCGCCACACATGTACATCTTGATTTGACTTATTGACTTGTTCTTCTGGATCCATGGTTTGACTATGCAATAAATTTCTCGTAAGTATGTATACTTTATCTCCCATCTATGAGCTCCAGATATGAAAACCTTATTAGAGTAGGGTGAGAGAGAAGGTAATGTCACTATGCCTCATACCAAAAATACCACATACTTTGAGAGAAGGCATTCACCTTTACTGCCTTGGTAAGGATCCAGAAATAACACAAAAGAGAGACTAGAAAGAGTCATATAAGGAATCTCTGAGTTTTATTTGAAAATCTGCAAAAACTCTAGAGCTATAGTTAATCAAAGAACAAGAGACATGGCGCTTGACTAGGCCATTCTATCTTTTAACTACTCAAGACACAAGTGACGGTTGCAAGCCCCATGGTGAAAGGTAATATGAGTAAGTTTAAATCTTAACAGTTACCCTCACCCAGAGATGAGATCTTGTTTGAACGCATGTATATCTTTAAGGCATGAAACCACTGCAGAAACTCTTGAGTTCATCTTTGTTCAGGGACGAGCAAAGGTTAAGCTTGGGGGAGCTTGTTGATGGTCCTTAATGCTCACATTTAACCATCAACTAATCATGGAAAAGGATCCATATGCAACCAACACCCAGACTTAGGGTTTTATCTAACAGAATTCCACGAGTTTTGGTGTTTGTCTATTTCTGCAGGGGGTTATCAGGAAATACGGAAGAAAGGCCCACACGTCAGGCTGACATAGAGATATTAACGTGCCACGCAATTTTCTATCATCTAGAAGACTCCAGAAGCCACGGGAATGAAGCGGAGGCTGAGAGGGCTCAGGGACAGGGCGCCCGCCCAAGTCCTTAGGGCGCCCGCCCAGATACAGTGTCCAATTCGGACTCGTTTCGCGTATTATGCTCCACCGACCTAAATGATCAAGGATAACCGTTCAATCAATGTCGGTTTGATCCGACGGCCCAGATTCATCTGAAAAGACTATATAAGCAAGGCCCCCTGGCCCCTAGAGATCATACCTCTTCTACAAAATCAAAGTTAGGGTCTCAATTCTTCATCCAAGTAGAGAGGATCCCTCTAGTTCTTCTAGTTCTACCTCTATTTCATCTAGATCTAGTTCTAGTTCATCTAGTTCTAGTTCTAGTTCCTCTAGTTCTAGTTCTAGTTAGTTCTAGTTGTAATCTAGAAAATAGGGAGAGAGAAGAGGAGAGCGGAGGAGGAGCCGGGTCTGTCGGATCTTCCTCAACATTGTACTTTTGCAGCAACTGGTTCGTTCTTCACCGTTCTCCAGGTTCTTCAATTCACAATTCCTGAGTTCTTTAATTACTTTTATTTACATTCAAGTTATTTATTGGATTCCCGCTTGCATCAAGTGCTCTAATCTTTGAAACATTAGAGTAGTAATTAATAGATTAGACGTGGTGTTTAGTCTTTTAATTACCTGGAATTGCAACCAATCCTACGGATTGTTGTGGTAGCCTTAGGGTAGTGACGGCCCTAACGGTCGACGTATTCCACCTCGTTCGGATCGGTGTTTGTAGGACCGTAGTCAGACCTTCCTAGCCCCCTTCTCATCTCTTTCTGTGGTTAGTGCTCTGATGTCCCGATATAGATAATCTTGAAGTAATTCATGATTCTTAGATCAACTAGAGAACTCTCAGGAAACTTCCTCTCTTCCCACCAAAAATAATTATATAGTTATCCTTGGGAGATCTTGAATCTTAATTAGTACACTCACGTTCCCTGTGGAAAATCGATACTCTGGAATACTCCCAGGTGAAAGCTACATCGGTATCCGTGCGCTTGCGGATTTTTCTTTTTGCGTTTAAAATACCCAACATACATCTAAGAGGTACTTACGCGGAACTTGAGGATCGTTGAGTGTTACACTGGAACATGCAACATGGTGTATCGATGAGAACTCGCAGATAGAAAAATATGCAAGTTGATAAATCGTCGAAAATTAAATAGATGCGAAAATTGGACTAAACTTGTATTTGATATTGATTGGTCTCTTATTACATTGCCCTTGGGTCTATATTTATACCCTAGTTTAAAGAGTTACAACCAAATACAACTAGAATTCAATTTTTAAGATAAAACAGGACTCGTATATTAAGGCATACTCTAACAAATATAGAAAGAAGAAAACAAAATCTATCTATTCCTGTGTCTAGCTTAATCACGATGAAGTCCTCATCGGCTCCTGCTCTATCGGCATGTCATAAGCAGCAGTCTTCATATCTTCCCTCATCGGCATCAGCAACGCAGCACCATAAACTCCATCGGCAACAACCCTTGAATCGGCAAACACTATCTCTGACCTTATTAATCAACACTTCTGAATTTAAGCTAAGAGACCCCTTTTGCCGATCATCACTTTCCATCGGCACCAATCTCAATGGGATCATCTTTATTGGCACCTTCTTGTCAGTACATTGCAATAATCTCCCTATTGCTGATTAGTCCATTTCGACCATCTTGACCCATACCAAAAATGGCGTCAACACGTGCCCCCAATTTCGGAGTATAAAATCATTAATGCTCCGAAATTTACTCCAGATAATTATCACATTTACATAATTATTTTCTTCTTTACAAAATCTGCCGCCAAATCTGGGTAAATCTAGCCTTGATCCTTGCGCTTTATTAAATATTGCACAACTCTTAACCATCCCTGCTCTGATTATATCTAAGGCAACCAATCATCGACAAGAGTCCAACCATACCACCTTGCCGATCTCGGTATTAAAACATTTTGCATACTAGAATATCCTCCGAATCATGATTACTTGCTATCAAATCATCCATACAATCCCTTGATTATTGTGCGAACAGTTACCATATCCATCTGAATAACCTCGAATTTTACGTGTACGATAGAGAGATAAGTCTAGAATACACTTGCTCAGTTTAACTTATAAATACATCCTCCTCATGTACCCATCTTCTACCTTGCCATCTCAAACCTTCAAAACCTACTCTGCTCGGCGGTGACCTTGACGAGCAACTGTACAACTTCAACCGGCAAGAACTCCTAATGTAACACGTTGTCCCGATCTTCACGACGTTGGAAGAACACCGATAACTAGCTGAAGAACAACCGGATAACTTGCTGCAAGCAGTGATAACTAGTGCAACCTGGCAAATAAAACTCGAAGCCCACCACCGTCTTTAACCGGCAACCTGAATCGAGGATTCGCCCAACCACACTCTCAAAGAACCAACCAACACAACCTACAATCAATCAAGGAATATCTTGAAGGGAGTAGGAGCACCAATTTGGAGCGGATGATGCCGCCGCCTATGTAATCCCGCGAGGAAATCACAAGAGCAAGGGGTAGTGATCACTCTCTCAATATTTGTTGGCACACAGCTAAACAAAAGAGGTTCTGTATTTTAATTATCAAAAGTCTAACATTACAAAGAGTCTTTGGGGGGTATTTACACTAGCAACAGCCCTGCTAGATAGGTATGAAAACAAAATAGAGTTTCTGAGGAAAGGCAATATGAAAGGTCCCCTCAGAATGGATTCCCGAACTTGCTTCGCGTGACTGTTAGCCTCCAGAGCAGTTTCTGATAAACTGACCATAACTTCGTATTGGGAAGTCCAAATGATGAACTGTTTCTTGGGTGTGAAACTAGACTCAAAGTGCTTTCCAGCAACATATACCAACCAGCACGAAACATTGTAGATTGGTACAGTTTTACTTGGCAAGTTGTACCAACATTCTATCACGACAGACTGTTGACCTTCTGAGCAGTCTGTACTAATTCTGCTCCGCAGGCAATATGGAGTACCCAAACTGGTCGACACTAGATTCATTGGAATGTAGACTCAAAAGGATTTCCAACAAGTCCTCATGGACCTTCATAGCTTTTGTGAGTAAAAAGTTATGAAGATTTCTTTGCACTGGTCCGTTCTTGACTTCCACTGGTCCGTTTTTTACTTCTTCTGGTCCGTTTTGCTAGTGTCTTCTGTGACTTACACTGGTCTGTTCTTCACGGTTCGATTCATCCTTCTCTTATTCTATATACCTCAGTACAATCAAGGTACAATACTTAGGTAGTATATAATTCTCATTAATGTTAAAATGAATCTCATAAAGTAGCGCGTGGACCTCTTGTTGTAGCTTCTTTGCATGACTACGTGTAATAGGTCCATCGATGACTTGGGCTGGTGTCGGTGTAGGTGAAACTTGAGTTGGTGTAGCTTGACTTCGAGCTTGTGACATCTTGCTTGGTGGCATGGTCATATCATCCTCCCCCTTGAAAAGGAGTTGACCTCGACTCTGAAGTGTCTAGCAGTTCAAATGTTTTCTTTTGTCCAAAGTGACCTGTTAGCCCACCTCCATGTGTTTTCTGTAACAAAAGCAATCTAACTGAATAATTTGGAACACACAGTTTGTTAGCTCTAAACAGAAAACCACCATGTATGTGATATTTTTCCCAACCTTTTTCCATTTTTGCAATGATTATATGGTTCTGAAAATTCAGCATCATTACTATATAGATCTTTTAGACTTTCTTGACCCAAAACTTTTACCTCAAGGTGGTTGAATAACACACTCTTTCGAGACAAAACATCAGCAACAACATTATCCTTACCTTTCTTATATTTCACAATGTATGGAAATGTTTCAATGAACTCAACCCATTTGGCATGACGACAGTTCAGTTTTGTTTGTCATTTCAAGTACTTTAAAGCTTCATGATCAGAGTGAATAACAATTTCTTTTGGCCATAAGTAGTGCTGCCATATTTCAAGCACACGCACCAAAGCATATAATTCTTTATCATACACAGAATAATTCAGTTGAGCACCTCCTAGTTTTTCACTAAAATATGCTACAGGTTTTCCTCGTTGCATTAAAACTCCTCCAATCCCAATTCTACTAGCATCACATTCTATTTCAAAAGTTTTAGTGAAATCAGGAAGAACAAGTACATATGCTTCAGTCAAATGTTTCTTTAATTCTTGAAGTGCATTTTGTTGTGATTTTTCCCATTTAAATTCAACACCTTTCTTTGTCAATTCAGTCAAATGAGCAGCGATGGTACTGAAATCTCTCACAAGCCTCCTATAAGAACCAGCAAGGCCATGAAAGCTTCTTACTTGACTTACATTCATTGGAGTTCGCCAATCTTTGATGGCTTTCACCTTGCTTTCATCCACTTCTATGTCTTTTCCTGAAACAACAAAGCCAAGAAACCCAACATGGTCTGTGCAAAAACTTCTCAAGATTAGCGAATAATTTCTCCTTTCTAAGCTCTTCCAAGACTTGCCAAATATGATTCACATGTTCCTCAAAAGACTTGCTTTAAATTAAGATATCATCGAAGCAGACAACAACAAATTTTCCAATGAAAGCTCTCAAGACATGGTTCATTAATCTCATGAATGTACTAGGTGCATTAGTCAAACCAAAAGGCATAACTAACCATTCATACAGCCAGAATTTTGTTTTAAATGCACTTTTCCATTCATCCCCTATTTTCATTCTTATCTGATGGTATCCACTTCTCAAATCCAATTTAGTGAATATGGTGGAACCACTTAATTCATCAAGCATGTCATCTAAATGTGGAATATTATGGCAATAGCGAACAGTGATGTTATTTATAGCTCTACAATCAACACACATCCTCTAAGAACCATCTTTCTAAGGCACTAAAATTACAGGAACAGCACAAGGACTTAAACTTTCACAAACAAAACCTTTATCAAGAAGTTCTTGCACTTGCCTTTGTATCTCCTTTGTTTCTTCTGAATTGGTTCGGTATGGTGGTCGATTAGGTAGTGTAGCTCCTGGAATGAGATCAATTTGATGCTCAATCCTACAAATTGGAGGTAGTCCCGTCGGTGTTTCTTCTAGAAAGACATCTCCATAGTCCTGGAAAAGATAAGACACAACACTAGGGAGAGAGGTCATGTCGTTAGATGAAAATAAAATGTCTTTGTACACAAGTACCAAGAGCACTTGTTTGGGGTTATTCCTCACTTCTCTCATTTTAGATTTTATGGCTAGCATGACTAAATGCTCTCTGTCGACGAAAGCTAGTCGGCAGTCTACCTTGGGGTATACCCACGGTAGTAGTTTATCAGCAAATAGGTGCACAAGATACGAACTTGATGGTGACGCAAGACACAGACAAGTTTTTTATCCAGGTTCGGCCGCCGTGTGGGCGTAATACCTACGTCCTGCGTCTGATTGTATTGGATTGTGTTGAGTTGAGATGAATTGTGTATGACCCGTCCTCTAGGGGACCTCTACCCCTCCTTATATATCGTGAAGGGACAGAGTTAAGAGTAAACTATCCTATTTGGTACAATATCTTGTAGCCTTGCGGTGCACGCCGACCAGCGTCGTGCGCCTCACGTCTTCATCTTATGGGCCGAGCCACCACTGATGGTGCGGCCCTTGTCGTCCCATGAGGGTATAGGGGTTTATACCTCCACAGCTAGTCCCCGAGCACCATGTATTCTGATGTAACACGCCGTCTTGAGCTTCTTCGACCAGTGAGGCTTGACGTCTTCGATAAGCAGAAAAATTGCCCAAACAGTTACAACAGTATTTTAGCCAACTCAAAAGACAGTTGATCAACATCGACATCGAAGAAGCAGGTTGTTCGAAGAATGCATGGTGCTCTTAATCAAAAAAGATTTCTTTCCTAGTGAAGTGTGCCCACTTTACTTTTCTGAAAAGTATAGACCTCAAAAAAGCAAGCATATTCACCATAAGGTGAAGTGTGCCCACTTAGTCCCCGAGCCTGGTAGTAGGTGACGTAGGCACGTGGTGCCAGGGTCTAAAAAGAAAAGTCCATGTAGAATTTTTGATGATGAGATGCATCGCCAGAAGCAGTCCCTGAGATTGCAGGAGGGCGAAGTATGAGCCTTGTAGAAAGGTCTAAAAAATTAAAATTATACCTCAGTTGTATATGAGTCCAATTCATATGTAACTGAGAAAAGCAATCTCGAAGCTGTGGTCGGAGAGTAATCGAAGCAAGTCCCGAGCACAGCGCAGGGAGTGATATATGAGTCTTCGAGCACGGTTGGGAATGCAATCATGCTCGGTGGTCAGCACAGTCCCTGAGCATGCCATAGAGACTAGTCGACCAGTCCTCGAGGATGGTTGGGAACATAAACTTGCTCGGTGGTCGGCACGGTCCCCGAGCACAGCGTAGGGACTGGTGGACAAGTCCCCGAGCGTGGTTGGAAACGTAAACGTGCTCAGTGGTCGGCACAGTCTTCGAGCACAACGTAGAGACTAGTCGACAAGTCCCCGAGAGTAGTTGGGAACGTAAACGTGCTCGCTGGTCGGAGCAGTCCCCGAGCACAGAGCGTAGGGAATAGTCGACGAGTCCCCGAGCATAGCTTGTTGACTGTGCCAAACTCCTGAAAAATAAATATGGAGAATAGGTAGTACATGATGTATAAATAAATTCTAGTTAAAAAAATCAGCACTGAGATAAGTTTTAGATTTTTTATTATAAAATTAGCACGAGTAGTTAATTCATCCCAGAGCTTGTACCAGCTCTGGTCTAGCCAACAATCAGCATGAGGTGTGGAACCTAGGCACGCGTAGGATTGCCAGCCTCGCCAGAGAGCTACTGCTGACCACCCGGAACATAGAGGGCGGATCTCATGCACGTTCAGGGAGGAGTCGGAGAAAGTGTCGGCTGTGCAAAACTTGTGTAGGAGAAAAAACTAGTTGGCTAACTAAAAAGTTGCTTTTGAAGGATAATAAAAAATATTATGCCAAAATAAATAAAATATTAGAAGTGTACTTATCTTTGGACGAAAGTCTGGTCGGTGGTGACAAAATTTTCTGGCCCTCGAGCTTTTTGACTTGTTGTCATGATGGTGGTCGCGCTTGTCGTAGCGCCGTTCTTCGTGGCGATTATTATTGCGACTGGTGGTTAGAGCAAGTAGGCCAAACAACTTGGTCAATAACCCAAGCAAGTCGGTGTCGTCGATCTGCCTCCCTTTGTAGCAGGGAAGCTAGTAACGTGTTGTCGGCGTGGTCGGAGACGTTGCTGGAGTAGTCGGAGTCGTAGCCAGCTAGGTTGGAACCGCGGCCGACGTTGATAAAGAAGTGATCGGCGCAGATCGGATCTACGCCTCCTCTACGGTCATGGCGGTGAAGCTGTTGAAGCCGACGATGAACGTGAAGCCCCCCGCCATGGCCACGAAGTCGGGGATGATGGCCATCTTGTTCGTCTAGGGAGTTGTACGCACACCCCCTACCTGGCACGCCACTGTCGATGAAAGCTAGTCGGCAGTCTACCTTGGGGTATACACATGGTAGTAGTTTATTAGCAGACAGGTGCACAAGCTACGAACTTGATCGTGACGCAAGACACAGACAAGGTTTTTATCCAGGTTCGGCCGCCGTGTGGGCGTAATACCTACGTCCTGCGTCTGATTGTATTGGATTGTGTTGAGTTCAGATGAATTGTGTATGACCTATCCTATAGGGGACCTCTGCCCCTCCTTATATATCATGAAGGGACAGAGTTAAGAGTAAACTATCCTATTTGGTACAATATCTTGTAGCCTTGCGGTGCACGCCGACCAGCGTCGTGCGCCTCACATCTTCATCTTATGGGCCGAGCCACCTCTAATGAGCAGCCCATGTCGACCCATGAGGGTATAGGGGTTTATACCTCCACACTCTCCCTCTCCTTTCTTTTTCTCCCTCAAATTTGGCTTGTGGCACTCACTCACCAAATTATGGATGACACTCAATTTCTTTTGCTCTCCATCCTCTCTACTCACTAGAACAAATTGAGATTTCTTTTGTAAGTGTTCATCCATAATTTGTTGGGGTGTCATAGGTTTGAGAACAAACTTCTTCCCTTTTAGATTGATAGTGAACTAATTTGTTCTCCCATAATGTTGGCTAAATCAATCATATTGCCATGACCTTCGAAGCAGCAAGTGACACACCGACATAGGTGCCACATCACACTCTACTGTGTTAGTATATTCACTAATCTTTAATGGCACTTTCACTCTATACCTAGTCTGGATATCTCCTGAATCATTCAACCACTATACATGATATGGATGAGGGTGTCGTTGTAGCAGCTTCAAGCCAAGTTTATCACACATCTCACGACTAGCAAGATTATGGCAGCTCCCTCCATCAATAATCATCTTCACCACTTTATCATGCACCTTTGCTCTAGGTTGAAATAAATTATGTCGCTGCCCATTTTGAGCTTCTTTCATTCGAACACTCAAGATTTGAGTCACCACAAGAGCAGCTCCTTGCTCAAACTCGCAGTCAGTAAGGTCCTCATCTTCATGGGCTTCCTTCTCAACTCCCTCTTCACTAGCTGATTCATATTCTCCATCATCATTCACAATGTTCACCTGGTTATTTGGGCACTCCTTACTTATATGCCCACGACCTCCACACTTGAAGTACTGAACTCCACTACTCCTGGAAGTAGAACTCACTAAAGTAGTGTTGATGTTGCGGGTTTTGAACTTGGGACAGCAATGTTCTTTCCACTAAAAGTACCCTGAGAATTAGATCGTTTGCCTCCACTTGAGCCTTTCGCCATGGATGGTTCAGCAACAAACTTTGTGTGTGATTTGCTTCCTCTAGAGAAATTCCTCATGGATGGTTCAGCAGCAAATTTTGGCATGGTAAATTTTAGTTTGCCAAATCTTTCTTCATGGTTAGCTCTTCTATGACGTCGGCGACCAAAATTAAGTTGAGAGTGGTTGTCATCATCCTCGTCTTCACATTCATCATCATTTCTTCGATAATGTCTTCTTGCTTTGCCATGTGCAGCCCTTCGGTTCCGCTGACCTCCTCTTCTTCCATCACTATCTTCTCTATCTACACTATGGTTGCTTCCACCATCATGAGGTGGACGATACCTTCTGATTTCAGTCATAAGATTCTGAAGATCTTGTGTCAACCTATCTTGCTTTTCTTCCATGCTTTGTCAGAGTTTATTAAATTGTGCTATGGTAACACGATCTTTGATTTCCACTCGACCCATCTTCCTGTAGGGTTAGCTGAATACAAATAATTAGTATTTGTGGAATGTGAAAATTTGGTGGCTCTCACAACTCACCTCTCTAACCACCGAAGCTCTTATGAATTCCTCTGCTGCGGATTACAAAGAAAACAAATGTGTGGTGGAAACTGAAAGTGATGGCGAGGCGAATACAAGAACAGAGTGTACCGATTATGGTGGTTTTTATGTGGAGCTTGGTGGGGAAAAATTAACAAGGAATGCAATCTGAATTCTAGTTGTTGTAAAGTTAAGTAACGATGCAAACTAGATGTTCTGTGCCTAGTGCTGACCGCAAGATATGAAAGAAGTAAATGATCACACACACGTGCAAAGAAAATTCAGATTTGATGCAAACAAGGAGTATGATTGGGATGCAAGTGTTGCAATCTGACCCAACCAAAATATTACACCAAACAGAGATAGCAAACTGGTTGTTAAGCTCAATGCAAAAACTTTCAGCAATGATGCACTTGACATAACCGATCTAGCAACTTTCTTTCTGAAATTTTTTTCTTCTCTTTTTTTGACACACTTTTCTTTCTATAACTAAACACAATGATCAGATATAATTTTTGCAAACTTGATGATACAAACAAAGTACAACCAAAAACTATAACTTGATAGGATCAAAGATAACACAAAGGATGATATAGGCTATAGAGGTTTTTTTTGTGTGGATTTTTAGATGTGAAAGAGGGACAAAGAACACGCGAAGGATAAATGATCAGCAACTAAAACAAAGACTCTAATGGACTGTGACTTAACCAAACTCACTAAAATAACAAATTGAAACAAAGGTCTAAGCAATATATTTTTCTAGCTTTTTGGTGGATAGGACGATGCAATAATATATATATGTAACTTCGGATAAAATTCCTACCGTGGTAACGAAAACTTTGATACCAGATGATGCGACACGTTGTCCCGATCTTCACAATATATGAAGAACACCAATAACTAACTGAAGAACAACCGGATAACTTGCTGCAAGCAGCGATACTAGTGCAACCTGGCAAATAAAACTCGAAGCCAACCACCGTCTTTAACCGGCAATCTGAATCGAGGATTCGCCCAACCACACTCTCAAAGAACCCACCAACACAACCTACAATCCATCAAGGAATACCTTGAAGGGAGTAGGAGCACCAATATGGAGTGGATGAAGCCGCCGCCTATGTAATCCCGCGAGGAAATCACAAGAGCAAGGGGTAGAGATCACTCTTTGAATATTTGTTAGGACACAGCTAAACAAAAGGGGTTCTGTATTTCAATTATCAAAAGTCTAACATTACAAAGAGTCCTAGGGGGTATTTATACTAGCAACACCCCTGCAAGATAGGTATGAAAATGAAATTTAGTTTCTGAGGGAAGGCAATGTGAAAGGTCCCCTCGGAATGGATTCCCGAACTGGCTTCACGTGACTGTTGGCCTCCAGAGCAGTTTCTAATAAACTGACTATAACTTCTTATTAGGAAGTCCAAATGATGAACCATTTATTGAGTGTGAAACTAGAATCAAAGGGCGTTCCAGCAATTTATGCCAACCAGCATGAAACATTGTAGATTGGTACAGTTTTACTTGGAAAGTTGTACCAACATTCTGTCACAATAGACTATTGACCTTCTAAGCAGTCTATACTAATTCTGGTCTGCAGGCAATATGGAGTATCCAAACTGGACGCCACTAGATTCATTGGAAAGTAGACTCGACAAGCTTTCCAACAAGTTCTCATGGACCTTCATAGCTTTTGTGAGTAAAACATTATGAAGATTTCTTTGCACTGATCCGTTCTTGACTTCCACTGGTCCGTTTTTGACTTCTTCTTGTCCATTTTGCTAGTGTCTTCTGGAACTTGCACTAGTCCGTTCTTCATGGTCTGATTCATCCTTCTCTTCTTCTATATACCTGATTACAATCAAGGTACAACACTAAGATAGTATATAATTCTCATTAATGTTAAAATGAATCTCACAAAGTAGCGCGTGGACCTCTTGTTGTAGTTTCTTTGCACGACTACGTGTAATCGGTCCATCGGTGCCTTGGACTAGTGTCGGTGTACATGAAACTTGAGTGGGTGTAGCTTGACTTGGAGCTTGTAACATTTTGTTGGTGGCATGGACATATCAACTCCCCCCATCAGAGACCTCAAGATCATGGCTTCATCTCCATCCTGCTCAATGGCGATCAACTTCAACGTCCCTACGGTCAGTATTATATCCATTCTTTCTTTCTGCAGTTCCTTTTTACTTTTACAACCTCATTTGCTTAGCGATTTTTCCTTTTCTTTTCTTCTGCGCCTTTGTTCTTCCAAACTTAGGAACTGAGTGATAAACTAGTTATTCCAACCGATCAGCCGCACATCCAATGCTTAGGCCTGATGGGCGACCCAGATTCAACTGATCTGATTAATGCAGAAACCAATAGAGTCCCATTCAGAGGTGAGAATTTCTCCTTAGATCTATGGAAAGACACTTTCCGACCTTGGCCTAAGACCACCAAGGGATGGAAAGATTGGTATTTGAGGGTTAGTCAGGCAAACGAAGTATATTGGGCAGAAAGGAAGTTAGACTAGTATATCAGGCTTTCCATTGCCGATATGCCGAAAAACAAGTCGATGATGATAGCAGCTGCTTATTTTTGGTCAGATACTACCAACACCTTCATATTAGGTCATGGCCTAGCCACTCCTACTCTTGCTGATGTGCATATGCTCACAGGCCTAGATATTTCAACCTTCGATGACGGCAAGTTTTACAACAGAAAACCCGAGTACAAAGTAAACACTCGCAACATCGGTGGCTAGACCGGATACATCTAGGAATATCATAAAACCAGATCGGTTGGACAAAAGGAATATTCTATATTGCTAAATATGTGGTTGGACAAGTTTATATTCTGCGGCCGATTGGTAGGGCCAACCTGCGTCTACCTTGCAGCAGCCGAATCATTAGCCAATGGCGCCAGATTCCCCCTTGGCTGATATCTCTTAGGTTCCACCTATCATCTCCTTCACCAAGTAGCTCAGAAGCTTTTGCTTGGTGAATCCATCGGCAACCGAGGAGGCCCATGGTGGTTTATCAACATGTGGCTGAACGCTCATATGCTCAAGCGTCTGCAGTGGAATTTCTTCACTCAGCATTTTCCATGGGACATCGCCAAAGACTAGAAGCTTGCAGACAAGGAATCGGCAACACGCCCGCCTCTCAATTTTGGTGAGGCAATCATAGTACTCCCTAGGAGTGAAGCCAATGAGAACCAAATCGGCAGATTCTTCTAGACTTTCTACAATGGCCTCTCCTACAAGCATCGGGCCTAGATGCCCTACATTGACGAAGAATCTAGATTCCCCCTCCTCTTCAACATTGCCGATGAGGCACTGAATAAGATAATTATTTGATGATGGCTATTATTACTCCCTGGGCGATTCCAACGAACACATTTAGCAGTGGGAAGAACACTAGCATCACTTATGAGTTTTACAATCCATCGGTAGTAGCACGTCAACTGGCCTTTGGTCAACTACCGATCAGGCTCTGTGATACCAATGTGATTAAGCCGAGAGAAACAATCACCAGTGGTCTTGACTGGATCAAGATAGCTCAAATTCCTCCTGATGCCGATACCACAGACATCGATCTGTCCACCTGGGTATCGACCTCCTTTATCATTGAATCTTACAAGTCATGGTGGCAAGAATGGAGAGGAAAACTATTCGCAACATCGGCTCACACATATCGGCACCTCATCGACTCCGAGCATGTTATCCCCGATGACATAGTAAGTTTTCTCCCAACACTTAGTCCTTTCTTCATTTTTAACATTGGTAACTAACTCTTTCATTTGACTAGTCAATGATCCAGCACCAGCAATGAGCAAAAGTGGGGGACCTTTTGATCTCCGACCAGTACCTTTGATCTCACCAATCGGCTATAATGCCCCCACTTTGGCAGCCTTGACTCATCGCAGAGCCCGTTTCAAGAAGATCACCACCAAGCGCTCAAAGGCCACCCCATCAGTTGCTGCCACTACCTTGGTGTAAGGTTTTAAGGTAACAACCTTAATTACTTCAATCATGCCGATTTCAATTCATACTTACACCATCTTTTCAGGGCGTAATGACCCTAACTGGTGCATCATTGGCAACTTCTCCTGTGCCGGACACTATTACTCTTGATGAACCTTCGGAGGTATTTTCCTGTTTTCATATTTAACTCATAAGACATTATGCCTAACATTTGTTTTGCAGCAACAAACTGGTGCATCGGCAAGGGTCCAGGATCAACCATCGGGCACCGATGCCCCCCAGCCAGCGGTCGCCAAAGCACAATCTAAGCGAAAGGGTCTGACAGGCACCAATGCCCAGCCAAAGCGGCAGAGAGCTACACCGTCCTCTCCACCACAGCCGATGCTTCCTAGTCAACCTGATCCGGTCGATGCACCCGAACAAATAATCGACCCGTTTGATCAAGGCATGTCATCGGCCGCTGCTCCTAAGCAAACCATCACTCTGCCCGCACAAGGTACGTCGCTATTACTTATATTTGAAGAATCCACTACCGATAGAACTGCAAAGGAATTGCCATTAATTTCATTAATCAATTCTGTAGCTGAAGATATTCCATCGGCAGACACAGTCGATCCTCGTCAGAGCATAACCTAGACTGTATCCTCTAGCCAAAGGCAAGAGATTGCCTTGAAACAAGTAAGCTATCTATTTTGACCGATTTGCACTATTCTTACTTACTTCCAACTGACTCATTCTCTCCCCCTTCCTTAGGAACAAGACTCTCCTGATAGCCTATTCTCCTTTGACATCGACATCCCTGATGACGAAGGGGAAGAGGCAAGCTCTTCATTGGTGCTTAGAACAATAACAGTGGAAGTTAGATCCAAGCTGGAGGATCTGTTGGGCTTATTGTAGCAAGACACAGCTCAACTGGTGGATGATTCTGACTCAGCAAAAGCTAATCCGCGCCCAAGTCCCTGCCGATGTCAAAGAAGCACTCTTTCAAGGTGCTCACTTAGAAAGCCGTCAACTTCAATATCAAAAGGCCGCTCAGCGCATTGCCGACAGAGTTGCTCAGGCTCAACTCAAAGAAGAGATGCTGCATGTGAAGCATATTGCCGATGAAAAGCACAAGGCATCGGTAGTTTACAAGCCTGAGGTGATGAGTTGAAACAGAAGATCTCAGACCTATCGGCAAGGAGAGAAGCCCTGCTAGCTAAACTTAAGCAAGTTGAAGAAGCACTGACCCAGGCTAAGCAAAAAGATAGTCAGCTGCCCAATGCAATCAAGGATCTTTAGCAATAGAGGGACATCCAAGCCCACAAAGCTCTTCTGATGAAAAAGAAACTCAAGCTAGTGGAGGGCTCAGCCAATGAAGAAACTAAAGAGATAGAGGAAGCCAACTAGACTCGCCTGCGCGCAATATCGGTCAATCAGACTTTGCTAAATTTGTAAATTTTTTTACTAGCAGTGTGTTGCGTCGGCACTCTTTAGAAACACTAATACTTTTGTCCAGCAGATAGGATTGTCATCGACACTGAACTTTCATGCATCGATCCAAATACTAGGATAGTACTTCTTTAAATACTTTCCATTTAATGCTCTGGTAAATTCAACCCCTTCCAGGGTTTCTAGGATGTATGCATTGCCAGGAGTAGATCGACTTATTTGATAAGGACCTTCCCAATTAGGGGACCATTTACCAAACTTTGAACATTTAGTTCCAATCGGTAGGATCAACTTCCAAACTAACTCTCCATCGGCAAACTCTTTAGCTTTTACCCTCTTATCACATGACCTAGCCACTCTCTTCTTATTTTCCTCAATGCTAGCCAAAGCTTTCAATCGATGACCTGCCAAATCTTCCAACTCATCCTTCATCAGAGTATCATAATCATCGGCGGTTAACTGATCTTGAGAGAATATTCTCCTAGAGCTAGTTTAATTTCCCAAGGTAGTACTGCATCGTGCCCATATACCAACTGATAAGGCGATATTTTAGTTGCACCATGACACGCCATCCAATATGACCACAGGGCTTCATTTAACACTCTATGCCACCATGTAGGGTTTTCCTCAATTTTACGCTTAATGAGTTTAATGATCCCGTTATTAGAAGCCTTGGCCTGTCCATTAGCTTGAGCATAATAAGGAGAAGAATTTAAAACTTTAATTCCCATACCAATTGCAAATTCATCAAATTCTCCTAATGTAAACATAGTACCCTGATCGGTAGTGGTTGTCTGAGGAATACCAAATCAGTAAGCAATATGCTCCATTACAAAAATCAATCATATTGGACGATGTCACATTTTTCAAAGGAATTGCTTCAACCCACTTAGTGAAATAATCGGTGGCAACAAGTATGAATTTGTGCCCTTTGCTTGATGGTGGATAAATTTGACCGATAAGATCGATAGCCCATCCTCGGAATGGCCAGGGTTTAATGATAGGGTTCATGCCGATGCAGGTGCTCTTTGAATATTTCCAAACTTTTGACACCCTTGACATCCTTTAAAATATTTAAAACAGTCTTCAAGAATAGTCGGCCAATGATATCCATTTCTTCTGATCATCCATTTCATCTTGAAAGCCAACTGATGTGCTCCACATACCCCCTCATGAATTTCACCCATCAAGCTTTTTGATTCATCATCACCAAGACATTTGAGTAAAACTCCATCCAAAGTACAATAATATAACTCATCATCAAGAATCACATACTTAGTAGCTTGAAACCTAATGCATCTTCCAACTTTCTTAGATGGTCTTTTAAGTAATCGACAATTTCTATTCTCTAGTCATTGGCATCAACTGCCGATTTGAGCACCCCTAGGACGGGCTGATATCCCGAGGCGTGCTGAGCCAACCGATTAGCTTCTTCATTATGCAATTGGGGAATATGTTCCAGACAGAAATCCTTAAACTCTTTCAACAATTACAAACATCTTTCATAATATGAAATTAAAACCTCACTTCGGCGTTCATAAATCACCATCAACTAATTTATAACAAGCATAGAATCACCAAAGATTTCAACAGCATCGCCACGAGTTTCTCAAAGTAACTCCAACCCTTTTACTAAAGCTTGATACTCAGCCTGATTGTTTGTTGATGTAGCAATAATCGACAATGAGAACTCATACTTCCTCCCTCGGGGTAAAATTAATACAATACTGATACCTGCTCCTTGATCAAATATAGATCCATCAAAGAAAAGCGTCCAAGGAGCAACTTCCAAAGAACCCACTACATTGCAATATTGAGTAACAAAATCAGCCATCATTTGCCCCTTGACTGCCTTGGCCGATTCATAACGTAGATCAAACTCTGATAATGCTAAGATCCACTTGCCGATTCTACCACTTAAAATCGGCATTGAGAACATGTATTTGACCACATCATCTTTCCATATGACAGTACATTCGACCGATAGCAAATAATGCCTTAGTTTAGCACAAGAAAAGTACAAACATAAGCATAGTTTCTCAATAGCTGAATACCTTGTCTCAAGAACCACCAATCTTCTTCTCAAATAATAAATTACAAGTTCTTTCCCTTCAAATTCTTGAATAAGAGCTGAACCGATAACAGTATCATTGGTTGATAAATACAATCTAAAAGGTTTCCCGTGTTGAGGTGGAACCAATACCGGAGGATTCACCAAATACTTCTTAATTTCATCTAGGGCCAACTGCTATTCATTTCCACACACAAACTCCTCATCAGCTTTTAATTTAAGCAAGGGACTGAAAGCTTTGATCTTGCCCGATAGATTAGATACGAACCTCCTGATGAAATTAATCTTGCCGATCAATGATTACAGTTCAGTCTTATTGGTAGGAGCAACTACCTTGTTAATTGCATCAATGGATCTTCTACTCATACGCCAAATGCACATTTATTAGGATTCATCTTCAAACCATATTTCCTTGTGCATTCAAGTATCTTTCGTAGATCGGCTAGATATTCTACAAAATCCCCAAACTTAACCACCACATCATCACTGTATATTTCCACCAACATGCCGATGAACTCATGAAAAATAAAATTCATAGCCCTTTGATAAGTAGCATCAGCATTTTTCAAGCCAAAGGTCATTACTATTCATTCAAACAAATCGACATGACCTGGACATCTAAAAGCAGTCTTGGGAATATCCCTCCTCAGCCATGAATATTTTATAATATCCTGCATTGCCATCCATAAAACTAATAATCTGATGCCCAGCTGCGGCGTCAACTAGCAAATCGGCAACAGGCATTGGATAGCCATCCATCGGCTTGGTTTTGTTGAGGTTTCTGAAATCAATGCAAACACAAAGTTTCCCATTTTTCTTATAGATAGGAACAAAATTATAAATCCACTCCGCATACCAACACTGCCGAATGAATTTAGCTTCAATTAGTTTGGTTATTTCAGCCTTAATATCAGGAACTATGTTAGGATTACATCGGCGTGCTGGCTGCTGATGCGACCGAAATCCAGATTTGATTGGTAACTGATGTTCGACTATCGATCAGTCTAATCCAGGCATCTCAGTATAATCCCAAGTTAAACAATCTTTATATTCCCTCAACAAATCGGTTATTTGTTGCTTATACTTGGAATATAATTTAGCACTAAGAAAAGTAGGTCTTTGCCTATCCCCACTACCAATATCTACTTCTACTAAATCATTAGTCGATGTGAACCCTTGTCCCAACTGTTGACTCTTCTTAGCGTCACTATCTAGGATTGTGAGTCCTTGGCACAACACTAGAGATGCTTGTTGTTGGCAGTCATTATAGACCAATCATAAACTGCCAACTTGATCCAAAAGGAGAAGAAGCAATCATATTATATACACACATGCATTTTATTTCTAATAAGTTCCACTTGTACCATAGTGATTATATTTTGCAGGAATTATAGTGCAACAAGTGGAAATGTCCCATACCACGAAGAAAGCGCAAAGTACAAAAATACGTATTCAGAAATGCGCAATCCAAGAAAATAGAGAAAGGCCCGAACAAAGCAGAACTAGGCCTGATCGTAACCACGAGAGATCCAGTCCTAGAGCCAAACCGACCACACGAAGGTGGTGGCCAGGGTCATCCACCCAGGGTGCCGCCACACCCTGGTGCGGGCGCACCCCTGGAGGCCGCAAACCGGGCCCATCTTTCTCACGCGGTTGCATGCCGCCATGCATAGGACAGTTTCACCTACTACCGAATTTAGATGTGATGAACCATCCTAGTTCCACTATAAAAAGAGAGGAACTCCCCCCTTTTCAACACACACATCATTTGGAGTCGATTTACCTCACACCTCTCACTTGTATCTTTAGTCTCGATTAGTAGTAGAGCAAGGCAAGAGTTAGCAAGGAGAGCTTGTCTCCTTGGAAGAAAGGATCTTCTTGGTATGAATAATATTCAATCTTCTTCCATGAGCAAGTTCTATTCATCTTTATATGATTAAGCATATGAACTAGAGTATGGTTGTGTTCATATCATGTTCATAGTATATGAACTAGTTCTTAGTTCTTGTGCTATGTTCTTGATATGTTCATCATTGTTCTTCATTGTTCATCAGATTAGTATGATTAGGATTAGAATTAGGAATGAAATGATGGTTCACTATGTTGTGATGGTTGCTCTTAGCCTAGCCTGTCACTCCGAAGGGGTGGGGCCCACGGGGGTTAAGAGTTGTTTACAATTACGTGAACATTGTGTTCAGGTATGCGGGAATCAGTGGATGTGCGGGTATCTTTCGGGTAGAGGGGTAGGTGGCAGGGTAGTGACAGCTCTGTCATCCTTTGCATTCCCCCATGATCAGGTATTCCGATAGAAGTTCTGTAAAGTCTCTATCGGCTGGGTATCCAACTGCGGGGATCTCCCCTCATCTCAGGCTTAGTTCTAACTCTATTTATTGCTAATTAGATGATCCACTAACAAGTTCTATGCATATTTATATGTGACCCATGCCTACTCAAGTAGATTTATTTCTTTATTCTTTATTTATTACTTCTCTTCTATTTTATCATTGAGGTTGATCCAATGTGTGTCCACTATCTTGAATGTCATGTTTATTCTTGTTTACTCTATGTCTACCAAGCATTCAATAAGTAATCATGTTTACACCATGTTTGATCCGTTTGTCTTCCTACGGGAATTATAAATTCGACACCCTTGAATACTCATGGGTTGAAATGCTACAATGATAGTTCTGTCCGCTTGCAGTTATATTACTTCTTCATTCATGAACTATCGATTGGCGTACCTAAGTACCGTTACTTAAGATTGTAATCCTTGTGCACTTTCAAGCGTAGTGCCACAGCTTTGCATATCGCAAGTAAGGATGGTTAGGAAGGCCAATCCGGCATTCCTAATTATTGTTACCAGACTGCACTGCTAAGGCCGGTGCCCTCGAGTTACCTTGGGTTATCTCTCAGACGTAGCAATAGTTACGGTATGCCAACACCCGACATTTCTGGTGCCATTTCTAAGGATGGATCTATGGTCTATTTTTAGTAGTGACGCTAAGAAATGCCAACAAGCATTTCTGGTGCCGTTGTCGGGGAAGGCAAAAATCATACTGCCATAAACATTGATTGCATAATAAGCATTGGTAGCCATAGATTAAGCAGGATAACTTTACTGTTTTCTTCATCTTTTTATTGGAATGAAAACAGGATAGTGTATGAGTGGTTTCAACTTGCCGGCAAACTTCCACAGTGATCCAGAAACACTCCTAAGGAAGAGAAGGGTTCGTACCGTCTCTTCTTCTGCTATGCAATCGTCAAGCGAATCAACCGTTCCAGCACCAACCGCACCAACCGCTATGGCCAAGACACTCCGTGACTACTCCACTCCCGTTGTTGCCAACGTGCCAACTAGGCTCGCTGTCTTTGTGGGGAATAGAAGCTTCGAGATCCGCACTAGCCTCATCTCTATAGTGTAGGCAAGCTAATTCTGTGGCCTGCCAAGCGAGGATGCCAACGCCCGCCTTTAGAACTTCCTTGAGCTGTGCGACACCGTCGTCATCAAGGACGTCGCGTAGAACAACATCAGGCTCCGTCTGTTTCCCTTTTCCCTCACCGGAAAGGCAAAACAATGGGTTTATCAGAACAAGGAAGCTGTTGACAAATGGGAAAAGTGCTCCGCGGCATTCCTCACCAAGTTCTTCCCCATGAGTAGGACCAGCGCTCTGAGGGGGAAGATCTCTAACTTCCAGCAGTCTTCACTTGAGTCCATACCTGAAGCATGGGAGAGGCTCCAGGAGTACATCCGGGCCTGTCCTCATCATGGAATGGAAGACTGGCTTGTGCTCTAGAACTTCTACGAAGGCTTCACGGCCATGTCAAAGGGGCACGTAGATGCCGCAGCTGGAGGTGCATTCCTTTCTCTCACCATTAATGAAGCTACTGCCCTCATTGAGAAGATGGTGGCAAATCAAAGCTGGGAGACGGAAGGAAAACACAGAAAGGCTCGCAATCTACGAAGGAGGTAGATGTGCTTGCCGCAAAAATAGACTTGCTGCTGCAAAGGATGGACGGACAAGTTGCAAATCCCAACATGGGCACCGTCCAAGCAGTGAACTCACACACATCATGTGAAGTTTGTGGTGATGATGGCCATTCGAGGAACAATTGCCCCGAAACCCAAGAAGAAGCAACATATGTCAACAATGGGTTTCGGCCACCACAGCAAGGTAACAACGGGTGGAACAATCAGCACCACCCGCAGGGTAATTTCTTCAATCAGCCTTCCTTGAAAGATCTGGTCATAGGGCAAGCTAAAATTAACGAGAATCTGACCAAGAAGCTGTGTCCTACAATGACAAGATCATTGAGAACATCAACACCAAGCTTGAAACTCTTTCTTCATCAGTCAAAAGTCAGACGTGTTTCAACAAGATGATAGAAACACAGATAGCACAGACAGCTACATCAATTCCAGTCATTGACACAGAGAGGATCCCAGGGCAATTAGAAACCTCTACTAAGTTCGTGCATGCAGCCACAGAAGAATGAAGGAAATTCTTGCCAACGGACTATAAATGTTGAGCCCTTGCCGAAGGCATTCGGTAGTTATCTAAAAAACACTTTATATAATAAAAATAAATTTTGTGCTATTTGTGTCCCAATAAAGATATCTGAAGGGGGCCCACGACATCAAGCAAGCTTGGGGGAGGTGTCCACGCTCAGGTATTATGTCTTTTTAAATTCTTTAAATTTCATTTTAATTTCCCTTTTTATAGAAAGTTTTTATTTTTAGTTTCCAAAAGTTTCCCTTTCTATAGTTTTATTTTTAGTCAAAAATAAAGTTTCTCTAAAAATCTTATAAAAATTATTTTCTACTAGTATAGATTTTCCCATTTCCAAATCTTATTTTTATATAATTTTTGAAAACCAAAAATATTTTGAATAAATATGAATAAATATGCGGAAAATCAAAATCTGGAGCAAGATTTCGAACCAGGTTTGATCATAACCAGAGAGACGTTGGGGAGAGCCGTTGGAGCCAGCAGCCAAAAGGCCGGGCAGAGGTGGGCCCACCACTCACCAAGGTGCGGTCGCACCCTGCCCAATGCCTGCTGGCCTCGGCCTTTGGGCAACGGCTCGTAGCCATTGAGGGGGGCGCTCCCCCGCCTACAATCAACTCTATAAATAGAGAGGATCCCGGGTGGAGCACCTCACCCCTCTCACACACATTTTTTTACTCTTCCCTTCTTCACTATCTTGCTCCACTTTACTTCATAGCCTACTCCAAGAGCTTAGTGCAAGAAAATTCTATCA
Source organism: Sorghum bicolor (assembly GCF_000003195.3). Classification (NCBI taxonomy): domain Eukaryota; kingdom Viridiplantae; phylum Streptophyta; class Magnoliopsida; order Poales; family Poaceae; genus Sorghum; species Sorghum bicolor. The sequence goes on along the minus strand of NC_012874.2, from coordinate 34,725,553 downwards.
TAAACCTCTTGCACACTTCCCTCTCCAAGCAAAAACACCATACACTTGTACTAGCTCGTCCACCATGAATAGAATTTTTGGGCTTAGAAGGAGCCACCGCCAACACGGGGAAGATCCACCAACCCCTGCAAGGAACGAGTACCCGACACATGGAGGAGAGGAGGAGCCACACAGCAATGCCATTGACGAGGCCAATGCCCCCTTCATTGACTTGGAGAGCGAGTGGGAGATGCAGGCATACAACCTCATGAAGGAGCGTGAGTTCCTCCATTCGCCGGCATTCGACCCGGCATTCTTGCACCAAATAGGTATGGATGTTGAGTTTGATACTATTTTCGAGCATCTTGGCTGGAGTAGAGTTTCCCCCGTTCATGAGCTTGGGTCACGTCTTTTGACAATCCAAATTTTGGGCACTCTACAAATTGCCGATTATGGTATTACCTTCCATTGCTTTAGAAGAGATTTCAGTATTTATTGGAAGGATCTTGCCAACCGTTTGGGTTTCCACGAGCGGTGCTCCATTGACTTAGGTTTCTCCCTTGGGGGTTACCAACGTCATGCTTTCTTACATTTGATCTTGGGGCAACACGTCATTGAAAAGTTTTAGGGGCATTCAGCCAAACATCTATCACCCCACTCTGAGGCTTCTCCATAAGTGGGTCGCTAGTTCGTTCTTTTCAAGAGATGATACACATCTTACTTATGACATAGAGTTGAAGTAGCTTTATGCTGCTCTCAAAAAGATTAAGGTTGCACCTGTTGTTGAGCTTGTTAATCATTGGTTGCATTCCATTAAGACTTCAACTGCTATCATGTGCACATCTCTTATTACTCGCCTTGCTGCAAGTGTTTATCCACATGTTCCTAATACCATTATTTACATCACTATTCCTCTCATCATGATTAATGAATTATATCTTTCACATGCACATATGATTAAACGCGACGAAACAGGTAAAAAGATTTTATATTATTTTCTAGGATATACAAACGAGATCCAGTTACCTAACTCGGATCTTGCTCTGTATAATTCCCCTTCACTCACCTTCATCCTCATTGAGAGGGAAGGAGGACGCAGGACCTCTGTTTCACGCATGAACTCACGGAGGAGGGAACAAGAAGAGCAGGCAGCACAAGCAGCAAGGCCAGCACAGCCAGCACCATCCGCACAGCCAGCACATCACACTCCACCACCAGCTATGCCAGGGATGGGATGGACCCCTACTATACCTGCACCTAGATTTACCCCTGGGTATGGATATGGTACGGGATATGTTCCTCACCCCAATGAGGCTAGAGGTTCGAGCTAGCAGGCGCACAGAGGTGCAAGCCCAAGCGAGCCAGAGGCATATGGGGCAGGGGGATCTAGGCATCACGAGCCAGGACACTCCTCAGAATCTGAGGGAATGCCACCCCCTGTTCACCCTCAGGTCACACTGGATGTCCTCAACACTCGCATGGGAGGACTGGAGCTCCAGAACAGGTAGATCCAAGGTACCCTGAATGCCCACATCCAGACTGCTACCCAATGGCATCAGCAGACCCAGCAGAGCTTCATCGATCTTGAGGATGCAAGCCGTCGCTGGCACGAGGCACAGATGGTATACCTGCGATCCATGGGACATTTCCCTAGACCGCAACAGTGAACTAGCTTGGGGGAGGACCCCCACAAGAGGTAACATGTATCTAACATTTTTGCACTTAATTTTAGTTCTTATTTTCAGTATTTAAATTTCAGCAATTTTTCATTATCTTTCAAAAAAAATTCCACTCTCATGTGCTCTATGATATATTAGTTTCTCTTCTGTTGAAATGATGAATAGTTGTTCTATCTATAATTCTATAGTATCTAAGTTATAATTTAGTGTTCATCAAGATTTAAGTTTGTTGGCTAAAAATGTCTCATTCTAAGAACTTGAAATATTGTGGGTTGCAAATGCATGATCCTTTTCTAAGTTGTTGCAAGACATGATATGGTATACATAGATTTTGCTATGACTTTGTTCTAAGAGAAACTTAACATCTGGAGTTTTCTTTTCAAAAATTCAAAACAAAGAGTTCCTCAATGATTATAAAATACCTACCAAGGCCATATGACTTGCTTAGTAGTTTGTACACCTTTAGTCATAGGCGGCTTGCGGCGCTTTGAGTTGAGTCAAATCCCAGGTATCCTAGAGTGAGATTATGGTCATGCACCCATGATATAAGATTCACGCACCCACCAAATAAAGTCCACTCTCACACTAAGAAGTTGCGCACAACATGCACCCTTCCATCCACCATAAATATGCCAAGTCTTACTTTGAGAGTTGCGCCTTAGCTTCGACCAAATAAGTATGCCAAACTCACACCATGAGGTTTGCGCATCCCCATACACAATTTTACTCCTTACATCACCATCATGACATCTCTCCATTTTCCTCTTTGAGATCCCTTTGAAACATGTGGGCATCAGTTATCCATGAAAAAAAAGAAAAAAAATGAAGGAAAAGCCAAAGGGCATGGATGGGAATATCAAAATCCCCTTCATTATATATATATGATCCATTTTTTAGGGCCCATATGTTTACATTCTCTCATTCTCTTCCTCAAATAAAGAGAGTCATGATACAAGGAGAAACCAAAAATATTTAGATAGGACTACCACCAAAAATTCCGCACACTTGCACATCTCAATCAAGGTGTATGACTTGTATCTCCTCATGGTCCGGGCCTTGACTTAGCAACACAAGAGTCGTAAGTACGCCCACCCTTAATACCTTCCCAACGCTCCATTCTCAGCCTTAGTGGTAGGTCTTAATGGCAAACACAAATGCCTTTGGTGAGGATTTCATACACATTGAGTGATCGAGAGAATCATTCGGGGAACTTATTTATTTTGCAAAAAATTATAAAACCTCCGGATTGATGGTCTATCAAGGGATGAATGAATGGTGAGTCTGTTACAACCATTCTATCTTGCGACCAACCACACTACTACAAAAAAACTTAACCGTGGCGGGCATTTTTCATTTACCGTGGCAGTTTTCGCAACCGCCATGGACATAAGGTCACGGTTAATCATGGCTTAACCGAGGCGGTTTTCGAAATCGCCACGGTTAAAGACTTAACCATGGCGGGCTACATAGGGCAACCGCCACGCTAAATAAGCATTAACCGTGGCGGTTACCTTATGCAGCCTACCACGGTTAAGTCTTTAACCGTGGCGGTTGTCTTATGTTGCCCGCCTCTATTAAAGTTTTAATGGAGGCGGTTGTTTCTATCTACCCGACTCTGTTAATGTTTGTTTCACATTTAAAAATATATTTTTAATTTGGATTCAAAATCTATTTCAAATTCAGATTTCAATGTTGCTAATGTTATTTTCTGAGCAAAATTTTCATAATGTTAATAGCAGCAAATAGATGACATATATATATACACATTCATGCATGTTAATTTAAAACAACCAATATTAGTTATCACATCATTGTTTTTTATAAACACATATCATTCACATTATTCGTGCATACATGGTTCTACATATCATCTAAGGAGGGTAACAAATAATCTTTCATTTGTAACCCTTTTTCCTTGTCGCTCCAGTTTCTGATTCCCACGAACTTTTGATCTAGCGCTAAGTCAATTTCCTTGTTGAAGAATGTTCGACCTTCATGTGCGGCCCCGGTGACAAACTTACATATATCTGCTACGGTTTGTCTGAACCGAGGGTTGACCTTCTCCTTTCCCACCAACCTTGTGCTTTCTTAAGTTGTCACCAACTACTGCTATATCTACTGCACGTCCTCAGATACTCACAAACATAGAATCCACATGAAACTGAGCCATAGGGTTGTTTGGCGCACTGCACGATACAACTAGTAGTGAGTAGAGTATAGTGTTGTAAAAGTAGTAGTAGTGTAGTAGTAGTGGTTGTAGTAGTAGTGTAGTAGTAGTACATTATTAGTATTGCTACTTACCGGAAAATCACGCTTGATTTTAAGTTTTTTACCATTCTTGATCTTTGACTTTTCCAATCTCAAATCATTGCACTCAGGATCTTCCACGTACTTCTTATAAGCACTGTACCAAAAAATACTAGTGTCAACGACAATTTGAAGACGTTTATGTACTTCTTATAAGAACTTGGAAAAGCTATAAGCCACATGAGAAGTCAAGGTAAAGAGTGGATAGCATGCCAACTTATTTAAATTGTGAATGAATGCTTTGTTATAGGTATGATACTCTTGAATTATATTGGCATAGTAGCAACTCCTGATCAACAACCATACTTAATTATTTGCTCGAGACGAGCAAAGGTTAAGCTTGGGGGACTTGTTGGCAGTCATTATAGACCAATCATAAACTGCCAACTTGATCCTGAAGGAGAAGAAGCAATCATATTATATACACACATGCATTTTATTACTAACAAGTTCCACTTGTACCATAGTGATTATATTTTGTAGGAATTATAGTGCAACAAGTGGAAATGTGCCATACCACGAAGAAAGTGCAAAGTACCAAAAGACGTATTCAGAAATGCGCAACCCAAGAAAATAGAGAAAGGCCCGAACAACGCAGAACTGGGCCTGATCGTAACCATGGGAGAGATCCAGGCCCAGAGCCAAACCGACCACGTGAAGGCGGTGGCCAGGGGGACCCACCTAGGGTGCGGCCACACCCTGGTGCGGGCGCACCCCTGGAGGCGGCAAACCGGGCCCATCTTTCTAAGGCGGTTGCATGCTGCCATGCATAGGTCGGTTTCAGCTACTACCAGATTTAGATGCGATGAACCTTCCTAGTTCCACTATGAAAAGAGAGGCACTCCCCCCTTTACAACACACACATCATTTGGAGTCAATTTACCTCACCCCTCTCACTTGTATCTTTAGTCTAGATTAGTAATAGAGCAAGGCAAGAGCTAGCAATGAGAGCTTGTCTCCTTGGAAGAAAGGATCTTCTTGGTATGAATAATATTCAATCTTCTTCTAGGAGCAAGTTCTATTCGTCTTTATTTGATTATGCATATGAACTAGAGTATGGTTGTGTTCTTATCATGTTCATAGTATTTGAACTAGTTCTTAGTCTTGTGCTATGTTCTTGATATGTTCATCATTGTTCTTCATTGTTCATCAGATTAGTATGATTAGGATTTGTTGACACCGTTTTTGGACACATATCTTTTGATGTGTACCTGGAGTTAATAAAGAATAGATCGGCAGATGAAGCAACGGTAACTAGTCTAAAGGGAAGTTGCCGATGAAGGTGGTTGCCGATGAGGAAGCTGTTGAATAAGACTAAGTCTAGAGGTGGTGACGTGTTCGTGCCGATGATCAGTATTAGTGTTTGTCGATGGCCACAACAAATGATCTGTCGATGACTCTAATGGAAAGTGTGGAGATTGCCGATTGATCTGTGGCGGTGCCCCGATCGGTTACAAGGGGTAGTTTTATGTTTTCCTTAGTTATTAAAATTCGTTTTGTGTACGGGTTCTATTTAGTTTGGAATTCGAGTCCTAGTCGTGTCTGGTTGTAGCTCTTTGGACAGGGTATAAATATGGACCCTAGGGCAATGTAATGACAATCTATCAATCAATCAAACACAAGTTTTTACTCATATTCCAGCATCTACTTTTTTGACGACTTCGTCATATTTTCTTTTTACTACGAGTTCTTAGGAATTCGTCGACTTAAGCTCGGCGTGTTCTCAAGTTCCGTGTGATCACCTCTTGGCCGTGACATCCGGGCGCATCGCTGTTGTCGGGACCAAAGTGGTCGAGTTACCACCTTTGTCGATTGTAAGGTCAAATCGGCTGGCACGCCTTAACATTTAAATCGGGTATTAGCCCTTTGTGTTTGCAGATCAGTTTTGCATCAACACATCATTTGGCACACCCAGTGGGACCAATTCAAGATCAAGATCAACATGTCGAATACCGATTTCGACTTGGAGAACGTTATCCCCGTGAAGGAAGCTAATCTCAGAGATGAGCAGAAGCAAGCTATTGCAAAAGCCATGGAGGACTACAAGCAGCAATGTTTGAAATCCTTCAGCATCAATAGGAGTGGTGAGGTGATCCAGAAGGAAGTATTGCTAGCACCTCGGCAGGTTACTTTTGAAGCCAATCCTAGAAAACTTCAAGACAGGGTCGACAATGCTATCAACCGTGCCTTGATCAATCAAGCAGGTGTGCTGTCCAATACGGTTTTCAATGCCGTGGCTAGAACGTTCAAAGAAGGACAGTTGCCACCAAATTATGTGGGCCCTGTCTACCACCAGCCGGGATCACCAGTCATTCCAGCTCCATTGGCTTCTACAGCCATTGCGGGTACAGAAGTAACTTCTCCTCTAAGCACAGCAGGAGTCACTGGTGCGCCATCTACAACAATGATGATCAATCCATCAACATTAGAAGGGCAGATCAAGCTTGCTACAGATCTATTGGCATCAGCAATGTCAGGATCTGTTCCCCCCAATTGGTGGGGTTATGGTATGCCCCCAGATATGATGATAAAGACTCCTGGGACATCTCAGACGACTGACATGATGGGCAAGGCTCCTATGACATCGGCACCTCCAAATCCGCCGATGAATCAGAGTCCCTAGTATACTATGACTACTACTGCAAGGCCTTACACTGGGAATTCTCAAGCTCCAACGTTCCAAATGCCTAACACATCGACAGATTCGATGTTGATGCAGCGGAGGTTTATGACACAACCAGGGTATGTCAACTCAATGATGATGCCCAATTACCAATCATCGACAGGGCCTATGCCGATGAATCCTAACAGTGGATGGACCGGGCAGTTGGTGTTTCCACAAATGTCTCAACTTAATCACTAGGCTCCAGGGTTTCAGCAAGGCCAAATCCAACCTGGGTTTCAGAATCAAGGGTTGGCCAACCAGCCGATGAATCTTGGCTAGCAGATTGGTGGCCAACAGATTGGTGGTCAGCAGATTGGTGGTCAAATGATTAACCCAATGTTCCATGCAGATCGTGCACCGCAGAGACACATGGAAGCATATCAACAGGTGCCAGATCCGCAACCGTCTCATTGGCAAGATGCCGATGCCTACTGGGCCGATAAGATAGCTGAAGTAATGAGAGACCAATTTGGGATAAAGCCCAAAGTCAACAATTACTCTTATCGGACACCATATCCTCCTGCATATGATCTAATCCCTCTTCCAAATCGGTACAAGGTACCGGATTTCACTAAATTTTCTAGATAGGATGATACATCAACTATGGAGCATGTCAATAGGTTCATCATCTAGTGTGGGGAAGCTGCCAACAGAGATGAGTTAAGGGTTCGCTTGTTCTCATCATCTTTATCTGGATCGGCTTTTACTTGGTTTATTTTGTTACCTCCCAACTCAGTGATTACTTGGGATGATCTAGAAAAGTAGTTCCATAAATATTTCTTTTCTAGAGTTCATGAGAAGAAGATCACCGATTTGGTCAGATTGAAACAACGCAATGATGAATCGGTTGAAAGCTTTGTGCAGAGATTGTGGGAAGTCAAAAATAAATGCTATAGTCTGGTTCTAGATGATCGACAGCTTGCCGATTTGGCTTTCCAGGGTTTGTTGCCACATATCAGGGACAAGTATGCTTCTCAAGAGTTCGAAAGTCTGAGTCACATGGTGCAGAGGATTTTTGACCAAGATATTAACCCTTTTGAACCCAAGAGAGCGTGGAACAAAAAGGTATCATTTGTCGATGAAGCAGCAAGCTCAGATTCTGATGAGGAGCCAGTCATCGGCTTAGCAGAGTGGGTGAAGAACAAAAAGCCGATACCTTGCCCTTTTGGGCACAAGGAGCCAGAAAAGTTTGCATTTGACATTACTAAGGCCGATAGGATATTTGACTTTCTACTTCAGGTAGGGCAAATCAAATTGTCACCTATTCATGTGATTCCATCAGCCGAAGAGTTAAAGAAGATGAAATATTGCAAGTGGCACAATGCAACTTCTCGCAGCACCAATGAGTGCAAGGTTTTCAGGCAACAGCTGCAATCGGCTATAGAATCTGGGAGAATCAAGTTTGATAATTCTAAAGCTCAGAAGCCGATGAAGATCGATCAACATCCTTTCCCAACAAATATGTTGGATGCTAAGGGAAAGACCAAAGTCTTGACCTCGGAAGCAGCTGAAAGAAGTGCATCGGTAGATCCGCAACATCAAATTAGTGCTGCCGATGCTAAAGGAAAGGGTTTGATCCAGGAAGGAAATAGCTCAGGAAGGCCTCCCTGATTTGGCATTATCATAACTCATAGAAGGCATCGGGAGACTTGGCAGCAACGCGAAGATCGGTATCGGCGCCAGCAGGAGGATTATCTTCGGGAAGAAGAAAGACGCCGACGAGAGTGGAATCGGCATAAGGATCACTCGAACTGCCCGTTCTTCATTCACTGTTGGGAATAGAACATTAAATTGCCCACTATTAGAGATTGCCCTGAGTGCAATGGGTATGATCGGTATGATAGAACCGACCGACATTGTCAAGGTGATGATTGGCGATTTAATGGGCCGATTAGGGGGAGAGCGTCAGTTCACGATCGGTTGGGGGGCAGACTCAGTGTGCACGCTAGGCTTGGTGATCGTGTGGCATATTTTCCTAGAAACCAAGAGGAGCTTGAAGAAATGGCCAATGCTCGAGTTCCCGATGAGTTCATATTCTGCAGAGATGCCAATACCTATCGGGTGGAGTCAAGAGAAAGTCGTCGTCCATCGGCAAGGCAGCCACAACTTCCTTCATGGTGTCTAGAAGGGTTGACTAGGACACAGAAAAGGAGACTGCAGCGTGAAAGTCGAGAAGAGCTAAACAAAAATGAGAATTCTGGCCAATCTGGAGATCAACAGCAGCCGGATCCTAAGGGAAAAGGGCCATCGGCAGATGTTAACATGGTATTTATGTTGCCGATGGAGTATCTTGCGCCATCTAGTGACAATGAGGAGCTAGATTTTTCTGACCAGATAGCTCAGTTGGCTCTGGATCTGATGACGGCTATCTTTGAAAAGCCTGCCAACAATGAAAGGCAGCATCTTAAAGCTTTGTTTGTCAAAGAAAGGGTTGATGGGCAGCCGATGACCATGATACTTGTGGACGGTGGAGCTGCTATCAATATCATACCATACGCAGTCTATTGGAAGCTTGGGAGAGGAGATCAAGATTTGACCAAGACTGATATGACGCTAAAATACTTTGAAGGAAATGTGTCTCCAGTCAAGGGAGCAATATGCGTTGAGTTGACCATCGGCAGCAAGACCTTGCCGACAACTTTCTTCGTGATCAGTGGAAAAGATGCTTATAATTTACTGCTAGGGAGAGATTGGATTCATGCCAATTGTTGCATCCCGTCTACAATGCACCAATGCTTGGTTCAGTGGGTAGGTGACAAGATTGAGATTGTTCCGGGAGATTCTTCTTATGTTGTTGCATCGGCAGAGGCGGACGCTTATGAATGGACCAGGTGTATCTTGGGAGAAATTTGGGAAAAGGATTTCCTCAAAGTTGCCGATTATGAAATTCCACCAATCCAAGCAGTCGGTTCTGATGAGGAGCTTTAATGGATAGGTTCGCCGATGATGGAAAATTGGGTGAGGGGTTTACATCGGCCGATGATTTAGTAGAGGTAGATATAGGTGATGGGGATAAGGCTAGACCTACTTTTATTAGTGCTAAGTTAAGTTCTGAATGTAAGCAATAATTAACCGATTTGTTAAAGGAATATAAAGATTGCTTTGCTTGGGATTATACCGAGATGCCTGGTTTAGACCGATCTATTGTTGAACATCGGTTGCCCATCAAATTTGGATTTCGGCCACATCAACAGCCAGCTCACCGATGTAATCCTAATATTCTTCCTAATATTAAGGCCGAAATAACCAAACTTATCAAAGCTAAGTTTATTCGGCAGTGTCGGTATGCCGAGTGGATTTCCAATGTTGTTCCAGTTTACAAGAAAAATGGGAAGCTTCGAGTTTGCATTGATTTTAGGAATCTATGGATGGTTACCCAATGCCGATTGCCGATTTACTAGTTGATGCTGCAGCTGAGCATCGGATCATAAGCTTTATGGATGGCAATGCAGGATATAATGAATTATTCATGGCTGAAGAAGATATTCCAAAGAATGCATTTAGATGTCCAGGTCATGTTGGGTTATTTGAACGGATAGTCATGACTTCTGGCTTGAAAAATGCTGGTGCTACCTATCAGAGGGCTATGAATTTTATCTTTCATGAGTTCATCGGCAAGCTAGTGGAGATTTATATTGATGATGTGGTGGTTAAGTCTGGAGATTTCACAGAGCATCTTGCCGATCTGCGAAAAGTGTTGGAATGTACGAGGAAACATGACCTAAAGATGAACCCTAACAAGTGTGCATTCGGTGTATTGGCAGGACAATTCCTTGGTTTCATGGTGCATCAAAGGGGAATTGAAATTAGCAGAAGTTCCATTGATGCTATTAACAAAATAGTTGCTCCTGCCAACAAAACTGAGCTCCAATCTCTGATCGGCAAGATAAATTTTATCAGGCGGTCTGTTTCTAATTTGTCTGGTAAAATTCGTGCCTTTAGTCCTTTACTTAAATTAAAGGCCGATCAGGAGTTTATATGGGGAAAACAGCAACAGTTGGCTCTGGATAAAATCAAGAATTATCTAACAAATCCGCTAGTTTTAATTCCACCTTAGCAAGGAAAACCCTTCAGATTGTATTTGTCTACCGATGGGATGGTCATTGGTTCGGCTTTGATTCAAGAGTTTGAAGGGAAGGAGCGTGTGATTTACTATTTAAGTAGAAGATTGATTGATGCTGAGACCAGGTATTCGGCCATTGAAAAATTATGTTTATGCCTATATTTCTCATGTATTAAGCTGAGGCACTATTTATTATCGGCTGAATGTACTGTTATATGCAAAGATGATGTAATCCGATATATGCTATCTATGCCGATTATGAGTGGTAGAATCGATAAGTGGATTTTGGCGCTATCAGAATTCGATCTGCGGTACGAATCGGCTAAGGCGGTTAAAGGGTAGATTGTGGCCGATTTCGTGACTCAACATCGCGGTGCAGTGGAGACTTTGGAAATTGTGCCTTGGACGCTCTTCTTTGATGGATCCACTTGTGACCGGGGGGCAGGAATCGGCATAGTGTTAATTTTCCCTCAGGGAAGGAAGTATGAGTTCTCTTTACCGATTGTTGCCACGTCGACAAATAATCAAGCCGAGTATCAAGCTTTAATTAAGGGGTTGGAGTTGTTAAAAGAAGTTCATGCTGACGTTGTTGAAATCTTCGAGGATTCTATGTTGGTTATAAATCGATTGGCTGGGAGCTATGAATGCCGAAGCGAGATCTTGATAACTTATTATGAAAAGAGTATACAATTGTTAAGGGAATTCAAAGATTTCCGATTAGAGCATGTTCTTCGGTTACATAATGAAGAGGCTAACCGGTTGGCCCAGCATGCCTCGGGATATCAACCCATAGTGAACACGTTATCGGTAATGGATGCCGATGATTGGAGAAAAGAAATCATTGATTATTTAAAGGATCCATCTAAGAGGGTTGAGAGACGTATTTGGTTTCAAGCTACTAAGTATGTGCTCCTTGAAGATGAATTATATTATCGAACAATTGATGGAGTTCTTCTCAAATGTTTAGATGATAAAGAAGCTAAAAGTTTGATTGGAGAGATCCATGAAGGAGTGTGTGGAGCACATCAGTCGGCTTTTAAGATGAAATGGATGATTAGGAGGAATGGGTATTATTGGCCAACCATACTTGAAGATTGTTTTAAATATTTCAAAGGGTGTCAAGGATGTCAGAGATTTGGAAATGTTCAGAGGGCACCCGCATTGGCTATGAATCCCATTATTAAGCCTTAGCCGTTCCGAGGATGGGCTATTGATCTAATCGGACAAATTTACCCACCATCGACCAAAGGGCATAAGTTTATCTTAGTTGCCACTGATTATTTTAATAAATGGGTTGAAGCTATTCCTTTGAAGAAAGTTACATCGGCTAATATGATTGATTTCGTGAAAGAGCATATTATTTACCGATTTGGTATTCCTCAGACAATTACTACCGATCAGGGTACTATGTTTACGTCAGGAGAGATTGACGAATTTGCAATCGGTATGGGAATCAAAGTGTTGAATTCCTCTCCTTATTATGCTCAAGCCAATGGGCAAGCCGAGACATCTAACAAAGGAATTATTAAGCTCATCAAACGGAAGATTGAAGAAAATCCTAGGAGGTGGCATACGTTGTTGAATGAAGCTTTGTGGTCATATCGGATGGCTTGTCATGGATCGTCCAAAGTTTCACCTTATCAGTTGGTGTATGGGCACGATGCTATATTGCCATGGGAGGTTAAAACTGGATCTAGGCGACTATCTTTTCAAGATCAGCTGAATGCCGATGACTATGCTACTTTGATGAAAAACGAGTTCGATGAATTAGCAGAACATCGGCTGAGGGCTTTGATAAGTATAGAAGAAAATAAGAAGAGAGTTGCCAGATGGTATGATAAGAAGGTAAAGGCTAAGGAATTTGCCGAGGGAGACTTAGTGTGGAAACTAATCTAACCGATCGGGACTAAAAGTTCGAAATTTGGGAAGTGGTCTGCCAATTTGGAGGGTCCCTATCAGATAAATCGATCTACTCCTGGCAATGCTTATATTTTAGAAACTCTTGAAGGGGATGAATTTCCTAGGGCATTGAATGGCAAATATTTAAAGAAATATTATCCTAGCATATGGGTTGATGCATGAGAGTTTAAGTGCCGATAACATTCCTATCGGCTAGATCAAAGTGTATCTGGGGCCGGATTCAATGTTTTAAAAGGGTGCCGATAACAGTCCTATCGGCTAGACCAAAATAATCAGGAGTTTTTAAAAGGGAAAAGAACAAGACATGCCGCCGATGAAGAGTTCACTTGTTTAGCAGAGCCTGGATTGCCGATATGGTGCGCAAACGAATTTGGTCGGCTTCTTCTATCTCCTTTATGTCTTCATGGGTAGAGCCCTCCACTGGCCTCAGCTTCTTCTTCATTTGCAGTGCCTTGCGAGCTTGAATGTTCCGATCTTGTTCGAGAGTCTTGATCGCTTCAGGCAGCTGGCTTTCTTCCTGTTGAGCTTGGGACAGAGCTTCTTCCACTTGTTTAAGTTCTGCCAACAGGGCTTCTCTTTTCGCCGATAGATCAGAAATCATTTGCTTCAGCACGTATCCTGAGGAGTTCAGAATACCGGTGCTCTTATGCTTCTCATCGGCAAGGTGCTTTACTTTCATCACCTCCTCTAAAAGCTGGGCATAAGTGGCTCTATCGGCAAGGCGTTGAGTGGCCTTTTGATACTGAAGCTGTCGACTCTCTAAGTGTACGACCTTGAAGAGGATCTCCTCAGCATTGGCAGGGATCTCGCCTCTGAGAGTTTTGAATAGAGCCTTGGCTAAATTAGAATCATCAACCAGTTGGGCTGTGTCTTGATGGAGGATGGCTGATAGATCTTCCAGCTTTGCTCTAAGCTCTACCGATGATATTCCAACTACTTGGGAAGAGCTTGCTTCCTCTCCTTCATCCTCAGAAATTTCGATAGCAAAAGGAGAACAGGATGTCAGGAGAATCTTGTTCCTGAAAGAGGACAGGAGATGGGTTATTTGATGACGAAATATTAGTAAAATGCAGAGTGTCAATCAAATAACTTACTTGCTTCAGAGCAATTTCTTGCCTCTGGCTAGTTGAGGCCGATGGCACTATGGGTTGATCGGCTGGAGTTGCCGATGGAACAATGTCAGCTGAAAATTAACAGAGGTAATTATAAAGTGGAAAAGCAGGTTCATCGGCAATATATAGAGAGTATGTTACCTTGAGGGGTGTAGTACTTGTCTGAATCGAGGAGACTACCTATGCTATGATTAAGCTTGCTGGATCGGCGGTCTGCTCGTGTACATCAGCCGATGTTTCTTCTGGTTGAGGTTCTTCTGGTTGGAGTTCTTCTGTTTGGGGTTCTTCTTGTTGCTGAGGAGGAGACGGTGCTTGTTGTATCTGAGCTTCTGGAGAAGAGGGAGACGATTCCACCGGGATCGGTGAACTTGGAGGAGGGGGAGGCGTTGCTGTTCTCTGACGCTTAGCTTGTGTTCTGGTACTCTTGGTACTTTTTCACCTTGGTTGGCTGGACTGGGGGGCATCAGCAGTCGTACTTCAGGTCTTCGCCGATTTGCCAGTGTGCTGATACAACAATGAAAGTTTTACGAGTACAAGTGTAGCAAGGTGTTGATGAGGTTCTAATTAAAATAATAAAGTTACCGATGAAGTTCCCATGCTCGCCGATGTGTCCTGAAAAATTGTATAGGTATAAAAATGGAATCGGTATAAGTTGAAGAATTCGAGAATTTACCTTGAAGGCTTGTGCCAAAGCAGTGGCATCTACCAACGGGGATGTTGTCATCCGCTTGGTGGTGATTTTCTTGAGACGCACACCCCGATGCATTATAGCAGCCAAGGTTGGAGCGTTGTTGCCGATCAAAGAGATCGGACCCGATGGAAGGAGTTCAATCGGCCTGCCACTCCTGCTGACTGATGATGGCGTATCATCGACCTGTATACAACAAAGAAAGTAAGTTACCGATGGAAAATGAAAGTGAAAGGATTGAAGCATCAGTTTAAAGTACTTACAGTATTATCAGGGACTTTGTATTTGGGGTCGATCATGCCACGGTATGTGAGGGCCGATCTGCAGAACAGATGCTCTTTCCACTCTTCCCACCACTATTTGTATGCTTGAGTAATGAAGAGAGCTGGGATCCAAGCTGATAGATCGACATCTGTATCGGCATTTGGCGGGAGTTGGGCTATTCTGATCCATTGAAGATTGCTGGTGATCGTCTCCCTTGGCTTTACCACATCGGCGTAGCAAAGTGCAATCGGCAGCTGTCCAAAGGCTAGCTGATGAGCTAGTGCCGATGGATTGTAGAACTTATAAGTCAGGTTGGAAGTTTTCCCACTGCCAAAGAAATTCACTAGTATGGCCCTTGGAGTGATAATTGCCATCATCACATCACGGTCCTCGTTGAGAGTATCATTGAAGGGATGGAAGGTCATAGGAAATCTAGTGTCTGGATCTTCATAAGGCATCCATGCCCTCTGTTCTCTGGTCAGACATTCAGAGTCTGGAAGAATCGGCTAACCTGGTCTTCATTACCACCAGTGCCAGGTAAGACTATGGTGGCTTCGCCAAAGTTCAGAGGGGAACGAGTTGCCGATTCTTCTTCATCCAGTTCATAATCCTCGGCTATGTCCCTAGGGAAACGCTGTACGAATAGGATGAATTCAAGGCGCTTGTGCATGTGAAGATTAAGCCACATGTTGATAAACCACCAAGGACCTCCTAAGTTGCCGATGGGTTGGCTGAGCAGAAGTTTCCGGGCTACCTGGTGGAGGAGGTGGTAAACAGAGCCGAGCAGGTATCGGCCAAGAGGAAATCGACCTCCATCGGCTAATCTTTCTGCTGCCGATAAGTAAACAGAAGTTGGTCCTACCGATCGGCAACAGAATACAAATTTATCTAGCCACATATTCAGAAAAGTGGCCTGTTCCTTTGCATTGACAGGTCCTGTTCTTCGGTACTTCTGAATGTACCCGGACCAACCGCCGATAGCACGTGTTTCTACTTTAACGCTGGGTTTGGTGTCGAACAGGTGGCTGTTATCGGCAGTGGATATATCTAAGCTAGTGAGCATAAGTACATCGGCAAGTGTAGGAGAAGTAGGGCCATGGCCAAACACAAAAGCATTGAGTGTGTCTGACCAAAAGTATGAAGCAGCGATCAGCAGTGACTCATTCCTCTCCATATCGGCAAGGGACAACCTAATGCATTGGTCTAATTTTCGCTCACCCCATTGAACCTCATTTGAGTGGCTGACTCTCAAGAACCAATCCTTCCATCGCTTGGTAGGACTGGGCCTAGAACGGAGGGCATCTTTCCATAGATCTAGGGAGAAGTTTTCGGCTCTAAAGGGAACTCTGTTTGTATCTGCGTTTTATCAGATCGGTGGAAACTGGGTTTCTTAGCGGGCCAAGACACTGGAGGTGAGGTTGATCGGTAGGAATAATGATCTTATCAGCCAAATCCTAGAAGTTTTTGAGGATAAAAAGAAGAACAAAATGAAAAAGGAGGATTCAGTAAGACGGATTGCGGATGAACAAGAGTACAGTAAAAGTATAGGAGAAAGGGTAGTGAACTGATCTCAGGCACGACGGCCATTTTCTTGCAAAGAAGAGGATCGAAGACTTGGGGGATTGGTGAAGAAGGCCTTTGTGGAAGTTCTTGGAATCCTCGGGTGGTGCTGCCGCCGCGAAAGTGGATTTTGGGCTGTAGAATGACAAGATGGAGAAGGAGTACCAGAGAAGGTAGTATTTATAGGAAAAAACGGGCAGGGGCAAATCTGACTTATCTCTTTGCCGCATCCGTGAAATCCGAGGGTATTTAGTTGGATATGGTAACTGTTCGCACGGTAATCAAGGGATTGCGCAGGTGATTTGACAGCAAGCAGTCATGATTTTGGAGATATTTCACTGTATAAGATCTCCTGGTCAGTCCATCGGCAGTTCTCTCTAACGGTAACATTGCCGATGGGCGTATAGAGTGGAGAGATTTGGTTCGGAAAGTTGAGGAATTCGAGGAATGTGCAAAAGAATCGGGCCAAGTTTGTTCGGATTTAACGGCCGATTACCAAATTGGGAGAATTAATTGCGGAAAGGCATCAATAACTGTAGAGAATTTTGGAGCATTAATGGTTTTATACTCCGAAATTGGGGGGCATGTGTTGACACCATTTTTGGACACGTATCTTTTGATGCGTACCTAGAGTGAATAAAGAATAGATCGGCAGATGAAGCAACGGTAACTAGTCTACAGGGATGTTGCCGATGAAGGTGGTTGCCGATGAGGTAGCAGTTGAATAAGACTAAGTCTAGAGGTGGTGACGTGTTCATGCCGATGATCAGTATTAGTGTTTGCCGATGGCCACAACAGAAGATCTGCCGATGACTCTAAAGGAAAGCGTGGAGATTGCCGATTAATCTGTGGCGGTGCCCCAATCGGTTACAAGGGGGTAGTTTTATGTTTTCCTTAGTTATTAAAATTCATTTTGTGTACGGGTTCCGTTTAGTTTGGAATTCGAGTCCTAGTCGTGTCTGGTTGTAGCTCTTTGGACAGGGTATAAATATAGACCCTAGGGCAATGTAATGACAATCTATCAATCAATCAAACACAAGTTTTTCTCTTATTCCAGCATCTACTTTTTCGACGACTTTGTCATATTTTCTTTTTACTTCGAGTTGTTAGGAATTCGTCGACTTAAGCTCGGCGTGTTCTCAAGTTCCGCGTGATCACCTCTTGGGCGTGACATCCGGGCGCATCGCTGTTGTCGGGACCAAAGTGGTCGAGTTACCACCTTTGTCGATTGTAAGGTCAAATCGGCTGGCACGCCTTAACGTTTAAATCGGGTATTAGCCCTTTGTGTTTGCAGATCAGTTCTGCATCAACAGGATTAGAATTAGGAATGGGATGATGGTTCACTGTGTTGTGATGGTTGCTCTTAGCCTAGCCTGTCACTCCGAAGGGGTGGGGTCTGCGGGGTTTAGGAGTTGTTTCCAATTACGTGAACATGGTGTTCAGGTATGTTGGAATTAGTGGATGTGCGGGTATCTTTCGGGTAGAGGGGTAGGTGGCGGGGTAGTGATAGCTCTATCATCCTTTGCATTCCCCCACAATCAGGTATTCCGATAGGAGTTCTGTAAAGTCTCTATCAGGTGGGTATCCAGCTGCGGGGATCTCCCCTCATCTCAGGCTTAGTTCTAACTCTATTTATTGCTAATTAGATGATCTGCTAACAAGTTCTATGCATAGTTATATGTGACCCATGCTTGCTCAAGTAGATTTATTTCTTTATTCTTTATTTATTATTTCTCTTCTATTTTATCGTTGAGGTTGATCCAATGTGTGTCCACTATCTTGAATATCATGTTTATTCCTATTTACTCTATGTCTATCAAGCATTCAATAAGTAATCATGTTTACACCATGTTTGATCCCTTTGCCTTCCTATGAGAATTATAAATTCGACACCCTTGAATACTCACGGGTTGAAATGCTACAATGATAGCTCTGTCCGCTTGCAGTTATATTACTTCTTTATTCACGAACTATCGATTGGCGTACCTAAGTACCGTTACTTAAGATTGTAATCCTTGTGCACTTTCAAGCGTAGTGCCACAGCTTTGCATATCGCAAGTATGGATGGTTATAAAGGCCAATCTAGCATTCCTAATTATTGTTACCAGACTGCACAGCTAAGGCCGGCGCCCTCGAGTTGCCTTGGGTTATCTCTCTGATGTAGCAATAGTAACGGTATGCCAACACCGAACATTTCTGGTGCCATTGCTAAGGATGGAATAACTAGACCAAGGCAACTCAACACCCAACATTTCTGGTCTAGTGATGCTAAGAAATGCCAACACTTGTGTGACACCAGAAGTGGCAAACAGTTTTACCGCAAGCGGACGGTGGTCAATGTAGCACTTCACCAGGAGTATTCTAGGTTTCGTATTTTCCACGGGGATTGAGAAGTGGAATAACTAGACCAATTGAGTCGTCGGATGATGATCAAAGGGCTTAGGATTGGGTGGAGAGGTATTTTGAGTATTTGGCTTCTGGCTAAGCTATCCTAAGTATACTTGAGAGTTAACTCCCTTCCTACTATGGCCGATAGGTGAAAAGGGTGTGGCAAAACACTTCCCTAGGCAGCTACCATGCAGGCCAACTATTATTTGCAACTTGCCTAACAATACACTGAAGAGAGATCCTAATGTATAATAGAGGCCTGTCACGCTTCGCTGCTGGTGTTCTTCGGGTGTGACAAGAAGTCCACAAGGGCAGACTTAGTCTAGACACCACGTCTACACTAATTCTACTACTCTAGACCCAACTAAGGTTTCAAGTACTTCACACAAGGCAAAGCAATGTGCCAGATAGGCCGATTGTATACTTAAAATAAACTAAGATAGAAAGTAAATACTGGAAGTACTCAGATGAAAGGCAACTAGAAAGAAGACTTACTAGAAGACAAGCATCCATTGAGGTACTCCTGGAAGAAGACTCCCGACAAGCCAGGAGTAGCTCTTCACTCTCTTCCCTCCATTCTCACACTTAGCTAAGAGTAGCTCTTCCTAAGATACATCATGATTAACTAGGCTCTCTAAGAGGGTATTTATAGGGGGAGATGGAGTAGAGGCTACTCCTGTGCCACGTCAGCGATCCGCATGCTCCTTCTTCTCCACCGTTGGATCAAACCGACCTTGGAACCGCCATATGGTCAATGGTTGGGAGTTTCCATCACATGTCCATCATGGGGATGTCGGTGGGAGTGAACCGACTCAAGGTGAGCCCACACCACAGGTCGGTGGACCAACCTATTTCCTCCATGTGGGCTCACCAATCTTCTAGAAGATGCTGATGTTGGTGGGATTGTGAGCCAGGTGGGTTCCCACCAAGTGTAGGTCGGCCGATCTACACTTTGGGGGGTTGGCCCACCACCTTGCTCCATATGATGTCCCCACTTGTCATCTTCAATCTTTTGTTGATATGTGGTGGTTTTGGTTCTTGATCATCTTTGCTTCATTTGAGCTTGATCAGGCTTGATTTGTGGTTGTTTCCACCTGCATCCAAATAATGACATGTACATGTGGAACCAAGTGAATTGTACCTATGTCACTACTTAGTTGCTTGGTGTTATCCCCAACACTTAACCTTTGTTGACGGTTTTAGTGGTAAAAAATCATAGTGAAAATACCGTCAACAAGATCCCCCACACTTGATTCTTTACTCGTCCTCGAGTAAAGGTTAGAGACAAGTTAAAGATCATGGTGCATATAGTTCTACTCAGGTCATAGCTCAAGCAAATGGGTTCTGTGGTAAGTGTCTAGCATATTTCCTTGAGAAGCTGATAAGAGGAACAGTACTAAGACAAAATTAGCTCCGAAACTTCTATTCTTGGTACTTAGAGTTTTCATGATAGTTCAAAAGAAAGCACATAGTTTATTCTGACTACTCATTTATCACTCTCTCAAATCCCTCAGTTTGTAAAGCCATCTTACCAAGGTATAACTGTCAGCCCATCTTGCCACATCCTACATCTATCAGGCTTATGTGGAGCTGTGTAGGGAAAAACAAGGTAGCATATCATGCATTGTATTTATTGTAAAGTCAAAGCAAGGATCTAAGAAGAGGAGTTTCATAGTCCAAGATCAAGATGTTCAAGTGTGTGTGATATGAGAATGATGACTAGATAGTTCCTTTATTGACTTTGCTCTCTCTATTTATTTATTTCTATGAGACAAGGCTAGCATTTTTTAGCCTCTCCTTTTGCGTCTCATCTATACTATTGAGCATATGGAGCATCTATATTTTGTGGGATGGAATGGGATGTTGCGTGCTCCTAGTGTTGGAGTGGCACGAAATGTGGTGTGTGCGATTTTGATCTTAGGACTACGACAAAAACTCTCACTATGATCTACATGATTTGACCAAACTCAATACATATGCAAGTTGCACACAAGGGTTGTTTCACACATATATATTTTGGCTCTGGTAGGAATTTCATTGCTAATGAAGAGTGAATAAAATTATGGTTTTATGATATTTAAAATAAAATTCCAAGTACCTTGAACAAACTTGGTGTGATGACCTTAGAACTATGTCACTTTCATCAACAACTTAGTCAAAATGCATTCCTATATAATTTTTGTACCCATAAGCATAAACATATGCCAGAATAAACTATGTGTCACATATGGATCTTTAAATGTCAAGACTCAAGTTAGTCATGTGAATTAAATTTCATTTTAAACATTTAGAGTAGAGTAGGGAAAAGTAAGGACAAGAGGGAGTAAAGGATGCAAACCAGACAGGAAGATGAGGGTCATCGTTCTAACGCTAGCTGGTGGGCCTGGGGTCACCAGGTGGGGTCGACCGACCCTACCCTGGTGTGCCCAGGGTGGCCCCTGTGTTCCCCTTGACGCGTGGAGTGTTGCCGTGACGTCTCTTTTCCGGGTGGTGCAAAACAACAGGTCGACCTACCGAGCCATTGGGTCGATATTTGGCGTGTCAACTCGGGTCTATGCTCCTGATCAAAAGTCGTGCTTGGTTTCGTCCAGTGATGAGATTGGGTGGATCGGCCGATCCCCCACACTTGAGGTTTTCTGTGTTCTAAATTTCAACAACACGAAGAGACGTCATGTGCACATGTTCTGCTGGTGGCAACACACCAGCAGGACTCAAAATCTTATTTTATTCAAACTAAGCTTTTTATTCAAGAGTTCAAATATTTTAGGCACTTTTACATTTGGGAAAATCAAAAAGGGAAATGGAACTAAAGAAATCAAAACAAAGTGCCTAATAATCTAATTAAAGTAAACTAGGGACAGGGGATCTCTAGTAGATCATCTCTGTTGATCACCTTAGCGATCCTCTTGATCTTCGCATTATTGCTAATGCGAAGATGGTTGAACTCGTCCTCCAAGTCCCGGTAGGCTATTTTTAGCTCTGACACGGTCTCCATGAGGGTTGTGTTCTTCTTGCGCAGGACACCCGTGATGTGGAGCAGCTTCTCCATGTCGCTCTTCTCCTGCTCCCCCTCAAATTGGCCAGGAGGGCCTCTGATGGCAGGTCGAGACAACCGACGGCGAACGGAGCCACTGGTGGAGTCGTTGGACTCCCTCAGGGCCCTCCACTCTTTGGTGTCCAGGGACGGGACGAGTTTCTTCCCCATCCCAGGCCCTGCGCTCATAATCTTGCGCAACGGCGGTGAGGCCGGGGTGTAGGAAGGCATGAACGCTGAGCTGCCCGTAGTGTTGGAGGAAACGGCGATGGGGGCCTTGCTGGTGCCCGCTGGAGACTTGCCCTTCAATGCCAATTGGCCTATGGTAGGCTGCTTTGGCGTGGTGGCCCTTGTCGGAGATTTCCCGAGCGTTCTCCTTGGGGTGAGAGGACGCGATGAGGATCCCAACTTGGAGAAACGCTGGGGGGTCCTCGAGCGACCGCGCTCTAGGTTGGTCGACCCAAAGACATGGTCGACCGACCGGAGGTTTGGCCCCGACGGCCCTCCGGTGGGTGGCACCATGGCCAGAGGCTCTGCCTCGATGACATCCACTGCCATGAGCTACTCCAGTTCCTCCGTAAGGTAGAAGGCAGGCATCGGTGAGTCAGGGCGGCGGACGATCTGGTTGTTCCTTGATGGAGGTGCCATGGCAAGGTGTTGGTGGTGATGGTGCGGTCGAAAGCAATGGGAGGAAGAAGAAGAAGAGGGGGGAGCTATTTGTAGGCTTAGGAGGATGCTCCTGGCCGTAAAAATTTGAAATCCACCTAGAGCATCAGAGGGATAATCAGGAGAGATGAGAGTGATCCAAGGCTGTTTGGATCCCTTCAAAGATGGATCGTCGACTAGCAAATTTCAAAGTTTTGAAATTTTGAGTTCGTGGTGATCTTCCACACTCTGTTGTGAATGTGGCAAGGTGCCTAGTTGCACTAAGAGTCGGTCCGTCGATGCCCTTTTTGGGCCTGGCTCGACCGGGGTTTATGCCCTAGCATCCCTTAGTCGTGACAGGTGCGGTGTCCTCTGGATCAACACTTACCTTGGTCGACCGACCCCCTTAGAGGAGCCTGGCTCGACCAGGTGTGTCTCTCGGGTCACCCTTAGTCGTGATAGGTGCTTTGTCCTTTGGGTTGGCACTTAACTCGGTCGACCGACCCCCTTAGTGGGAGTTTGGCTCGACTAGGTGTTTCTCTCGGGCCACCACAAAGTTTATTGGGTGGCCTGACCCCTAAGTGTGCTAAGTCTACACTCGATCTAGTGATCAAGCAATCAAGAAAAAAAATAGAATGACACATAGATTTTAGTTGATGGGGTTTAGAACAAATTCTATCATGTATACTTCTTTTTCTAAAGGTTCATGTTCATAAAAGAGCTTGAGGCGGTGACCATTTACCTTAAAGACGTTGCCATCGTTGTCTTGAAGCATTACGGCTCCATGTGTCGCGGCCTCGACCACCAGGTACGGGCCTTTCCACTTGCTCCTCAACTTCGCATGGCCAAAAAGTTTGACCCTGGAGTTGAACAAAAGAACCTTGTTCCCAGGATGGAACTCTTTTTGCTTGATTCGCTTATCATGCCATTTTTTGGTTCTTTCCTTGTAGATTCTGGCATGGTGATAAGCTTTCTCTCTCCATTCTTCCAGTTCTGAGATTTGAAGCTTTCGATTGAGGCCGGCTGAAGGCAGGTCCATATTCCATCTTTTTATGGCCCAATGTGCCCTATGCTCGAGCTCAACTGGTAAGTGGCATGTCTTTCCTTATACAAGCTAGTATGGTGACATACCGATTGAGGTCTTATATGCGGTCCTATATGTAACGTCTCGCCTCCGGGAGGCCGGGCGCACTTATATCTGGCAGCTTTTCTAGGATGTAGTCAGTCCCCACAGACCACCACGAGTCTTTTCTGCACACTTTGTCCTCACTCGTGCGCATCCAGGAAGAACTTCCCGGTCGGTCACTCATCCCTAAATTTCTCTAGGCCAAGCACGCTTAACTTTATAGTTCTTTGGAGATGGGCTTCCGGAATAGAAATTGCAACTTGTTGGTATGAGTCTCCTATTAATCCTATTAAGCCCTAGGCCGGGTGTTACATTCTCACCCCCTTAAGAGATCGACGTCCTCGTCGATCCACCCCTAGCCAGGAATGTCCCCTCTTGGCCACGTCTATGCATCCATTGCTAGCGCATGTGCCATGCTGTTTGACCACTCTGGGTCCACACCAGCCATGCACACCATGCCTGCGCAACTGCGACACACGCGCCCGTGAAACCATGAGAGTCGGCTCTAATACCATTTTGTAACGTCCCGCCTCCATGTGGCCAGGCCCGCTTACATCTGGCAGCTTTTCTATGATATAGTCAGCCCCCACAGACCAGCACGAGTCATTTCTGCACACTTTGTCCTCACTCGTGCGCATCCGGGAAGAACTTCTCGGTCGGTCACCCATCCCTAAATTTCTCTAGGCCAAGCATGCTTAACTTTAGAGTTCTTTGGAGATGGGCTTCCGAAAAAGAAATTGCAACTTGTTGGTATAAGTCTCCTATTAATCATATTAAGCCCTGGGCTAGGTGTTACACTATATGCCCAAAGTGCATCATGGAGTTTGTTCACCCATCCTGTCCCCATTTCCTTGACGGTCTTTTGCAGAATGTTCTTGATTTGCTTATTTCAGGTTTCTACTTGTCCGCTTGTTTGGGGATGATAAGGTGTACCCACATTGAGCCTTATCCCCACTTCTATTAGGAATTCATAGAATCTCCGGTCAATGAAGTGGCTGCGCCCATCACTAATAACCAACCTTGGGGTGCCAAATCTTGGGAAGATGATCTCCTGAAACATCTTTATGGCATGTTTTGAGTTAACTGCTCTGTAAGGTAGTGCATCAACCTATTTGAACACGTAGTCCACTGCCACCAAGATGTACTCGTAGCCTTGACATGGCGAGAATGGACCCATGTAGTCTACTCCCCAAACATCAAACAGCTCCACTTGGAGGTTGTTCATAAGAGGCATGGCATCACGGGTATTGATATTCCCATGTCGCTGACACCTCTCACACCTCTTGATGAAGTCTTGAGTGTCTTGGTACAAGGTAGGCCAATAGAATCCACTTTGCCAAATTTTGGCATGGGTCCTGAATGTACCATAATGGCCTCCATACTCAGCTCTGTGGCACTTCTCGATGATTTGAATGGCTTCTTCCATAGGGACACATCTTCTTAGTACACCATCCTGGCAGACCCTATAGAGGTAGGGGTCATCTCAAATGTGCACTTGGCTCTCCTTGATCAGCTTCTTCTTATCTACCCCTAGTGGCACATAAATGGAAACCATGTAGTTGACGATGTTTGCGTACCACGGGTAGGCGGCTGACACCTTGAGGACTGTGTCGTCCCGAAGATAGTCGTTGATTGGTAGATCCTGTTCATCCTCAATCTGCATTCTAGACAAGTGGTCTGCGACCGAGTTCTCTACTCTCTTTTTAGCTTTTATTTCTAAGTCAAATTTTTGGAGTAGCAAGATCCATCTTATTAACCTTGGTTTAGCATATATCTTAGTGAGCAGGTATTTTAATGTAGCGTGATCGTTGTAAACGGTGACTTTTGCCCCTACTAAGTAGGATCTAAACTTGTCTATAGCAAACACTATGGCTAAAACATCCTTTTCTATTGTTGCATAGAGTAGTTGTGGGCCAGTTAGTGTTTTGCTAGCATAAGAGATGGCGTGATGCTTTTTATCTTTGGTTTGTCCTAAGACAGCTCCACAACATAATCACTAGCATCACACATTATCTCAAAAGGAAGAGACCAATTAGAGGGTTGTATGATTGGCACAGAGATGAGTGCTTTCTTGAGATAGTAAAAAGCATCTAAGCACTCATCGTCAAAGTTAAAGGGTGCATCTTTAGCTAACAGGTTTGTTAAAGGTCTAGCGATTTGTGAAAAGTCTTGTATAATCCTCCTACAAAAACCTGTGTGACTAAGAAAACTGCGTACACCTCTAACATTCGTGGGAGGTGGGAGCTATTCTATGACCTCTATTTTAGCTCTATCCACCTCTATCCCTTGCTCAGACACTCTATGTCCTAGCACTATCCCTTCCCAAACCATGAAATGACATTTCTCCTAGTTCAGGATCAAGTGCTTCTCTTGGCATCTTTGTAACACACGGTCCAAGTTCTCAAGACACTCATCAAAAGTCTTCCCATAGACGAAAAAGTCATCCATGAAGACTTCCATGATTTCTTCAATTATGTCTGAGAAGATGAACATCATGCACCTTTGGAAGGAAGTGGGAGCATTGCATAGGCCAAAAGACATGTGCCTATATGCATATGTCCCGTAAGGGCATGTGAATGTCGTCTTACTCTGATCATCGGGATGGATCAGGATTTGATGATAACCCGAATAACCGTCAAGGAAACAAAAGAAAGAATGCTTTGCTAACCGTTCCAACATCTCATCGATGAAGGGTAACGGGAAGTGATCTTTCTTTGTAGCCTTGTTGAGTTTTCGGTAATCTATGCACATCCTCCATCCCGTGACAGTTTGTTGTGGGATAAGCTCGTTATTATCGTTTTTAACTATCGTCATTCCTCCCTTCTTAGGTACTACTTGTACGAGGCTGACCCACTCACTGTTTAGAACATGGTAGATTATGCCCGCATGCAAGAGCTTCAAGACCTCTTTCTTCAGTACTTTCATTATAGCATTATTTAGCCTTTTTTGAGGCCCCCTAGAAGGTGTAGCATCAGGTTCTATGGGTATGCGATGAGTGCAGAGAGCGGGACTAATTCCCTTAATTTCTTGGAGGGAGCATCCTAAGACATAGCGGTGTTTCTCTAATACGGCGACAAGTTTAGCGGCTTCCTCCTCTAAGAGCTGATCGCTAATGATGACTGGGCTATCCCTATCACTATTAAGGAGGACATACTTAAGCCCAGGGGAAAGTGGCTTATGTTCTATGGAGGGCTTAGGTGGTGGCTCGGATTCATCTAGCTCTAGTGGTTCATCTAGTTCTTTTTTTAGCTCTTCGATGTAATCCTTAGCTTCCTCCTCTAGATTAGGCTGTGATGCCTCTAGGTGAGTGGCTGCCATCACCTCCTCTATCGGATCAGTTTCGGGAGTCGGCTCGATTTTGGCATTAATCGAGCCGACATAGGAAATGGACAGGTTTAGGTTCTTTCCTCTCTGACCCTTGAGGTGCCCACTATGAAATCCATCAATGAATCTCATAAGCAGGTGCCCAATTAACAGGTCGATGTCCTCTACATCAAACATGTAGAAATTCAAGAGGACATGGACCTTGTTAATGACAATAGACACGTTCTGTGCAACGCCACAGCTCTCGACCAATTCTCCAAATAGTAACTTGAGAAACTTTTCGGTCGGAACTAACAGTTCCTCGCCTAGGAGTGCTAATGCTAAATTATTAGACATTAAAGATGCTCCTACAAAGGGGTCATAAAGAGAATCTACGGGAGTAATGCTTATGAGACAACGAATGGTTGTGAAGCAGGAGAGAAGCCTGATAACATCAGACGATGCTTCTGACTCCTTCAGCCATTCACTGCTCATAACGGTCATGAGCTCCTGAGCAGTTGCTTTGAGGTAACAAGCCTCTAAGCGAGAAGATACTTGCTCTTTTGGAGCATTGTGGTTTCTGTTAGTGCAAAAGCTGATCTGCAAACATAAAGGGCTAATACCCGATTCAAACGTTTAGGTGTGCCAACCGATTTGACCTTACAACCGACAAAGGTGATAACTCGAACACTTTGGTCCCGACAACAGCGATGCGCCCGGATGTCACGGCCAAGAGGTGTTCATGCGGAACTCGAGGATTCATCGAGATTGACTCGATAAACCTCTAAGAACTCGTAGTAAAAAGAAAATATGTAAGGTGACGAAGTCGTCGAAAAAGTAGATGCTGGAATAGATGTAAAAAACTTGTGTTTGATTGATTGTGTATATCTATTACATTGTCACAGGGTCTACATTTATACCCTGTTCAAATGAGTTACAACCAGACACGACTAGCACTCGAATTCCAAATTGAACAGAATCTGTATACAAAACAAACTCTAATAACTATGGAAAACATTAAATCATCCTCCACAACCGATCGGTACACCGCCATGAGTCGATCCACAACCCTTGCACCTTTCTCCATGACCATCGGCAAGCCACATCACATAGCCATCTGCAACCATCAGCACCAGTCATCGGCACGAATCCATCACCACTCCTGGACTTAGCCATATCCTATCGTTTTCCCATCGGCACCAACCCTCATCGGCAACTCGTCTGTAGACTAGCCATCACTTTCCTGCCTGCCGATCTACACCTCATTAACTCCAGGTACACGTCCAAAGATACGTGTCCAAAAACAGTGTCAACACATGCCCCCCAATTTTGGAGTATAAAATTATTAATGCTTCAAAATTCTCCTCAGTAATGATGCCTTTCCGCAATTACACCTTCCGGTCAGTAATTAATCACCAAACCCAAACAACCTCAGCCCGTCTTCCAGCACGTACCTCGAATCTCTTAACTTCTCGAACCGAACCTCCCCATAATATGTTCATCGGCAATATTTCCGTTAGAGAAGACTACCGATGAACCGACTAGGAGATCTTGCACATTAAGATATCTCCAAAATCATGACCGCTTGCTATCAAATCACCTGCACAATCCCTTGATTACCGTGCGAACAGTTACCATATCCACCTGAACACCCTCGGATTTCGGATGCGACGAAGAGATAAGTCAGATTTGCCCCTGCCTCTTTGTCCTATAAATACTTCCTTCTGCGGTACTCTTCTTCAATCCTGTCATTCTACAGCCTCAAACCCACCTTCCTGGCGGTGGCACTGTTCGAGGACTTCATGAACTCCGGCAAGGATCTCCTCCAACAATCTTCCGAGTCTTCGACTCTCTCCTCTTCTGGGGAAGAAATGGCCATCAACTTCATCGTCCCTGAGGTCAACTCAACACCCCCTTTCTTCTTTCTACCATACACTTGTTGTACTCCTATTCCTCTGTGAATCTATTTACTGAGTACATTTTTTTTTCTTTGTCTCTTTTCTATTCTTCCAACCTTTAAACCTTTTAGGAATTGGCTGATAAGTTTGTGATTCCTACCGATCAACCCCACTTTTAGTGTCTCGGTCCATTGGGAAACCCAGATCCTACCGATTTGATAAATGCAGAGACAAATAGGATCCCCTTTAGAGCCAAAAACTTTTCTTTAGATCTGTGGAAAGACACTTTTCGTTCCTGGCCCAGTCCTACCAAGGGATGGAAAGATTGGTTCTTGAGAATTGGCAACTCGAATGAAGTTCA
Organism: Sorghum bicolor; assembly: GCF_000003195.3. Lineage (NCBI taxonomy): Eukaryota > Viridiplantae > Streptophyta > Magnoliopsida > Poales > Poaceae > Sorghum > Sorghum bicolor. The sequence continues at coordinate 34,696,561 of NC_012874.2, read as the reverse complement.
ATGGGGTGAGCAGAAATTAGACCAGTGCATTAGGCTATCCATTGCCGATATGGAGAGGAACGAGTCACTGTTGATGTGCTCAATGCCTTCATATTTGGACATGGTCCTGCTTCTCCTACCCTTGCCGATGTGCTCATGCTCACCGGTTTAGACATATCAACTGCCGATGATAGCCACCTGTTCGATAATAAGCCTAGCTCTAAGGTAGAAACTCGCGGCATCAGCAGTTGGTCCGGGTACATTCAGAAGTACCGAAAAACAGGATCAATTGGGCAAAGGGAACATGCCATCAATCTGAATATGTGGCTAGATAAGTTTATACTCTACAACCGATCGGCAGGTCCGACTTTTGTTTATCTATCGGCAGCAGAGAAACTAGCCAACGGTGGTCGCTTCCCCCTTGGCTGATACTTGTTGGGCTCCGTTTACCACCTCCTTCATCAAGTAGCCAAGAAGCTTTTGTTAGGCCAACCCATCGGCAACTTAGGAGGACCCTGGTGGTTCATCAACATGTGGCTCAGTGTTCACATGCACAAACGCCTAGGATTTGATCTCTTCGCACAACACTTTCCCAAAGATATTGCCGAAGATTATGAATTTGGTGATGAAGAATCGGCAACCCGCTCACCTTTGAACTATGGTGAAGCTACCATAGTCTTACCTGGTACAGGTGACAATGAAGACCAGGTCAGCCAATTCTTCCAAACTCTCTACGAGGGTCTTGACAAAGATCAGCGGGCATGGATGCCTTATGAGGATCAGGAAACTAGATTTCCGCTCACTTTCCACCCTTTTGATGACGCCCTCAATAAGGATCATGACTTGATGTTGGCAATTATAAGATAACTATACACGAAGAAGAGGCGCTGCCGGAAGTACCAACTACGCCACCCAACGAATCCCAGGACAACTGAGAAAACGGAGAGTCCTGTTCGGAGGACGTAAAAACACCGAACGCCTTGCCAAGAGATAAACTTGGTAGTTATCCTTTTCCTTTTAATTATTTAAAATAGTTTACTTAGTTAATCATGTTCATTCTATCCTAAAAAGAAAATAAAAATGTTAAAAATAGTAAGCCCCATGTGAGTATACCAGTGACATGAAACCCAAAAATACATTCACTGTGGTGGCATAAAAATAAAATAAATATTTCTTTCTGCTTTATAAAATGAAAATATAAAAATAGGGAGTAACATTTATTGAGGAGGCTCAACATGATAAAGGCTAGATACTTATGCTAACACTTAATTAGTTCCACAAAGCTTTGTTGTCTATTTGAGCTACACAGAATTCAAAGATTAAGAAGACTAGCAGATGGAGGACATCCTAATCGTTGTCAGAATGCTGCTGAATTTCAAATACACCTCTGCCACCTGCTAGCTACATCAAAAGAAATTACGTCAAAATTCAGCTTGGGGGAGAGCACCCCCATTTATCCCGCTAAGTATTTCTATCTATCTTTATACTTATACTATATTAAAATATAAATATACATAACTATGGAAAACCAAATAAAGATTTTGTGCTTATATATATATATATATCTTTTGCTTAGTGTGTTTAATAAATAAATAAAGTGGCTATGCTAATCTGAATCTTAATAATAAAACTCTAGCTTGGATACGATGAATAGTTGCTCTGCCTAATTTTAAAAATTTTAAGTTCTCTCTCAAGTTTAGACATAACTGTTATGATTTAAAGCTTGCTCTAAACCTAAACTTGTGGGAAGAAAACTTGATCTGAAGTTTAAGTAGTTAACGGATATTATATGGGAAGGTTGAGCTGCTGTTTATCTGTTTCTAGAGATGCTAGAATTCTGGAGAATTTTATCTTTTAAAATCTTTAAAATATTACATGATGAGTTCCTGTATGATGAGAGTTTAAATTCCTACCACAGCCATATATACATGCTTGCTAGACTTTGAGCCACACATTTACTTTTTACTGCTTATGAGCATTGAGTGTGGTCAAGCTGTGTAGACCCTTAGGATCTTGTCATGTGGTTAAATCAAGATTCACTTGCACATTCACTCACACATGCTGCTTCTACTCCAGAAGTACCATCCACATATATCCACCCATTTTCATCTCCAGAATCACCCAAAAATATTCTACTCCTAATCCGGGAGAGAATGGCTAAAAATATTTCTGTTTTCCCCCTTGAAATAAATGCTCAAGTTATCTTGTTACTACCACTTGCTATATTATCTCAAGAGATGAGTGCTCTAAAAAAAGAGAGAAGAAAAAATACGAGGAAATAAAAAGGGGCAAGTGCCCGGAACCTCGAAGAAAATAAAAAGTGAGATGAGAGGTAAAAATGGACAAGTGTGCGATAGTAGAATTAGGGGTACAAGATACCCACCTGAGAGAAAAAAAAGAAGAGCATCTCATTCTCCTCACAAAGTTTCAAAAAGCAAGAAAGGTATGTATCCCCTCAAAGAGCAAAAGTAGAATTAGACTTTCGCCATTGTTATCACCATTATCACCATATACCATTCATTCGCCACTCATGCACATCTTGATTTGACTTATTGATTTGTTTATTTGGATCCATGGTTTGACTATACAATACATGTCTTGTGAGTATGTATATTTTATCTCCCACCTATGAGCTCCAGATATTAAAGCCTTATTAGAGTAGGGTGAGAGAGAAGGCAATGTCACTATGCCTTATACCACAAATACCACATATTTTGAGAGAAGGCATATACCATTACTGCCTTGGTAAGGATCCAGAAATACCACAAAAGAGAGATCTGAGAGAGTTATACAAGGAATCTCAAAGTTTTATTTGAAAATCTGCAAAAACTCCAGAGCTATAGCTGATGAGGAATAAGAGACATGGCACTTGACTAGACTGTTCTATCTTTTAACTACTCAAGACAGAAGTGACGGTTACAAGTCCCATGGTGAAAGGTAAAGTAAGTAAGTTTTAAGTCTTTATAGTTTACTCTAACTCAGAGATGAGATCTTATTTAAAAGCATGTGTACAGTCAATTTTTAAAGATATTGCAACAACTTCTGATCCATCACTGAGTCTATCCTTACTCAGGGACGAGCAAGAGGTAAGCTTGGGGGAGTTTGTTGATGGTCCTTAAGTATCAAATTTAATTATCAAATAAACAAAGAAAAGGATCCAAATGAAATCAACATCCAGACTTAGGGTTTTATCTGATAGAATTCCACGAGTTTTGGTGTTTGTCTATTTCTGCAGGGGGTTATCAGGAAATACGGAAGAAAGGCCCACATGTCGGGATTACATAGAGATATCAGTGTGCCGTGCAATTATCTTACATCTAGAAGACTCCAGAAGCCACAAGAAGGAAGCGGAGGCCGAACGGGGCCTGGCCCTAGGCGCCCGCCTAGGAGACTAGGGGGCCCGCCCCCTCCTGGAGTCCAAACAGGACTCTCTTTCAGGATCGATCTCCACCGACCTAAAGGATCAAGGATAACTGTTCAATCAATGTCAGTTTGATACAACGGCTCATATTCACTTGAAAGGACTATAAAACCAGACCCCCTGGCCCCTGGAGGAGAGAGCCTCTCAACCGTAATTCATTATTCTTCAAGGGAGAAGAAGCCTCTGATCAAGCGGAGAGCCACCACATCAATTAGACATCTAGATTAGCATATCTACATAGGATTAGAACTAGAAGGAGTCAATCTTCGATTGGTTTCCGGATCTGTCAAGAGGATTCTTGGTAATTCTCTAATTGTTCTTCTAATTGTTCATCTTGTTCTTCAATATTATGAATATGACTTTGTTCTACTTCAATATATTGCTTATGACTTTGCTCTACTTGTTTATATTCAAGATTATATTGTTCTTAGTCTATCATAGTTATATACTTGGCTTAGTTAGATTGGATCTATATACATGTTTAGGATCGTATACCGTTTATCCATCGGATCCATGGGTAAATGATAGATATTGTGTAGGCGTGGTGCTTATACCATATTTATTTGTGATTGTACTCCATATGCCAGATCGCGGGGTAGTATGTGATAGTGAGAGCTTCATTGACTCTTATATAGTTCCCCTCTCGTGTATTGGGCTGGCAGAGCAACATTATTACAGGGGAGTGATTACGATGTTTCTCATATTCCTTGCTAATATCACTATGCATGGGCGTAGTCTTTTCTCGCAATGATTGCTAAGTATACTTGCACTAACTATGATAATTCTAGACTATATAGTTGAGAATAACTTAGGAAATATTCTTGTAGTTCATTCTAATTCCATGCTAATGACTCTCTAGAATATCTAATTGAGGTGCTTATCATGTTTATTATGTGGCTAAGTTATGCTGATCATATTAAGTATCTTTGTCACTATTCATTACTTCATATATCCTTTATGTGACAGTTATCCCTGTATGAAAGTGTTAGATAAATGTTCTCAATTATACATGCAATGATAGATACTCAATCTCATATTCCATTCTATAATCAATATTGATGGTTACTAATCCCTTCCCAGTGGTAAAAATATAAATAACAATACCTGGAATACTTCCCGGTTAAAATGCTACATTGGTATTAATCTGTGCGCTTGCAGATCCCATTCATTATTTATTTAAGATGAGCAATTGCATATTTCAATACCGCGTCTCTTATGTCATGCTGCGGATGACAACTTGGCTTAAGTGGTATGAGGGCTAGGTTTGGCATTTTTGGCACCGTTATTAGAATTAGAAAACTAAGTCTACTTTTGGTAATGATGTTAAGAATACCCAACAGAGAGCACATAATATTGACTTTAACTAGATGACTAGTTCCTTAGGGTCTACACAGCTTAACTACCCTCAATGCTTATAGGTTGAAAAACAATTGGGAGGCTTTCCTAATCTAGTAAGCATGAGTATTTGGCTCTGGTAGGAATTTTAAACTCTCGTCATAAAGGAACTCATCATGTAGCAATTTAATATTTTCAAAATAGGATTCTCCAGAACTCTAGCATCTCTAGGAGCAAGATTGACAGCAGCTCAAAACCTTCCCATATCATATCCATCAACTACCTAGACTTAGATCAAGCATTTGCTATCCACAAGTTCTAGGCTCAGGGAAAATCTTAAGTCTAAACAGTTGTGTCTAAAACTCAGGAAGGTACAAGGTTGAAAACTAGATACTTGCAAGTAATTACGGTAGAGCAACTATTCATCATCTCCATGTAAGAGTTTATTCTAGAGGTTCATTTTAACAGATTCATTAAAAGCTCTCCTAGCAATATTAAATATGAAAGATAATATATTTATTGGGTTTCTAAGATTATTCATCTTTTTATCTTTTGCCATAACACACTAGGATTAAATAAATAAGTAAGTAAGTGATACTTAGCTCGGTATATGGGGATTACTCTCCCCCAAGCTAGATGTTGACATAATCTGCTGAGATTGCTGACAGGCAGTGAAAGCATACTGATCCTCCTGGAGTATCATAGGTACTTGCTATCAGAAACAACACTTGCCTAGTGTGAACAGTACTCCGACAGGGGACAGGATGTCCTTCTGCCTATTAGTTCTTCTTGATCCCTTGAAGTCTGCTAATCTCATATAGACAACAAAGCTTGTGGAACTGATTAAGCGTTAGTAATAAACATCTAAGCTTTGGGAGTCTAGAACTTTCTTATACCTATTTATCTTTTAGTAGGATTAGAATATTTTTATGCATTTTAGATTTATAATATGCAGACAGGAAAATAAACATGCTAAAAGAATTATTCTTGTGCCTCCACAGTAGATAAGTGTGTGAGCTATTGCATCACACATTAAATACCTGACTTATTGATTCTAAATAATAAAGATGCAACTACTAATGCAGTTAAGAAAAAAAATAAATATGCTTAAAGGAAAATGCAGATAAATACCAAGTTACCTCTTGGCGTGGCGTTCGATGATTTTAAGTCCTCCGAACATGACCTCTTAGGTGCTTTAACTAGTCCCAAAGGTGGAGACCATGATAGTTACACCTCTTGAGATGGTGTCACCTATGTTTATTGCTCTTCTAGCAAGTTGGAATCAAGTACTAGTTCTAGAAGCTAGCAACATCTTTGCTTAGCGTGCATGTTCATAGGTCTAGGATCTTCACTTGTAGGTTTCTCAGGAAGTTGATTAAAGTGTACCCTTCTCATAGAGATAAGGCAGAGATCAAGTGCATGGGCACTGTTGGTGGGTAAACACCAACAAAACCAAAAGGTTTGTTCATTATACTCTAGCCTTTGGCACATTGAATGAGATAAAGTTGATGTTTATGCATTTTGCTCAATCTAATCATGAGCACTACATCAACATAAGCATCATCATACTCACTCATGAGCATCATACCATGATCAAATGCCATTTGGTGTATACACTATGTGATTGAATTAAGCATATGGCTTGTTCCATGTGTAAGTCATGTATGACCAAAGTATACAATTGCACATTGTCTTCCAAAATACTTTATTCATGTTTAGAGTATTGAACAAAGTTTATGTTGGAGGTCTCACCCAACAATGCCCCCAAGCCATGGTTAGCCCTAGGTTGACCTAGTTGACCGCCTAAATCTATTTTGAAAGATCCTTTATGAAACCAGTGTTAGAAACTTTGCATGTAAGTGACTTCTAAAGCAAAGTTGTAGTAAATTTTATAGGCTACAAAAGTTGTTTTGGTACCTTGTCATGAAAATGCTTGGAACCTGACCAAAAGTGGCCCAGAAGCCAGAAATCAGTGTTGTTTCCAACACTTAGTCGATTTTGATCATATCAGTCTTCGTCAAGTCTTGATCTCCTTTGCCAAGTTTTCGATATACTGCATAGGGCATAATGTTGATTGCAGCTCCCCCGTCAATGAGTATCTTGGAAATCGGCTGCCCATCAACCCTGCCTTCGACAAACAGAGCTTTAAGATGCTATCTTTCATCATCGGAAGGCTTCTCAAAAATAGCTGTCATTGGATCAAGTGCCAACTGAGCTATCTGATCAGGGGAATTTATTTCCTCATCATCACTGAAGTGTGCAAGAAACTCCATTGGCAACATAAACACCATGTTAACATCAGCCGATGGTCCCCTTCCTCCGGGTTCTGGTTGCTGCCGATTTTCAGACTTAGAAGAATTTTCCTCCCTACTCAATTCTTCTTCCCGTTCTCGCTGCATCCTCCTCTTCTACGTTCTTATCAATCCTTCTAGGCACCATTGGGGAAGCTGTGTCTTCCGCACTAGTTGATAGCGAACTTCCCTTCACTCTACCCGATGAGTATTAGCATCTCTGCAAAATATAAATTCATCGGGAACCCGTACATCTGCCATTTCTTCAAGTACTTCCTGGTTTCTTGGAAAACGACCAATACGTTCACCAAGTCTGTCATGCACACTAAGCCTGCCCCCCAGCCGATCATGAACTGACATCCTCCCCCTGATTGGCTCATTAAAGCGTCGATCATCATTCTAGAATCGTCGATCTGATCGATTATACCGATTATAACCATTGCATTTAGGGCAGTCTCTGATAGTTAGGAACTTGATATTTTGTTCCCAATAGTGAATAAAGAACGGGCAATTCCAGTGATCTTTATGCCGATTCCACTTTTGTCGGCGTCTTTCTTCCTCTCGGTGTCGATCCTCTTGCTGACGGTGATACCGATCTTCACGTTGCTGCCACGTTTCCTGATGCCACCTATGGGTGATCACAATACCAGATCGAGGAGGTCTCCGAGAGCTGCTACCCTCTTGGATCAAGCCTTTGCCCTTTGCATCATCGGTAGTTACCTGATGCTAGGGATCCACCAATACATTCTTCTCAGCTGCTTCTGATGTTAAGACTTTAGTCTTGCCTTTGGCATCCAGCATGTTTGCGGGGAAAGGGTGTTGATCAATCTTCATCGGCTTTTGAGCTTTAGAATTATCAAACTTAATCCCCCCAGACTCTATAGCCGATTGCAATTGTTGCCTAAACACCTTGCACTCATTTGTGTTGTGTGATGTTGCATTATGCCATTTGCAATACTTGGTCTTCTTCAACTCCTCTGCCGTTGGGATCACATGATTCGGTGACAATTTAATCTGCCCCTCCTGAAGCAAGAAATCAAATATCCTATCGGCCTTAGTAATATCAAAAGCAAATTTCTCAGGTTCTTTCTGGCAAAAAGGACAATACATTGGCTTTTTGTTTTTCACCCATTCTGCCAAGCCAATGACTGGTTCTTCATCTGAATCAGAACTTATTGCCTCATCAACAAATGACACCTTTTTATTCGAGGCTTTTCTAGGCTCATAAGTCTTAATATCCTGATCAGAGATTTTTTGTACCAGATGACTCAAACTCTAAAACTCCTGGGAAGCATATTTGTCTATGATGTGTGGCAACAACCCTTGGAAAGCCAAATTGGCTAACTGCCGATCATCTAGAACCAGACTGTAACATTTGTTCTTTACATCTCTCAGCATCTGCACAAAACTCTCTACCAATTCATCATTACATTGCCTTAGTCTAACCAAATCAGTAATCTTCTTCTCATCGACTCTAGAAAAGAAATATTTGTGAAACTCCTTCTTTAGATCGGCCTAGGTAATAAATGAGTTTGGAGGTAGTGAAATAAACCAAGTAAATGCCGATCGTGACAAAGATGATGAAAATAGACAGACTCTTAATTCATCTCGGTTAGCAGCTTCTCCACACTGGATAATGAACCGATTGACATGTTCGATAGTTGACGTGTCATCTTGTCTAGAGAATTTGGTGAAATCTGGTACCTTGTACCGATTTGGGAGTGGAATCAAATCATATGCAGGAGGATACGACATCCGATAAGAGTAGGTGTTGACCTTGGGTTTTATCCTAAACTAATCTCTCATAACCTCAGCTATCTTTTGGGACCAATAGGCATCGGCATCCTGCCGATGTGCGGGTTGAAATTCTGGCACCTGCTGATAAGCTTCCATGTGTCTCTGAGGTGCACGTTCTCCGAAAATAATAACATTAGCCATAGGTTGCTGGCCACCAATCTACTGACCAAGATTCATCGGCTGATTGGCAGGTCCTTGATTCTGAAAACCGACTTGCATCTATCCATGCTGGAATCCTGTAGCCTGATGATTCTGTTGTGTCACATGTGGAAAGACAAACTGCCCTGTCCATCCATTATTAGCAATCATCAGCGCAGGTCTTGCCAATGGCTGATAATTGGCTGTCATTGTTGGGTTGACATATCCTATCTGAGTCATAAATCTATGTTGAGTTGGCAGTGGATCTGTCGATGAATTTGCATTAGGTATCTGGAATGTTGGCATTTGAAAATTCACAGTAACAAGCCTCGCAGTGGTAGATGTAGAATATTGGGGAATCTGAGTCATCTGCGAAACTAGAGGTGCCAATGTCATAGGAGCTTTTCCTGCTAAGTCAGCCACCTGAGATGTTCCAGAACTATGTGCAAAAAACTCCGGAGGCATACCATATCCCCACCAATTAGGAGGAACTTGACAATTCTAAAATACAGATCCTGACATTGCCGATGCCGAGAGATCTGTGTTGAGTTGAACCTGTCCCTCTGATGTTGCTGGATTAGTTCTCATCAGTGTAGATAGCCCATTAGTCATCCCTAATGTGCTTGGAGGAGAAGTAACTTCTGTACCCGCAACGGCCAGCGGAGCCGATGGAGCCGTGACCGATGACAACCCAGGCTGATGATAGGCCGGGCCAACATATAGTGGTGGTGCCTGTCCTTCTTTAAAAGTTCTAGCCATAGCATTGAAAATAGTATTGGACAGCACACTGGATTGATTGATCAAAGCACGATTAATAGCATTATCAACCATATCTTGCAATTTACCAAGATTGGCTTCAAAAGTAATCTGCCAAGGCATCGACAGCTCTTGCTTTTGGATTACTTCACCGCTAATATTGAGGCTGAAGGATTTCAAGCAGAGTTGCTTGTACTCCTCCATAGCCCTTGCCATGGCCTGCTTCTGCTCGTCCCTAAGATCAGCTTCCGTCATGGCAATGACATTGTCTGCATCGAGCTCAGTAGTAGCCATGTTGATTTTGTTGATAGATTTGTCCCACTGGGCATGCCAAAAGATGTGTTGATGCAAAAGTGGATCTGCAAACACAAAGGGCTAATACTGTTGACGGTCCTTAAGTATCAAATATAAGCATCAAATAAATAAAGAAAAGGATCCAAATGCGGCCAACACCCAGACTTAGGGTTTTATCTGACAGAATTCCACGAGTTTTGGTTTTTGTCTGCTTCTGTAGGGGGTTATCAGAGAATATGGAGGAAAGGTCCACATGTCGGGTTCACATAGAGATATTAATGTGCACCGCAATTATCCAACATCTAGAAGAGTCCAGAAGCCACGGGAACGAGCGGGAGGCCGAGTGGGTGTTGACGGTCCTTAATGCTCACATTTAACCGTCAACTAATCATGGAAAAGGACTTATATGCAGTCAACACCTAGACTTAGGGTTTTATCTGACAGAATTCCACAAGTTTTGGTGTTTGTCTATTTCTGCAGGGGGTTATCAGGAAATATGAAAGAAAGGCCCACACGTCGGGATTACATAGAGATATTAACTTGCCGCGCAATTTTCTATCATCTAGAAGACTCCAGAAGCCACGGGAACGAACGGGAGGCCGAGCGGGCCCGGAGGCAGGGCGCCCGCCCTACCCCCTGTTGACGGTCCTTAAGTATCAAATTTAATTATCTAATAAATAAAGAAAAGGATCCAAATGAAATCAAGATCTAGACTTAGGGTTTTATCTGACAGAATTCCACGAGTTTTGGTGTTTGTCTATTTCTGCAGGGGGTTATCAGGAAATATGGAAGAAAGGCCCACATGTCAGGATTACGTAAAGATATTAACGTGCTGCGCAATTATCTTACATCTAGAAGACTTCAGAAGCCACGAGACCGAAGCGGAGGCGAAACTGGGCCAGACCCTGGGCGGCCGCCCAGTTGGTCAGGGCGCCCGCCCACCCCCTGTGTCCAATCAGGACTCTGCTTTGCGGGAAGTCTCCACCGACCTAAAGGATGAATCTAAACCATACAATCTCTGTCGGTTTGATCCAAGGGCCCATATTCACTTGAAGGGACTATAAAACCAGACCCCCTGGCCCCTGAAGGAGAGAGCCTCTCAACCCTAATTCATTGTTCCATCAAGGGAGAAGAAGCCTCTGATCAAGATTAGAGCCACCACATCAATTAGATATCTAGATTAGCATAGCTACATAGGATTAGAACTAGAAGGAGTCAATCTTCGATTGGTTTCCAGATCTGTCAAGAGGATTCTTGGTAATTCTCTAATTGTGCTTCTAATTACTTTCTAATTATCTTTGTTCTTCAATATTATGAATATGACTTTGTTCTACTTCAATATATTGCTTCTGACTTTGCTCTACTTGCTTATATTCAAGATTATATTGTTCTTAGTTTATCATAGTTATGTACTTGGCTTAGTTAGATACGATCTATATACATGCTTCGGATCGTATAGCGTTTATCCATCGGATCCATGGGTAAATGATAGATATTGTGTAGGCGTGGTGCTTATACCATATTTATCTGCGATTGTACCCAATATGCCAGATCGTGGGGTAGTTCGTGATAGTGACAGCTTCATTGATTCTTATATAGTCCCCCTCTCGTGTATTGGGCTGGCAGAGCAACATTATTACAGGGGAGTGATTGCTATGTTTCTCATATTCCTTGCTAATATCACTATGCATGGGCGTAGTCTTGTGTCGCAATGATTGCTAAGTATGCTTGCACTAACTATGATAATGCTAGACTATATAGTTGAGAATAACTTAGGGAATATTCTTGTAGTTCGTTCTAATACCATGCTAATGACTTTCTAGAGTATCTCATTGAGGTGCTTATCATATTTATTATGTGGCTAGATCAGATTAGTTATCCTTGTCACTATTATTATTTCATATATCTTTTATGTGACACTTATCCCTGTATGATGAGTTAGATATAATGTTCTCAATTATACATGCAATGATAGATGCTCAATCTCATATTCTATTCTGTAATCATTAGTGATGATTTCTAATCCCTTCCCAGTGGTAAAAATATAAATAACGATACCTGGAATACTTCCCGGTTAAAATGCTGCATCGGTATTAATCTGTGCGCTTGCAGATCCCAGTCATTATTTATTTAGAAGAGCAATTGCATATTTCAATACTGCGTCTCTCATATCATGCTGGGGATGACAACTTGGCTTAAGTGGTGTGAGGGATAGGTTTGGCATTTTTGGCACCGTTGCTAGATTTAGAACTTAGTCTACTTTTAGTAATGATGTTAAGAATACCCAACACCCCCCTGGGCGCCCGCCCTCCTCTGCTGGCCAATCAGCATGAGTCTCGGGGATTATGCCCCACCGACTCTAAGGATCGAGGAAAATCACACGATTAAGGTCGATTTGATCGGATGGTGGAGAATAACGTGGAAATTCCTTGGGAGCTACTCTTCCTAGATTTCTTGGGAGCTACTCTTCCTAGATTTCTTGGGGGCTACTCTTCCTGGACTATATAAGCAGACCCCCACCAGCCCCTGGAGGCATACCTCTTCTATAGAATCAAAGCTAGGGTTTCAATTCTTCATCCAAGTAGAGAGGATCCCTCTAGTTCTTCTAGTTCTACCTCTAGTTCATCTAGATCTAGTTCTAGTTCATCTAGTTCTAGTTCTAGTTCTTCTAGTTCTAGTTCTAGTTAGTTCTAGTTGTAATCTAGAAAATAGGGAGAGAGAAGAGGAGAGCGGAGGAGGAGCTGGATCTGTAGGATCTTCCTCAACATTATACTTTTGCAGCATCTGGTTCGTTCTTCATCGTTCTCCAGGTTCTTCAATTCATAATTCCTGAGTTCTTTAATTATTTTTATTTACATTCAAGTTATTTATTGGATTCCCGCTTGCATCAAGTGCTCTAGTCTTTATAACGCTAGAGTAGTAATTAATAGATTAGACGTGGTGTTTAGTCTTGCAATTACCTGGAATTGCACCCAATCCTGCGGATTGTTGTGGTAGCCTTAGGGTAGTGACAGCCCTAACGGTCGACGTATTCCACCACGTTCGGATCGGTGTTTGTAGGACCGTAGTCAGACCTTCCTAGCCCCCTTCTCATCTCTTTCTGTGGTTAGTGCTCTGATGTCCCGATATAAATAATCTTGAAGTAATTCTTGATTCTTAGATCAACTAGAGAACTCTCAGGAAACTTCCTCTCTTCCCACCAAAAATAATTATATAGTTATCCTTGGGCGATCTTGGATCTTAATTAGTACACTCACGTTCTATGTGGAAAATCGATACTCTGGAATACTCCCGGGTGAAAGCTACATCGGTATCCGTGCGCTTGCGGATTTTTTCTGTTTGCGTTTAAAATACCCAACAAGCTTTTTGGCGCCGTTGCCGGGGAACGGTAGCTGTGCTAGTTTCGAACCAAGTCGCCCGTATATCCTTTTTCTTTTCCTTTTTTACCACACTCACCTTATCATTTTCACCGTACCACATGGATTTCACTCTAAGCATTAATGAGCATGGAATTTATTTCATAGCCACTTCATTTACTCCATGCTCATATGCAACATCTTCACAATCCATTGGTCTCTCCAACATCACCACATTCGAGATCTCCAACCCCCTCTTCCTTTCTATTTATAAAAACTTTAAAAGGGCGGTTGTCGATGCATATGTTTATAATAAATTTTGCAGATCTTGTTGAGTTGATCTTGATATAGGTCAGCGTTGGAGGGGAAACCACTTCACTGACATAAATTGATGGTTTCCCAAGGACAAGCTTAGCGTCCTAAAATAAGCACTGATCAGACCATAACATAAACATTTAATTATTTGCAACATTACCTTGTGTGTTGAGCATATCAGGATAATTGTAAAAATATTCCTTCGGGTATTCTTGTCACTAACCTTTCCAGGATTGGAGCAAGAAGATCGGATGAATGACAAGCACAAGGTATGTACAACCAATCATCATACAACCTTGAAATAAATTCATCCAAACTTGAATTTTGCAAAATTCAAGCTTGGGGGAGTATTTTACATAAAAACATCCTTTGCCATGTTGCTATATTGGTTGACCCTACCATTGAGACATGCTCAATTTGTTAAATACTAATCACACTACTTCATCTCCACTTGAGTAGATCTCTATAAATGCTCTCATGCTACCGTTATTTGCTTTAGTATATGTCTAGGTTTGGAGTAGTTTCATTTATCTCTTAATTGCGCTTGGTGGTTAGTTTAGGAATGATGATCTTACTTCCAAGGGGTTTTAAATTAAGCATGGTGCTTAGGTTAAAAAAGCCCTCCTGAATCAAATTAGACATGGTGTCTAGGTTGATTTTTGAGCCGATAGTATGCTATAGTAGATATGGGATATTTTGTTGGACTAACCCCTGCAGGAAAACTTTCCCTATCGACCTAGGAAGTCCTGAGATACACTCACATTTTTGACAAAGAGAGAGGCACATGAAGTTTAACAATTTACACAAGGAAGGCATAGCTCACAAGAGATGATCCATGGAGGGTGCTACAAACACGATGCACAACCGCTAAGAAAGGAAAGCTTCAACAAGGAGATACCGTACCATCACTCTTCAAGTAAGGTACACTTCCAGCAAAATATGAAGGACTTTTGCAACTCCCAGACTACACCAAATGAAGAACCTAGATCTACGAGCACAAATACACTGGAGATACTGGACACTCAGGCAATCACTGCCCTGAGATGCTTGAGGACGTAACTACTGGAGTAACCCGTGGAAGTAATTACTGACCTTCTACTAGTCAAGAGAGGCGATCCAGGACGCACCGTCATCCCGATCTCCATTCGCATGGTGAACTTCCCAGAAGTACTCTATGACTTTGGCTCCAGTGCCAACATGATGCCCAGGACTTCATGGTGATAGAGACTGATACTGATGAGAGGGCACCCATCATCCTAGGGAGGCCATTCCTGAACACCTCGGGAGCTGTCATCCACGCTAGTGCTGCCAAGATCAGTGTCTACATCAAGGGAAGGAAGGAGACGTTTACCTTCAAGAATAAGACTACACAAATCTTAAAGCAATCCCGACATGAAACAAGAAAGAGGACCAACAGGAGGAACAGGAACAAGCAAATGTGGACCAAGTCAGCAAAGATGGTCACTGCAGTTCAAGGAGGTCAAGATCGTCGACTTAAGTCACCGTTCCTAACCAAAAAGGACGACCCAAGTATGCCAAGCATCCAGTGCTCCATTAATGGATACAACTTCCAGAAGATGCTTTGCGGCACCGGGTCAGGCGTCAACATAATGGCCGCAGTCACCTATCAACTCCTGTTCGGAACCATGCCACTAAAACCGTCATACATTTAGCTCCAGATGATTTTAAGGTTATTGACATGGGAGAAGACGAGTATGATCCACCCATCATCCTTGGAAGACCATTCCACAGCACCGTTAAAGCAATCATCTACATTGGAACCAGAGAAGTCCACATGCACTTCCCCTCTGAGAAGGTACGCCGCTATTTTACTCACCCTAACTACATAGTTGAAGACTCTAAGCAGGTCAGGACAAGAAGAAGACGACGCAACCGCAACCAGAGAAGACAAATCATCAAGGACGGATGGGTAGACTATGAAGGAGAAGTTGTAAGGTCTGAAGACATACAACTTGAACAGAACTGTCCTGAGGAGACCGTAGCACCGAGTCAGGTGTGGAGAGAGAAGATAATTATACATGAAGAGGAGGCGCCGCCGGAACCACCGACTACGCCATCCAGCGAATCCCAAGACGAATGAGAAAACGGAGAGTCCCGTTCGGAGGACGTAAACGTTCGGAGGACGTAAAAACACCGAACGCCTTGCCAAAAGGTAAACTTGGTAGTTATCTTTTTCCTTTCAATTATTTAAAATAGTTAGGTTAGTTAATCAGGTTCATATCATCTTAAAAAGAAAATAAAAATGTTAAAAATAGTAAGCCCCATGTGAGTATGCTCATGGCATAAAACCCATAAGTACATTCACTGTGGTGGTATAAAAATAAAATAAATATATTCCTGTCCTATAAAAATAAAATTATAAAAATAAAATTATGATCCTACTAATAAGTAACATTTATTGAGGAGGCTCAACATGATAAAGGCTAGATATTTATGCTAACACTTAACTAGTTCCACAAAGCTTTGTTGTCTATTTGAGCTCCACAGTATTCAAGAATCAAAGAAGACTAGCAGACGAAGGACATCCTAATCGCTGTCAGAGTGCTGCCGACATTCAAATACACCTCCGCCACCTGCTAGCTACATCAGAAGAAATTATGTCAAAATCCAGCTTGGGGGAGAGCACCCCCATTTATCCAGCTAAGTGTTCTACTCACGTTTATACTTTACTCAAATAATAAAAAGATGCATAATCATAAAAACCCAAATAAAGATTTTATGCTTATATATATATCTTTGCTTAGTTTGCTAAATAAAAAAAATAAATCAAGATAAGTATTATTTTTCTTTCTTAGTTTTATTTACTAGTATTCAGAAATAAAAGAAATGCATAACCATGAAACCAAACACACTTTTTGTTTTGAGTAATATATAATAGTTTTATGTAATACTAAGTTTTAAATAAAATAAAAAGAAAGTTTGATTCAAGTCTTGGTAATTGACAAACATGATATGAGAAGGTCTGAGCTACTATTTAACTTGTTCCAAGTTTTGCTAGAGTTCTGGAGATTTTATCTTTTGAAAATCTAAAAATTCATAAAAAAAAATATATGAGATCATAATACCTAGAGTCTTATAAGAAATAAATATTAAAACTGTGGGTACTTTCTTTGTTCAAGCCATTGTTAATTCTTGTAGTTTTGGTTGAGAGAATTATCATGCTTCCAAGATCAAGATCTTTTTGTTTTAAAAATATAAAAGATTCACTCTTCCGAAGTATTATTGCGTTAGAGGCATGGGACTATGCAAAAATTTGATTCGAAAAAAAAAGAGTGAGATGAGAGGTAAAAATGGACAAGTGTCCGAAGTAGAATTAGGGGTACAAAGATACCCACCTGAGTGGAAAAAAATGGACATGTGTCCGACAGTAGAATTAGGGGTACTTGCTGCCCACTTAAAAAAAGAAGAAGAAGAGACTGAAAAAAAAAGAAAAGAAAAGAAAAAAAATGATAGCCCATGGTCCCTCTAATAAGCAATATGCCAGTAAGAGATGACAAAATTTTCAAAAAGGTCAAAGGTCTTGATCTAGGAGTATGACATTCTTCTCCCTTGCTCCAAGCATTGACATAGCAAAATGCAAAGTAAGTATGCTAAAATTTTTAAAGCTCCACTTATATATCTTTCGAGAAGAAGGCAAATTCCTCAGTTTTATTTTGGAAACTTAAAAAAAACTCCAGAACAAAGGTAAGACAGAAGAACTTGAGACATAGTGCTTGATTTGATCGTTCTGTTTTTCAATCACTTAAGACCTTAAAAACCCTGTAGTAAGAGGCATAAAAGTAACCCCTATTTTCTTACTGATTTTAGCTTTGCTCAGGGACGAGCAAAGGTTAAGCTTGGGGGAGCTTGTTGACGGTCCTTAATGCTCACATTTAACCGTCAACTAATCATGGAAAAGGACTTATATGCAGTCAACACCTAGACTTAGGGTTTTATCTGACAGAATTCCACGAGTTTTGGTGTTTGTCTATTTCTGCAGGGGGTTACCAGGAAATATGAAAGAAAGGCCCACACGTCGGGATTACATAGAGATATTAACTTGCCGCGTAATTTTCTATCATCTAGAAGACTCCAGAAGCCACGGGAACGAACGGGAGGCCGAGCGGGCCCGGAGGCAGGGCGCCCGCCCTCCTCTGTTGGCCAATCAGCACGAGTCTCGGGGATTATGCCCCACCGACTCTAAGGATCGAGGAAAATCACACGATTAAGGTCGGTTTGATCGGATGGTGGAGAATAACGTAGAAATTCCTTGGGAGCTACTCTTCCTAGATTTCTTGGGAGCTACTCTTCCTAGATTTCTTGGGGGCTACTCTTCCTGGACTATATAAGCAGACCCCCACCAGCCCGTGGAGGCATACCTCTTCTATAGAATCAAAGCTAGGGTTTCAATTCTTCATCCAAGTAGAGAGGATCCCTCTAGTTCTTCTAGTTCTACCTCTAGTTCATCTAGATCTAGTTCTAGTTCATCTAGTTCTAGTTCTAGTTCTTCTAGTTCTAGTTCTAGTTAGTTCTAGTTGTAATCTAGAAAATAGGGAGAGAGAAGAGGAGAGCGGAGGAGGAGCCGGATCTGTCGGATCTTCCTCAACATTATACTTTTGCAGCATCTGGTTCGTTCTTCATCGTTCTCCAGGTTCTTCAATTCATAATTCCTGAGTTCTTTAATTATTTTTATTTACATTCAAGTTATTTATTGGATTCCCTCTTGCATCAAGTGCTCTAGTCTTTATAACGCTAGAGTAGTAATTAATATATTAGACGTGGTGTTTAGTCTTGCAATTACCTGGAATTGCACCCAATCCTGCGGATTGTTGTGGTAGCCTTAGGGTAGTGACAGCCCTAATGGTCGACGTATTCCACCACGTTCGGATCGGTGTTTGTAGGACCGTAGTCAGACCTTCCTAGCCCCCTTCTCATCTCTTTCTGTGGTTAGTGCTCTGATGTCCTGATATAAATAATCTTGAAGTAATTCTTGATTCTTAGATCAACTAGAGAACTCTCAGGAAACTTCCTCTCTTCCCACCAAAAATAATTATATAGTTATCCTTGGGCGATATTGGATCTTAATTAGTACACTCACGTTCTCTGTGGAAAATCGATACTCTGGAATACTCCCGGGTGAAAGCTACATCGGTATCCGTGCGCTTGCGGATTTTTTCTGTTTGCGTTTAAAATACCCAACAGCGGGCCAGGGGGCTGGGCACCTACCCTCCCCCCTTGGGCGCCCGCCCAAGGCTCTCAGCCAATCAGGCTCTGTCTCGCGGATAATGCCCCACCGACCTAAAGGATTAAGGAAAACTGTGCGATTAAGGTCGGTTTGATCCGACGGCCCATATTCATTTGGAGGGGCTATATAAGCAGGCCCCCTGGCCCCTAGAGGAGACAACTCATTCCTCAAACCCTAATTCATTCATCAGGAGGAGAGTCTCTGATCAAGCGTTAGAGCCACCACATCAACTAGATCTCTAGTTTAGCATAGCTACATAGGATTAGAACTAGAAGGAGTCAATCTTCGATTGGTTTCCGGATCTATCAAGACGATTCTTGGTAATTCCTCTACTGTTCTTCATTTGTTCATCATTGTTCATCAATATTATGAATACAACTTTGTTCTATTTCAATATATTGATTATGACTTTGTTCTACTTGTTTATATTTGCAATTATATCGTTCTTACTTTATCATAGTTATATGCTTGGCTTAGTTAGATTGGAAATATATACATGTTTAGGGTCATATAGCGTTTATCCATCGGATCCATGGGTAAATGATAGATATTGTGTAGGTGTGGTGCCTATACCGTATTTATCTACGATTGTACCCTATATGCCGGATCGCGGGGTAGTTCGTGGTAGTCGCAGGGTAGTTCGTGGTAGTGACAGCACCATTGATTCTTATATAGTCCCCCTCCCGTGTATAGGGCAGGCAGAGCAACATTATTACAGGGGAGTGATTGCTCTGTTTCTTATCTTCCTTGATAATATCACTATGCATGGGCGTAGTCCTTTCTCGCAATGATTGCCAAGTATAATTGCACTAACTATGATATGCTAGACTTTATAGTTAAGAATAACTTAGGAAATATTCTTGTAGTTCATCCTAATCCCATGCTAATGACTTGCCATAATATCTATTGAGGTGCTTATCATTATTATGTGTGGCTAGTTATGCTGATCAGATTAGTTATCTTTGTCACCATTCATACTTTATCTATATTTTATGTGACATTTATCCCTGTATGTAAGAGATAGATGAATGCTCTCTATTACACATTCAATGATAGATACTCAGTTCCATATTTCATTCCATAATCAACACTGATGTTAGTAATCCCTTCCCAGTGGTAAAAATATAAATAACGATACCTGGAATACTTTCCGGTTAAAATGCTACATCGGTATTATTCTGTGCGCTTGCATATCTCATTTATTATTTATTCAGAAGAGCAATTGCATATTTCAATACCGCGTCTGTCATGTCATGCTGGGGATGACAACTTGGCTTAAGTGGCATGAATGATAGGTTTACAATTTTTAGCGCCGTTATCAGAAATAGAAAACTAAGTCTACTTTTGATAATAACGTTAAGAATGCCCAACAAGCATTTTTTGGCGCCGTTGCCGGGGAAGGTTGATTGACTAACAAGGAATGAATACGGAATAATGTGTCATCATTCACATCACTAATATGATTGAGATCATCAATTCTCTCATACAGCTTTACCCCTGTATTTTGCTAGTTTTTGTTATTTTATGCAGGGTGATGTATGAATAGAAGACATCTTCCAGAAAATTTTGTTGACGACCTCGAAGCAATAATCAGAAAAACAAGAGCCAAGCTCAAGAAGGTTTCATCGTTAACACATCAGCGCAAAGCTTCATCAACTCAAGAAGATCGCTGAACTTTCATCCGCAACTTGTCATCAGAGTTCGAAGCCATGGCGAACAAGTCGATCCGTGAGTTCTTAGCTCCCACCATGAACAACATCCGCACTGGACCTGCTGTAGAGATCGACCGTAACTTTGAGCTCAAGCCTAGGCTCATCAACATGGTACAAGCCAACCAGTTCTGTGGGAAGGCACACGAAGGTGCTAGTGCTCATCTCCAACACTTCCTGGAGATTTGCACCACATTTACTATATCAGAAGTCCCCAGAGACACCATACTACTTCGCCTCTTCCCATTCTCACTGTTGGGGAGAGAGAAGCAGTGGTTCTACGCAACAAGGGAGCAGAATACTACGTGGGCACTATGCTCCACAAACTTTCTAGCCAAGTTCTTTCCCATGGGCAAGACCAATGCTCTCCGTTGGAAGATTACAAGTTTTTAGCAACAACATGATGAATCCGTTCCAGAGGCATGGGAGTGCTTCCAAGACTACATCCTAGAATGTCCCCATCATGGAATGGAGAGCTAGCTACTGATGCAGATGTTCTATCATGGGCTTGGTAATAGCGCCCGTGAGACCATGGATGCTGCAGCTGGAGGAGCATTCCTATGACTCACCGTACCAGAAGCCACAACTCTTGTGGAGAAGATGGCATCCAACCAAGGTTGGAATGAAGAGAGGACCCAGACACGCAAGAAAGGTGGAGGTATGCACCAGCTCAAGGGGGTAGACATGCTGTCTGCAAAGCTGGACCTGCTCATGAAGAAGCTCGATGACAAAGCTGGAAACAAGAAAGAAGTCATGCACGTCTACGACTCTCACATGACTCGTGAAGAGTGTGGAGATACTAGACACTCAGGCAATCACTGCCCTGAGATGCTTGAGGATGTGAACTACATCAACAACAACAAGAGAGGTCTAACTACTCAGGTAACTACTCAGGTAATTATCAAGGTAACAAATCTTACAATAATAATAATAATTATCAACCTTTGAGAGAGTTAGTATCTAATCAAGGAAAGCTAATGGATAACTTGTCTAAGAAATTGGCATCAGATGATAAAATTCTAGAAAATATAAATAATACAATGGATAATTTTTCTATTGCCATCAAGAACCAGATTAGCTTTAATAAAATGATGGAATCTCAGTTGAATCAAATAGCTGCTATTGTTCCTGCTACTAACCCCGGTATACTATCTCAACCGGAAGGATTAGAATCTGCAAATCTTGTAGACATGTTTGATGCAGGTAACTACTGGAGTAACCCCGTTGTGGAGGCACATAATGACCTTCTGCCAGTCAAGAGAGGCGATCTAGGACGCCCCATCATCCCGATCTCCATCGGCATGGTGGACTTCCCAGAGGCACTCTGCGACTTTGGCTCCAACGTCAACATTATGCCTAGGGTACTCTATGAAAACTTCCTTACACACCCTTTATTAGAAACAACCATGTGTTTGCAGCTTGCAGATCGAACACTGAGCTTTTTGAAAGGAATACTGAAGAACATCTATGTTCAAGGTGGTACCTTGTACACCCCAGCAGACTTCGTGGTGATAGAGACCGGTACTGATGAGAGGGCACCCGTCATCCTGGGGAGGCCATTCCCGAACACCTCGGGAGCTGTCATCTATGCTAGTGCTACCAAGATTAGTTTCTACATCAAGGGGAGAAAGGAGACATTTTCCTTCAAGAACAAGACTACACAAATCCTAGAACAACCCCAATATGAACCAAGGAAAAGGACCAACAGGAGGAACAAGAGCAAGAAGCAAGTGTGGATCGAGTCAGCCAAAATGGTCACTACAGTTCACACAGGCCAAGATCAACTCAAGTCACCCTTTCTGATCAAAAAGGACGACCCAGGTGTGCCAAGCATCTAGTGCTCAATCAATGCATACAATTTCCAGAAGACACTCTGTGCCACCGGACCAGGCGTCAATATAATGGCCACAGTCACCTATCAGCTTCTGTTTGGAACCATGCCCTTAAAACCAATATACATTCAGCTCTAGATGGTAGATCAGACATTTTGAAAGGTTGAAGGTATAGTAACTGATGTCCCTATTAAAATAGACGACCATTTTGTCCATACAAATTTTCAAGTCATTGACATGGGAGAAGACGAGTACGATCCACCCATCATCCTCGGAAGACCGTTCCTCAGCACCATCAAAGCGATCATCTACATTGGAACTGGAGAAGTCCACATGCACTTCCCCTCTGAGAAGGTACGCCGCTACTTTAATGACCCTAACTATATAGTTGAAGATTCTAAAAAGGTTAGGAAAAGAAGAAGGCGATGCAACCGCAATCAGAGGAGGCAAAACATCAAGGACGGATGGGCAGACTATGAAGGGGAGCATACAGCTTGAACAAGAGACCGTAGCACCAAGTCAGGTGTGGAGAGAAAAGATAATTCTACATGAAGAGGAGGCGGCGCCGGGACTACCGTCTATGTCATCCAGCAAATCCAAGGACAACTGAGAACACAAGGAGTCCCGTTTGGAGGACTTAAAAACACCGAACACCGTGCCAAGAGGTAAACTTGGTAGTTATCACTTTCCCTTCTGTTATTTACTTTTCTTAAAAAGCTTGTTTAGTTAATTAGGTTCATACTATCTTGAACAGAGAAAATAAAAATGTTAAAAAACAGTAAGCCCCTTGTGAGTATACGAGTGGCATATAACCCATAAGTAGATTCACTGTGGTGGCATAAAAATAAAATAAATATTTTTTTCTGCTCTATAAAATGAAAATATAAAAATAGAGAGTAACACTTATTGAGGAAGCTCAACATGATAAAGGCTAGGTATTTATGCTAACACTTAACCAGTTCCACAAAGCTTTGTTGTCTATTTGAGCTCTACAAAATTCAAAGAAGACTAGCAGACGGAGGACATCCTAATCGCTGTTAGGGTGCTGCCAACATTCAAATACACCTCTGCCACCTGCTAGCTACATCAGAAGAAATTACATCAAGATCTAGAGCACCGCCATTTGTCCTGCTAAGTATTTCCATCTATATTTATACTTAAACTATATTAAAATAAAAAGATACAAAATCATCGAAACCCAAATAAATATTTTGTGCTTATATATATATATATCTTTGCTTAGTTTGCTTAATAAATAAATAAAGTGGCTATGCTAAACTGAATCTTAATAATAAAACTCTAGCATGGACATGATGAATAGTTGCTCTGCCTAATTTTCAAATTTGAAGTGCTCTCTCTTAAGTTTAGACATAACTGTTATAATTTAAAGCTTGCTCTAAACCTGAACTTGTGGGAAGAGAACTTGATCTAAAGTCTAAGTTGTTAACAGATATGATATGGGAAGGTTGAGCTGCTGTTTATCTGTTCCTAGAGATGCTAGAATTCTGGAGAATTTTATCTTTGAAGATCTTTAGAATATCACATGATGAGTTCCTGTATGATGAGAGTTTAAATTCCTACCACAGCCATACATACATGCTTGCTAGACTATAAACCTTATATTTACTTTTTACTGCTTATGAGCATTGAGTGTGGTCAAGCTGTGTAGACCCTTAGGATCTTGTCATGCGGTTAAAATCAAGATCCACTTGCACGTTCACGCATATATGCTGCTTCTACTCCTAAAGTACGCATCCACATACATCCACTCGTTTCCATCTCCAGATCCACCTAAAATTATTCTACTCCTGTCCAGGAGAGAATAACCAAAAACATTCTCCTATCCCTGTTATTCCCTATGAAATAAATGCATTCTTAATGTTATTACCAAAAGGAGACTTAGTTTTATATTTCTGATAACGGCACCAAAAATTCCAAACCTATCCCTCATGCCACATAAGCCAAGTTTTCATCCCTAGCATGACATGAGAGATGCTATATTGAAATATGCAATTGCTCTTCTGAATAAATAATAAAAGGGATCTGCAAGCATATTGATTTATACCGATGTAGCATTTTAACCGGGAGGTATTCTAGGTATCATTATTTATATTTTTACCACCAGGAAGGGATTACTAACACCAATGTTGATTGTGGAATGAAATATGGAACTAAGTATCATCACATGTGTAATAGAGAGCATTCATCTATCTCTTACAGACATGGATAAATGTCACATAAAATATAGATAAAGTATGAATGGTGCAAAGATAACTAATCTGATCAGCATAACTAGCCATATATGATAATAATAAGCACCTCAACAGATATTCTAGCAAGTCATTAGCATCGAATTAGGATGAACTGCAAGAGTGTATCCTAAGTTGTTCTTAACTATAAAGTCTAGCATATCATAATCAGTGCAATTATACTTGGCAATCATTGCGAGACAGGACTACGCCCATGCATAGTGATATTATCAAGGAAGATGAGAAACATAGCAATCACTCCCCTGTAATAATGTTGCTCTGCCTACGCTATACACGGGAGGGGGACTATATAAGAATCAATTAAGCTGTCACCACCGCGAACTACCCTGCGATCCGGCATATAGGGTACAATCGTAGATAAATACGGTATAGGCACCACACCTACACAATACTTATCATTTACCCATGGACCCGATGGATAAACGCTATACGATCCTAAACATGTATAAAATTCCAATCTAACTAAGCCAAGTATATAACCATGATAAACTTAGAACGATATAATTGCAAATATAAACAAGTAGAGCAAAGTCATAATCAATATATTAAAATAGAACAAAGTCATATTCATAATATTGAAGAACAATGATGAACAAATGAAGAATAGTAGAGGAATTACCAAGAATCCTCTTGACAGATCCGGAAACCAATCAAAGATTGACTCCTTCTAGTTCTAATAATATGTAGCTATGCTAAACTAGAGATCTAGTTGATGTGGTGGCTCTAGGGCTTGATCAGAGACTCTCCTCCTTGGATGAATGAATGAATTAGGGCTTGAGAATGAGAATGCCTCCTCTAGGGGCTAGGGGGCCTTCTTATATAGCCCTTCCCAATGACCGTGGGCTGTCGGATCAAACAAACCTTAATTGCACGGTTTTCCTTAATCCTTTAGGTCGGTGGAGCATAATCCGTGAGGCGGACGCTGATTGGCCAAGACAACAGGGCGAGCACCCTAGAGGGGAGGGCGGGCGCCGTGCCCCCATGCCCGCTTGGCCTTTCGTTCGTTCCCGTGGCTTCTGGAGTCTTCTAGATGATAGAAAATTGCCGCACACGTTAATATCTCTATGTAAACACAATGTGTGGCCTTTCCTCCATATTTCCTGATAACCCCCTATAGAAATAGATAAACACCAAAACTCGTGGAATTCTGCTAGATAAAACCCTAAGTCTAGGTGTAGGTTGCATTTGGATCCTTTTCTTTATTTATTTGATGATTAAATTTGGTACTTAAGGACCATCAACACCTCCTACATGAACCATTGGATAAACCGACCTTGAAACTACCATATGATCAATGGTTTGGTATATCCATCACATGTTCATCATGGGGACGTCGGTGGGAGTGTACCGACTCTAGATGGGGCCCACCTGTAGGTCAGCCGACCTGCCATCTGGATGACAGTGTGTCCCACTGACCTTTTGGAAGGTCCTTAGGTCAATGGAAGGCTGGGCCAGGTGGCATGACCCAATTGGTAGGTCGGCCGACCGACATTTGGGGCCCTTGGCCCACCTTTGACCTCCTGGTGGTGTCCCCACTTGTCATGTGAAGTGTTGTCCAAAGTTGAGTCTGGTTGCATACTTGCTTGCTTCTATGTGGGCCCAAGGATCCATGTGCTAAGTGTTTGAACTGTTGAGAGCAAGCACAATTGGATCCAAGGGTTGGGATTGACTCCTTGGAGTATGCCATGGCTCATGCCATGGAGGGGAGCCCCTGGTGGGCCCAAACCATGGTCGGCCGACCGAGGTTATGGGGCCCACAGGGCTCATTTCCATCTTCCCTGCATTGAACAAGATAAGAGTACAAGTGGAACTTTATTAGTGATAAATATGTTCATGTGATGCTTATCTTCCTTCAATTGAGGACTGTTGATGGGCTTTTGATTATATAGAACTAGGTCTTATTTCCTGTCAACAAGAACCCCCACACTTAAATCTTTGCTCGTCCTCGAGCAAAGGTTAGAGAAAGATAACCTATGATTATGACACTTTTAAGATATAAGCAAACACAAAGACTACTCAAGACATATCTTATACAAGTGGGTTATGTGGCACTGTCTAACATATATCCTTAGGATGTTGAAAAATGGAACAATCTCAAAGCAAAGTCATCTTCCCATTTTCATATCCTTAGTACTT
This sequence comes from Sorghum bicolor, assembly GCF_000003195.3. NCBI lineage: Eukaryota > Viridiplantae > Streptophyta > Magnoliopsida > Poales > Poaceae > Sorghum > Sorghum bicolor. The sequence continues at coordinate 34,669,687 of NC_012874.2, read as the reverse complement.
AGAGTTTTTGATAAATGTTTTAAAAGAAAGCACATAGTTCATCCTTACTCCTCTAATAGTACTCTCAAGTCACTCAGTAAGTATAGGATTCCTCACCAAGGCATAGATTAAGATTGCCTTCTTTTATTTCATCCTACATCTATTAGGCTTATGGGGCTCAGGTAGGGAGAAACAAGATAGCATACTTGCATTGTATCTATTGTAAAGCCAAAACAAGGATCCAAGGAGAAGAATGTCATAATCCTAGATCAAGATGTGTAAGTGTGTGAAAAATGATTAGAATAGAATGCTCCTATATTTGTTAACATATCTCTCTCTTTCTCTATTTTATTTGAGACATGGGTAGCTTTTTTCTTTCTTTTTTCAAAAGCAATGGACCTCCATATGCCCACTTTTTTTTACTAAGCATAGCCTTTGTGTCTCATCTTATAACCAATACTTAGAGAGAGATATTCTAAACCTTAAAACATGGAGCATCTACATGGTGGAAATGGATGGCATGTTTTTGCGTATTTATAGTGTAGAAGCAGCATATATATGTGGTGTGTGTGTGTGATCTTGATCTTGGGACTATGACATAATTTTCATCTAGGGTCACAAGGTTTGACTAAACTCAAAACAAATACAAGTAGCATATATAGAAGGGTTTTGAACAAGGTATGAACATATATGCCTGTGGTAGCAATTCTCTTACTATTGAGGAGTAAGTGACACTATGCTTTTATGATATTTTCAAAAATAAATCTCTAAGCACTTTGAATAGAAAGGGTATGAATCATGAGCTAAGAACTATATCACAATTTGTCGACAACCAAGTCAATATGATATTCCTATCAAGATATGTGACCCACAAGTATAAGGAGATGCAAGAATTAGACTTTGTGACACTTTTACCCTTTCAATGTCATGAATCATGTCACACTTTTAATGTCATAAATCATAGATCCAAGTCTTATTGTTTTTATTTTTGTTTTATTTTATCTAATAAAGCAAACAAGAGACAGAAGTAATAAAAATTAAATAATAGAGGGGCAGTAGGAGTGGCAAACCAGTGAGATGGCAGGTAGACGTTGAGTGGATGCAGTATGGTGGGTTCAGGGCTCCAAGGTGGGGTCGGCCGACCCCCTACTTAGGGTAGAATTTGTTGAGCCAACTTGCCTCACCATGTTCTACGTCCTGGTGTGTTCAGGAAATTCAGAGACTTAGTTCGGGGGCCACTTGTCCCCCCCGTTGACGGTCCTTAAGTACTAAATTTAACCATCAACTAAACATGGAAAAGGATCAATATGCACCAAACATTTAGAATGATGGTTTTATCTGACAGAATTCCATGAGCTTTGGTGTCTATTTCTACAGGGTGTTATCAGAAAATATGGAGAGAAGGCCCACATGTCATGTTTACAACGAGATAATTACGTGCCGCGCAATTTTCCTTAATCTAGACGAGTCTAGAAACCATGGGAACGAACGGAAACCGGACGGGCTCGGGGGTAGGGTGTAACACCCCAGTGTTATGGTTGCATCAAACATGTGCATAGCATGAGCATCATCTTTTATTCAAAGCATCCATGATCATCATCTATCTTGAGACATGTCATCCTTTGCAAAAATGTGTTTTAAATGGCTTAAATAGGCTTCCTATGCTTATGTTTGAGTGAACAATGCTTGTGTTTGTGCTTAATGCCTTGGTAAATAGCTTATCTATGCTTAACTCAATCTTGGGAACAATGTTCATGTGATCACTTCTCCAAAATAATCACTTAAGTCATACTTATTCAAATAGACCCTAGAAACCTCTTTTGCTTAGGCTTTTAAAAAGTGTTTCATAAAATGTTTGCATGTCAAAACTTCCTACAGCAAAGTTGTAGCAAATTTTATAAGGAACAAAAGTTGTTTTATGGCCATCTCATGAAAATGATCACAAATAGCTCAAAAGTGGCCCACAAGGCAGATTTGGGGCTGTTTTCCACACTTAGAAAATTTTCTAAGTCCTGGGGGCTTTGCAGTTTGCTCGAGGGGGTGTTCTTCACCTTCCCGTTTGAATTCTAGAGCGAATCAAGCCTTGATCTTGTAAGCAATGTTGGAGTACTCGTGTAGCTCTCCAGCATGGAGCAATTAGCCAGCAAAATCATCGAGTGATTAGGGAGTAAATCGTCGGGCAAAATCGAGTTTCAGTCGGCTCGGGGGAAACTGAATCGCGTCGTCGTCAGTCAGGGGAAGCTCGCCGGTGTGCCGCGTGTTGGACTCGTGGCGTCCGTACGTCGCCGTTAGCCCCGCCCGTCAGTCCTCCGCGTGTCCTTCATCTCGCCCCGGCGCACCGGTCGCGTGGACAGAGCCATTTCCGCTCCCGGTGTCCTCTCTCTCTCGCGCGTCGTCGTTTCCGCGTCGCCGCCGTTGCTTCGGCGAGCTCGCGCGCGCGCATCTCCGTGTCTCCGGCCAACCAGCTCGGTCCAGCGCTCCGCAAGCCTCTCCTCTCCACCGTCGTCGAGCTGGTTGCGACTGCCGAGCCTCGGTGAGCCCGCATTGCCTGCTCCGACGCGAGCTTACCTCGCCGGAGTTCCGCCATGGCCACCGGCGTCGTGGCCAGGGCTCTGTAGTCCACCATTCCTTCTCATTCTTGTCCCAAAAGCTTCGCTAGGTCTTGCTGTTGCTCGTCCTCGTTCTCTTCTGCCCTGTCTCCGGCCAGAGACGCCGGCAGTTGGCCGCGCACCACCGCCGTGCCGCCATTCGCGAGGGCGAGGTACCTAGAGCTCGGTAGAGTTAGGGTTTTGGGTACCGCTAGATGCGGAATGCAGTGGGGAGCACGATGGTGCCCTTGGCCAGCGCCGAGACCTCGCCGTCGGCGAGATCTCCGGCGGTCAAGCCGCGCCTCTGCTTCTGTGTCACTGGCAGGTGGGGTCCGTTGACGCGCGGGTCCCCTCTGTCAGTCTCTCTTTCTCCTTTGTTTAAATCAGAGTTTGAGCTGATTTTGTAAAAATCATATCTCTAGTTCTATTGATCCAAAAATTGTGAAACAAATTTTGTGTTGTTTCTTGAGATGGCTAGTATTTAATAAAAATATAAAATGAATCATGTTTTCTGAGAAATTATTTATTAAGGATTTAATCTTGTTATTTATGGATAAATGCATATCTCTGGTTTTACTAATTAGTTTGCTCTGAAATTTTTATGGTGGTCCTTGCATGGCATTAGAATGCTCTGATAATTATTTCATGATTTTTGGAGCACCGCAGTTGTGATATGTAATTTGTGTTTGAAATATGGCTTGTTTCTTTAATTAAATCACATAAAATAATTGGTGCTTAGGCTGGTGCTCTATTTTGGTGGTAAACTTGTTTATGGTATTCCTAAGATATAAATAATCTGAAATCTGTTGTTTGACACTATATAAGTCATGTCTATGAATTTATGAAATAAATGCCTTGATACATGTTAAATGCATATCTTTAATTTGGCAGGTGCATTGGTCCTGAAATTTTTATGGTGGTGATCTGATGTTATCCTTGTGCCTCTGTAATTTTTGTAGATTTTTCTGAGCACTTTAACTAATATCTTGTAAATATGCCTTACCTAAAATTAATTAATAAATGCCTTGTTAAGTAATTGTTTTGGGGTTTTCAACTGATGATCTGGTGACCTTGTATTATGTTTGTGCTCATGAGTCATTTGGTTGGCATAGTTTGTGTTTTGATCATGTCATTAAATAATTAACTATAGGGTTAAATGCTGTTCTGGACAGCAAGTGAGTAATTTAACTTTGCTTAATGATAACTTGACTTTCTGTGAAACTTGTATAAAAACAAAGTTGTTCTAAACTTGTTGAACTAACTGTGGTTTAAATTTGAGGTCATTTGGCCAAGTAGTTTAAAAGTTATAGCTGTTCCAAGTTGGGTTCCAGAAATAGGGGCTCTCTGTCTTTCTGGGACAGAACCTGGAACTTTGTTAAAATGACTAGTGTAATGTTTGAATCTTGCTGTCATGTTTAAAGATGAATTGTAGACAATTTCCTAAGCTTTCCAGAATGTCCTTACTCATGTTTGTTGGACCTGTCTATCTATAATTATGATTTATTTACTGAGCATACTTGTTTTATGTTGTTTGCTGCTTTAGTGCCATGATAGGTTTTGGGTTATGTTAACTTGTTTATTCATGTGAGTTAGTATAACTCTTACTCCGTAAATGAGTGCCCAGTGAGTTGCTTGTGTTATTAAGCATTCATCTGTAGCATGTGCACCTTCTCATTCATCGAGCATGCAATAGGTGCGCCGGACGTGGCAGTTTCCTTCGAGCTCCAAGCGAACCCCGGAGGCCAGGAAGGCACCCAGGAGGTGGAGGTCCAGCAAGCCGGACTCGAGGAGCCCGAAGAAGAAGTTGAGTGCCCGAATCACGAGCCGGCATCGTTCGTGAAAGGCAAGCCCCGGAGCATTCTAACCCTCCTCTATTTTCGAAAGTTTACTTAATACGTTATATCTATTGATGCATTACGTATAGGAGTTGTGATGAAAATGTTGCTGCATTCTACCCTATCCTTGTCCAGATAACTTACCCTCCCCGGTTGTAGAGTTAGGTCCGAGTAGCAGCTTAGTTATGCTTTAACCGGTAGAAGTCGGGTGATATCCTGTCATCCGCGCGATATAGGGTTGTGTCGGGTCGCGATGGTCTATATGTGCTATCGTTGATGGAACCTGATTAAATTGATTTAAGCCGGGCGGAGTTTTGCAAGTTTGTAGTGACTCCGTCTGTGGCAGCTAAGGACCGATCGTTGTACGTCCTCTTGTCATGTTGAACGCATGCCTGACACTTAGTTGGCCGGATAACTCGTTCCGACCGCGAAGCCGAGTAGTATGACTCAGGCCGGAAGACCGGCAAGTATAAAGTGCGCACTACCGGAGGAAGTGCGGTGTGCGGGGGACCATTGGCGTAAGTCCAAAGGCAGGTGAGTTAAAATTCCTGACCTCCCTGGCAGAGTGGTAGCCCTGGGAGTGCGGCGCTGATCGGAGCCGCGATTCCTGAGTTGTACCAAAGGTGACCCGTTGGCTCTCCGGCAGGGGATGCTTGGGTGAGTGCTAGGAATAAACCTCCAGCTGGATAGGAATTCGATTCGAATCGCCGTCTCTCCCGGTTAGTGAGAACTTGACAGAGCAGCGGCAAACGTAGCATTCACTAATAAACTTGGTTCATGATAATGATGATAGCAAGAAGAACATATGATGAAATTGATATAGTTATTATTGTTTGGAATAATCAAGTGATGTGTTGTAGTACAGGCGCTAATCTAGTGGTAGGCTGATGATAAATAAATCTGATGCTCTTAAAATGACTTAGTGGTAAGTTAAGCTTTTGGCAAAGAGGTGAGTCAACCAGCTCCACTTAAAATTCAGCCTTGCATGATCCTTGGTGTCTTTTATGTTTTACTAGACGGGTAAGTCTAGGTGAGTACATCCTCGTACTCAGGGTTTATTCCCACCTGTTGCAGATGATATCTTCTATGACGGTTTTTGCAAGACCTGTCTCCATCCCGCTGGGGATGAGGACTAACCGTTGGGCACGGTTCTCTAATCTTCTCGTCTATGATGCTTTTGGAAGGATGACCTAGACTCTGGCAGTAACAAACTTGTGAACTGAACTTTGAACAAGTGTGTGTACTTATTTTGCTTCCACTACTTCGAACAAGTGTTGTAATAACTTAATACTCCGATGTGGTGCCGCTTCGACGGCAATGAATGACTATGTAACAATCGTTGTGTTTATGTTGAACTATTACGATCTTGGTTTGTTGCGAGTTGGTTTGAAGTCCTTCGTGATTTCGATTGACTACCGGGATTATATGGGCTCAAGTTTAGAAACTTGATTGTTTGACGATCGTTTCTGCACTTGAACTCTTATAATTTGGTCGGTTCTGTGACAGCTGGTATCGGAGCAAGTTCAGCATTATAAATGCAGCGTTTGTGTATTTAAAACAAAAGAATTTTGAAATAAAATGGTGTAAAACAAATAATTAAGTTATGCCAGTGGTCGAATCCTCCTTGCCCATATAAGGACTCTAGGTGGCTATGTAAGTACTGACTTGGGGGGTTTTATTTATGCATCTCTGGCAGTACTCAGGTATGGATGTGTGATGACTGCACTATGCTACCCTGTGGTCTAATGGTGGAGGTAGCCTTCATATGTGAATTAGCCACATATGTCGCTAGATTTAAATTATGCAACGTCGCACCTACGCTCAGGTAAGTGTGAGTTGTGAGAGCATGATCGTCCAAACGGCGGTCTAGGGGAGTGTTCGCGGTGGTTTTCTGGAGTGGTCACATGTCGAAACCATGGAGCCACGAAAGAAACTTAATTGGGGAGTATTTAATTTCTCGGGTAGTTGTGGTGTCATTGTTGGGGCATGTTGGGCATGTCCAAGCAATGTGCACTTAGTTTACTGCTTTCTTGGGTGATATATATTGGGAACTGTTGGGCTGAAATGAAGCTTTCTGCAGGTACTCTAACAGCGCACATGTAAACCGATAGTTACCGTATCGAGAGACGAATGTATGCCACCGTATATCCGTTAGAATATTAATTTTCTAAGTTTGTGAGGACGTACGGTTCGTGCATGCATCATGTCGCATTCATACATACATTCTGTCTGCTCCTTCCCTTACAATTTCGTCCCTTTTTAAATAAATAAATGTGCTTCAACTAATCCTCTTTTACCCATGGTATTCCTATTCCTTTCCACAGATGGACGCACCCGCTTCACCTCGTCCCAGTGACACTTTCTTGCACGAGTTTGGCACTCCTACCCTGCTCTGGAGAGTGTTACGGACTGTTGGGTACACTGAGCCACCTCAGTATTCTTGGTGGGAGATGGAGAGCACAGGAGGGATCCAGTGGTTTGCTGTGCAGGGAGTTGTCCCTCCACATGGGGACAAGCCTGCATGGACAGGCTGGACGTGCAGCTCAGATGGGCAGACTCCCTGGGAGGCAGCTCAGGTTGCAGCCCAGACTATCCTGCTAGATATATGTCAGGGGTGTGGTGACGAGCTGACGGGAGGACCAGCGGCCTCCATTCCTAGTGCTGACCCAGCAGCCGCGGAGTGGAAACAGGCTGATGGTTGTGCTTTGGTTCGAGGTAGAGGAGAGAGAGCTGAGAGCTCTAGTTCCGCTATGAGTGCTATGATGGCTGTACTCAAGCTGATTAGTCAGCGAGAGGGCACCTATGCGCAGGTGATGGTGGCTGTTCGCAGGGCCCAGGAGATGCAGCGGAAGGCTGAAAAGCGTGCTCGCAAGTTTCGCAAGCAAGCTAGACTCCTGGAGCAAACTCAGAAGGACCGCAATGACTGGGAGGACATAGCGGAGTACCGTAGACAGCAGTGGGTGAAGGCCATCAGAGAGAGAGATCATAAGCAGGATCAGATGAGCCAGTTAGCTTGAGAGAGGGAGACTTTGCAGGAGCGCTTGGTGCAGCTCACCCGTGAGAGGGATACTGCACTCCGTGTGTCGGAGAACAGGCGCCGAGCATGGGAGATGCACCGAGTTCAGTCACTTGAGCGGGAGAACTATCTACAGGGTCAGATTGAGGCTGGTCTTGTGGAGATTCACCGTCTCAACAACTTGCTACACCCTATTCCTCGCCCTATACCCGTGTATCCAGAGGTGGGACCTCAGGTGATTGTGGCCGATGATGATGGTATGGAGGTTGATGGACCAGCAGCGGCTGCACCACCTTTACACGAGGACGTGGAGGACGAGGAGCTTGAGCCGGTTAGCGACGAGGATGGAGAGGCGATCTTCGACGCTGATTCGGACGACGAGCCTGGAGTGTAGGGAGTAGTGAGTAGTTGCTGCCAGGATCTTTTGTTGTATGCCAGTCGCTGTGGTGCTTTTGTAACCATGTTGTAATCCGAAACTTTGACCTTGACTCATGGCATGTACTGTAAGGGTGTAATAACTTCATGGACCCTATGTGCAGTCTTTATGATCGTTATGTTATGTCGATGTTTTCCGTTGTGGTGCGTATTGCGGATATCTATGTCGTGTGTTGGATTGGTGATGTTGTTTTGTGGAATGGAATTGTTGTGCCTTTCTGTAAAGCTATTCTCTCGAATGCTTTCAGGCATGAATATAAGTTCTTCTACAGCAAATCTTGTCATCATCAATGCTCACTGACTGTGTCTTTTCAGATGTCTCGTGGCACCCGAGGTGCGGAACAACGTGCAAACATGAATCCACCACCTCCTCCTCCACTACCAAATCCAGCTGAGCTGATGCAAATGATGGTGGAAAATCAGAGGATGCTCACTGAGACCATCAATCGGATGGCAAATCAGGGTGGCCGTAATGCACAGGAAGGGCCAGCTCCTAACCAGTATAGTAGTTTCAAGGACTTCATGGATACGAAGCCCCCACCTTTCAGAGAAGCTGAAGAACCCCTTCAAGCTGAAGAGTGGCTGAATATGGTGGAACAAAAGTTTCGCCTACTTCGTTTGACTGAAGGTTTGAAGGCGGAGTATGCCGCTCATCAACTGCAAGGGCCGGCAGGCATCTGGTGGAATCAGTACCGGGAAGCTCTACCGCCTGACACGGTGATTGATTGGAATCTTTTCCGTGAGGCGTTCAAAGGGCATTTCATTCCTCCGGGTGTTATGGAGATGAAGCACACCGAGTTCATGCAGCTGACTCAGGGCAACAAGACTCTGAAGGAGTATTTGCATGCTTTCAATCACTTGTCTAGGTATGCTCCTGAGTTTGTGGACACGGAGACGAAAAAGATCGCTAGTTTCAAGCGGGGTTTGGGTCCCAAATTGCTGAAGACTATGGGCCGCACTAGGTTTGCAACTTTCAATGAGTTTGTCAGTGATGCTCTTACTCAAGAGAATTATAACACTGTGTACACTGCGACCAACACTCGCAAGAGGGCTTTTGAGGCCGGGGCCGGATCATCTCAGTCCAAGGCTCCAGTGGCAGTTAAGCCACCATTCCGTGCTCCAACCCCCAACCAGCGATACCGCCCTCCGGTGAAGAAGAATCAGGCAAAGACGGGTTTTCGCAAGGGGTACTCTATTGCTCTTCCTAGGGGCAACACGGGGCCCAACTATGCCAAGACTCCACCTGCCAACCGTCCGTGCTGGAACTGCAATCAGACCGGGCATTGGCAGAGCAACTATCCTTACCCGCCAAAGAAGGGCAACCAGGGGAACGTCCGTCAGGGGCGTGTTCATTACACAACTGTGGAGGCAATCCCTGCTGGTGAGGTAGTCACGGCTGGTAAGTTTCTGGTCAATCAACATGATGCACTCGTGCTTTTTGATTCTGGAGCATCGCATTCTTTTGTGAGTTCTAAATTTATATCTAAGCATAGCATCAAGACCATCACACTTGATAAGGGCAGTTATTGTATTAGTGCTGCGGGAAATGATATTTCCACCAATCAAGTGGTTTTGGGGGCAACTCTGGATATAGGAGGCCGTCAGTTTCTTGCTGATCTGGTTGTTTTACCCGGTGTGGGCATAGATGTAATTCTGGGGATGAAGTGGATGAGTGGTAATGGAGTTCTTATTGACACCACCACTCGCGTAGTGATGTTGAAAGATCCAGATACCAAGGAGGCATTTTTAGTGCAACTTCCTCGTGATATTCAAATCCGTAGCACTGTGAATGCAGTTACCTCTAAGGCTTTTCAGGATATTCAGGTGGTGTGTGAGTTTCCGGATGTCTTTCCTGATGATCTACCCGGGCTTCCTCCGGATCGGGATGTGGAGTTTAAAATTGAATTGATTCCAGGCACCGCTCCGATCTCTAGAAGACCGTATAGGATGCCGCCCAATGAATTAGCTGAGCTTAAGACCCAACTAAATGAGTTGTTGCAGAAGGGTCTTATTCGTCCTAGTTCTTCTCCCTGGGGTTGTCCGGCTATCTTTGTGAAGAAGAAAGATCAATCTTTGCGCATGTGTGTGGACTATCGTCCCCTAAATGCGGTGACAATCAAGAACAAATACCCTCTCCCTCGCATTGACATCCTGTTTGATCAGTTGTCTAAAGCTAAGGTATTCTCCAAGATTGATTTGCGATCTGGGTACCATCAAATCAAGATCCGTCCCGAGGATATACCTAAGACGGCTTTCTCGACGAGGTATGGGTTGTATGAGTACCTTGTCATGTCCTTCGGGCTTACGAATGCACCTGCTCATTTCATGTATCTTATGAATTCGGTGTTCATGCCCGAATTGGACAAGTTTGTAGTGGTCTTCATTGATGATATCTTGGTATATTCTTGCAATGAAGAGGAGCATGCTGAGCATCTGCGTGTAGTGTTGTCGCGTTTGCGCGAACATCAGCTTTATGCTAAGTTTAGCAAATGCGAGTTTTGGCTAAAGAAAGTACCTTTCTTGGGCCATGTCTTATCTGAAGAAGGCATATCAGTAGATCCGGCTAAGGTGCAAGAGGTACTGGATTGGAAAGTTCCAACTTCGGTACACGAGGTTCGGAGTTTTCTCGGTCTGGCTGGGTATTACCGTCGATTTATTCCGGAGTTCTCCAAAATATCCAAGCCTATGACTCGTCTGCTTCAGAAAGATGAAAAGTTTGTGTGGACACCTGAGTGTGAAGAGGCATTCCACAAGTTAAGGACACTGTTGACATCAGCTCCTGTCCTAGCTCAACCTGATATCGAGAAGCCTTTCGATGTCTTTTGTGACGCATCAGGCATTGGTTTAGGCTGTGTGTTGATGCAGGAAGGTCGCGTTATCGCGTATGCCTCGCGCCAACTTCAAAAGCATGAGGTCAATTACCCCACTCATGACTTAGAATTGGCAGCAGTTGTTCATGCTTTGAAAATCTGGAGGCATTATCTGCTGGGTAATCTGTGTAATATCTACACCGATCATAAGAGCCTCAAGTATATCTTCACTCAACCTGAACTGAACATGCGGCAGCGAAGGTGGCTTGAGTTGATTAAAGACTATAATCTCCAAGTGCACTATCATCCGGGCAAGGCAAACGTGGTGACGGATGCCTTGAGTCGGAAAGCGCACTGTCACTCAATCCGAGTGGAAGATCCGTTGTTGTCACATCTTATGCATCCACTTGTGCTCAACCAGATTTCTCTGGAAAGTACCATTCGCAATCGAGTCATCGAATTGCAGCAGACAGATGTAGGCATCTACCATATCAAGAGAAAGATGAAAGAAGAAGAAACCAAGCATTTCCGGGTTGATGAAAATGGAATTCTTTGGTTCAAGGATCGACTTGTGGTCCCAAAAGACCGCGAGCTGCGAAATCAGATCTTATCTGAAGCTCATTCATCCAAAATGTCTATCCATCCTGGTAGTAGCAAGATGTATCAGGATCTGAAACCTTTGTTTTGGTGGACAAAGATGAAAAAGGAGATAGCGGCTTTCGTCGCTCGCTGTGACAATTGTTGTCGCGTGAAGGCTGTTCACATGAAAGCTGGTTTGCTTCAACCCTTGTCAATTCCTGGTTGGAAATGGGAAGAAGTCAGTATGGATTTCATCAGTGGACTCCCAACTTCTGTTAAGGGTTATGACTCTATCTGGGTGGTTGTAGATCGTTTGACCAAGGTTGCTCGATTTATTCCAGTCCGAACTGATTATCGTCCTCATCAGTATGCGGAGTTGTATTTCGAGCACATTGTTCGTCAGTATGGTGTGCCTCGAACAATCATATCTGATCGTGGACCACAGTTCACTGCTCGTTTTTGGGAATGTCTTCATGAGCAGATTGGTACTCACTTGGTCCGCAGCTCTGCTTATCATCCCCAAACAGCAGGTCAAACTGAACGAGTTAACCAGATCCTTGAAGATATGTTGAGGGCATGTGCTTTCTCATCAAAAGGTTCTTGGGTCAAGTGGTTGCCATTAGCTGAGTTCTCCTACAACAACAGTTATCAGGAGAGTATCAAAATGGCTCCATTTGAAGCCTTGTACGGTCGAAAGTGTCGAACCCCGTTGAATTGGGTAGAAGCTGGAGAGCGAAGGTACTACGGCATCGATTTCGTGAACGAAGCAGAGCAGAAAGTCCGTATTATCCAGCAACACTTGGAAGCTGCTCAAGCTCGTCAGAAAAGTTATGCCGACAAGAGAAGGAAGCCGATTGAGTATTCGGTTGGTGACCATGTGTACATCAAGGTGTCTCCGATGAAGGGTGTACAAAGGTTCGGAGTCAAGCGAAAGCTTGCGCCTCGCTATGTGGGACCTTATCGGATTCTCGAAAAGAAAGGGAATGTGGCATACAAAGTGCAACTCCCAGTTGCGCTTCGAGCTATCTTCCCTGTTTTCCACGTATCACAATTAAAGAAGTGCCTTCGTGTACCGGAGGAACGAGTGGAAATTCGAGATATCAAGTTGAAGTCAGACTTGGTGTATGAGGAGAAACCCGTAGCGATTCTTGATCGCAAGGAACAGGAAACGCGTAATCGTGTGGTTAAACTCTACAAGGTGTTGTGGAGCAACCACGGGGAAGAAGATGCCACTTGGGAGACGGAGGATTATTTAAAATAAGTTTACAAAACCTTCTTCGAAAATCAGTAAGCTTTCAAATCTCGGGACGAGATTTTTGTAAGGGGGAAGGGCTGTAACACCCCAGTGTTATGGTTGCATCAAACATGTGCATAGCATGAGCATCATCTTTTATTCAAAGCATCCATGATCATCATCTATCTTGAGACATGTCATCCTTTGCAAAAATGTGTTTTAAATGGCTTAAATAGGCTTCCTATGCTTATGTTTGAGTAAACAATGCTTGTGTTTGTGCTTAATGCCTTGGTAAATAGCATATCTATGCTTAACTCAATCTTGGGAACAATGTTCATGTGATCACTTCTCCAAAATAATCACTTAAGTCATACTTATTCAAATAGACCCTAGAAACCTCTTTTGCTTAGGCTTTTAAAAAGTGTTTCATAAAATGTTTGCATGTCAAAACTTCCTACAGCAAAGTTGTAGCAAATTTTATAAGGAACAAAAGTTGTTTTATGGCCATCTCATGAAAATGATCACAAATAGCTCAAAAGTGGCCCACAAGGCAGATTTGGGGCTGTTTTCCACACTTAGAAAATTTTCTAAGTCCTGGGGGCTTTGCAGTTTGCTCGAGGGGGTGTTCTTCACCTTCCCGTTTGAATTCTAGAGCGAATCAAGCCTTGATCTTGTAAGCAATGTTGGAGTACTCGTGTAGCTCTCCAGCATGGAGCAATTAGCCAGCAAAATCATCGAGTGATTAGGGAGTAAATCGTAGGGCAAAATCGAGTTTCAGTCGGCTCGGGGGAAACTGAATCGCGTCGTCGTCAGTCAGGGGAAGCTCGCTGTGGGGGTATAAACCCCTATACCCTTACGGCTAGACTTCAGCTAGGAAGCTTGGCCCACTACGAGACGAGTTCAAGGCTTGATCCGACAGCCCGAGTTTCGCGCGAGGAAACAGGACGTGGAGATCAAGCAGGATTCTAGTCGGTTGGAATAGGAATTGATATCGAATTATCTATGGCAATTGTAACCGGCTAGGATTAGTTTCTAGATCTGTAACCCTGCCCTCCAGACTATATAAGGAAGGGCAAGGGGACCCCCTAGGACACATTATCTCTCAACACAATCCAATACAACCAGACGCAGGACGTAGGTATTGCGCCAACTCGGCGGCCGAACCTGGATAAAAAGCTTGTCCGTGTCTTGCGTCACCATCGAGTTCGTAGTTTGCGCACCGTCTACCGATAAACTACTACCGTGGGTATACCCCAAGGTAGACTGCCGACTAGCTTTCGTCGACAGTGGCGCGCCAGGTAGGGGGTGTGCGTGCAACTTTTCCGGCGAACAAGATGGTCACGATCCCAGCTTCCGCGATCGTGCCCGAAGGCCTCACGTTCACCGTCGGCCAGATCACGTGGACGACGTGCAGCGGCGGCTTCCCGACCACGGTCCCGAAAGAGATCCAGATCCAATCTGAGATCACGCCGTCTCCGACCACACGCATGACGGCACCAAACTCCCGACCACCGTTCCCCCTCTACAAGGGAAAGGAGATCGACTGCTCGGACCTCCTCCAAGCGCTCGATCGCGCCGACTCCAAGCTGCTCGAAGTCTCCCAACTAATAGATGGAGTTCTGCGCCGGCCCGACCAAGCCACTCAAGCGGATTTTTCGAAATCCCGCCGGCCAACTCGTGTCACCACACACGAACGGCTGGGAACGTCCCTGACGATAACCTCAACCTCCTCAGGCCGATCCGTCGAGCTCAAAAAGGGAGACCATCCTTGCGGCCTGAATAACTCGGCCTCTGTCTACTCACAGCATGTTCAATCCGTTTTCAGCAAGGCGGGCTGGTCGCCGACAAGGAACAATCGTCACCATGTCAACATGGTGACAATCCGAGAGCTACGGAACGGCCAGGTTTCCAGCACCAACTCAAGCACCGGCTCCGTCCCCACCGAGGTTATAAACACCGAAGACGAGGGCTACGACCTGGATTTCCCTTCACACCCTCTGGATTTCGACCGGTTCCCGATATTTCCCCCCCGGCGAGGGGATATTGTATTCAATGTCAGCGCCGACGAACCGGTTGTTGACGGAGAAACAGACGACCAGAGGCAACTCCGCGAACAGCGTAACGCCGATCGCGCCCGACGGCGTGCGGACGAGCAACAACAGACGCCACCGGGTAACCTCAACGATGCCTTTGACATGGTCGGGGACCAGCCGGTCTACAAAACGCCAAGCGCCAACGTGGCTGTCGCCATGGCCAACCTGGATCGGCTTCCTGACACACCCGAATGCCAGGGGGTCCGGACCAGCATCCGAGCACACCTGATCGCCGCGATGGGACAGACAGCAACTCTGCTTAAGAGAGTCCAGGACGTCCCTTATACGGAAGCCGCCTCCGACCAAACTCATCGTAGTCGGGCCTCGCCTAGCAGGCGTCGCCGCAGCCGCTCCCCCGACAACCGTCGAGGGGACTCACGGCGCGACGATGGTGGTCGAGACGCCGATGGCCGCCACCAGCAGAACCGCGTACGCGGCCAGGAAGAAGAAGACCAACACAGGGATCTCCGCCACAACATCCCTCCCAAAGATGCCCGGGACCGCATCAACAGGCGCGCCGCAGAGAGAGCAGTCCACGAAAACCTGCGCCGCATCGAGTACGACGCGACCCATGGTCCCCCGGGCCTAAGGCAGTTCTCCTCACACCTCCGCCAGGTCGTGTGGCCCAGAAATTTCAAGCTCGAAAAACTTAAAAAATACGACGGCAAGGAAAATCCAGAGAACTGGATCACCCTCTACAAAATCGCCGTCCGATCAGCGGCAGGAGATGAGCACGTCATGGCTAACTACTTCCCCGTAGTCCTCGACCAGGCTGGTCATCAGTGGCTTCTCGGCTTGCCCGAGGACTCCTTCGACTCTTGGGAAGAACTACGACAGGCTTTCATTGACAACTTCATCGCCACATGCGAACAGCCCGGAAACAAGTATGACCTTGAAAGGATAAGAGACAGGAAGAATGAACCTCTGCGTGATTACATCCGACGATTCTCGGATATGCGTCTCAAAATCCCGAAGATTTCTCATGACGAGGCCATATCAGCCTTTATCAAGGGCTTACGTTTCCATGAAGCACTGAGGAACAAGCTGTTACGTAAGCGTCCATCAACGGTAGCAGAGCTCCTCGCCACGGCTAAAAATTATGCCGATGCTGATGACGCAGAAAAACTAATCCGAGACGATGCGAGAGGCACCGACCAGCCCTCCCGGCGAGACGACGGTCGTAGCCGCTACGACAACAGAAATCACCGTCGCTCCGACAACCGCGATCACCGAGAGGGTTGGGATCGGCGGCGCGCCAGCCGCGACGACTTCAGAGGAAAGCGCCCTCGCGAATACGACCACGAAGTAAACACGGTCAAACGTCCCAATGGACGACGGGACTACCAAGACGACTACAACAAAACGTTGAAGGGACCGTGCCAGCTACATCCAAAGTCTAACCATACCATGGAAGAGTGCCGCGTCCTTAAAAATATCTATACACGGCGGGCCGCCCAAGAAGACACCGCCAAGAAAAGTAACAAACGCGACGGGCACGACCACGAAGATGAGGATGAGGACCAAGACAGGGACCCCCGACACCAATACGTCAGCCCCACCGACGTGGTCCACTCCATTTTCGGGGGCAAGGTCTCCACTGAGTCCAAGCGTGAAAGAAAGCTGTTGAAGAGAGCCTGCCTCAACATAGACAGCACGGACGGGCTGATCGCAGATCCGAAATTTCCCGCCTGGTCCCACAGGGAGATCGCGTTCAGCAGGAAGGACCAGTGGGCCGCTATCCCGGAGCCGGGTCGTTTCCCACTAATTCTCGATCCTTGCATCAACAGCATCAGATTCGAGCGCGTGCTCGTAGACGGGGGAAGCTCCATTGACATCCTCTTCCGCAACAGCCTGCCCGCCCTCAAGATATCACCGGCCCAACTAAAACCTTACGAGGCCCAATTCTGGGGGGTTTTGCCAGGTCAAAGCTCGGTGCCCCTCGGACAGATAACATTGCCTGTCCAATTCGGCACACCCGATCACTTCCGGACGGAGTTCATCAACTTCGTAGTCGCGGACTTCGACGGAACCTACCACGCCATACTGGGCCGCCCATCGCTGACAAAGTTCATGGCAGTCCCGCACTACTCATACCTAGTGCTTAAGATGCCCACGGAGAAGGGTGTCCTGACCATCAGAGGCAACGTCTACACTGCGTACACCTGCGAAGAAGAAAGTTTCAAGATCACCGAGGCAATTGACCTCTCAATCCGCATGGCGGAAACAGCAAACCAAGCCGCACAGCTGCCCCCCGACCAGCTCCGATTACCTGAGCAGGAGACAGCCAGAAAGAATTCGAAATCCAAGGAGTACAAAGAAGTGCAGCTGGTCGAGGGCAACCCCGAGAAGACAGCCCTCATCGGGGCTAACCTGGATCCAAAATAGGAAGACGCGCTCGTCAGGTTTCTAAGGGACAACGTGAGCGTTTTTGCATGGAAACCCGCAGACATGCCCGGCGTCCCACGGAACCTGATCGAGCACTCCTTAAACGTCTCGAAGACCGCAAGACCAATCAAGCAAAAACTGCGACGGTTCGCTCGTGACAAAAAGGAGGCTATTAGGACAGAAATAACACGGCTTCTAGCAGCCGGATTCATAAAAGAGGTGTATCATCCCGATTGGCTCGCCAATCCGGTTCTTGTACGCAAAAAGAATAATGAATGGAGAATGTGCGTTGATTACACCGATCTCAACAAACACTGTCCTAAAGATCCTTTTGGTCTTCCTCGCATCGACGAGGTGGTCGACTCAACGGCCGGATGCGAACTCCTCTCCTTCCTAGATTGCTACTCTGGTTATCACCAGATCTCGTTAAAAGAAGAAGATCAGATCAAAACATCCTTCATCACACCTTTCGGCGCATACTGTTACACTACCATGTCTTTCGGACTTAAAAACGCTGGGGCCACTTATCAAAGGGCCATCCAGCAATGCCTCCACGACGAGATTCGCGACGACCTCGTCGAGGCCTATGTGGACGACGTGGTCGTAAAAACAAGGGATGCGAGCACCCTAATCGACAACTTAGACCGAACCTTCAAGGCGCTCAATAGGTACAAGTGGAAGCTCAACCCCAAGAAATGCATTTTCGGCGTTCCTTCCGGTCTACTGCTCGGTAACGTCGACAGTTGCGACGGCATACGACCAAACCCTTCAAAAGTCAAAGCCGTTCTCGACATGCGACCACCGAAGAACGTCAAGGATATTCAGAAGCTAACCGGATGCATTGCCGCCCTTAGTCGTTTCATCTCAAGGCTGGGAGAAAAAGGCCTCCCCTTTTTCAAACTATTGAAAGCGTCAGAAAAATTCTCCTGGACAGAAGACGCCGACGCTGCGTTCACTCAGCTTAAGACCTTCCTCACTTCACCGCCTGTTCTCACAGCGCCTCAGCCCAACGAAGACCTGCTCCTTTACATTGCTGCAACCGACAGAGTTGTTTCCACGGCAATAGTGGTCGAGCGAGATGAACCAGGTCACGTATTCAAGGTCCAGAGGCCCGTTTACTTCATAAGCGAAGTTTTAAACGAATCCAAGGCCAGGTACCCACAAATACAGAAGCTTATATACGCCATCCTGATAACGTCAAGAAAACTGAAGCACTACTTCGACGGCCATCGAGTCCTAGTGACAACCAGCTTTCCCCTCGGTGACATCCTGCGCAATAAAGACGCCAATGGCAGAATCGTGAAATGGGCAATGGAATTATGTCCATTTTCCCTGGAGTTTCAGAGTCGCACCACTGTCAAGTCCCAAGCCCTGGTCGATTTCATTGCCGAATGGACGGATCTCAACGAACCGTCCGTTCTCGATGTCTCAGACCAATGGTCAATGTTCTTTGATGGGTCCTTGAACATCAACGGTGCAGGCGCTGGGATATTGTTCGTATCACCAAACAAGGACAAACTCCGCTACGTCCTTCGGATCCTTTTCCCGGCGTCAAACAATGTCGCCGAATACGAAGCTTGCTTACATGGCATACGACTAGCCGTCGAGCTGGGGGTTAAGCGCCTCTATGTCTACGGGGACTCCGCTTTGGTCATCAACCAGCTCAACAAGGAGTGGGACGCAACCCACGAGAAGATGGATCTCTACTGCAAAGAAATTCGCAAATGGGAAACTAACTTCTATGGCATAGAGTACATCCACGTGGTCCGGGATAAGAACCAAGCAGCAGATGCGTTGTCAAAGTTAGGCTCGTCCCGGGCCCAAATCCCGCGTGGTATTTTCGTCCAGGACATCCATGAGCCGAGCGTAAGCTCCCCCCTGGTCGACAAGCAACCCAACGAGGCAATGCTCATAGATGACGCCACTCCGACAACCGGCGGGCGCGACTGGCGTGTCCCGTTCATCAAATACATCTCAGACGGGACAGGTTTTCAGGACAAAACAGAGAACGAGCGTCTCATCCGACGGTCAAAGAACTACATCCTGGTCGACGGAAAACTCATGCGAAAAAACGCAAGTTCCGAGGTACTGCTCAAGTGCATACCCCAAGACGATGGCATCAAGCTCTTGGAGGACATACACGCCGGATCCTGCGGCAACCACGCCGCATCTAGAACGCTGGTCGGAAAGGCTTTCCGAGCAGGTTTTTACTGGCCGACCGCGGTCAGCGATGCAGAAAAACTGGTTCGGCGTTGCGAAGGATGTCAGTTTTTCGCTAAGAGGACCCACGTACCTGCCCATGAAATTCAAACCATCCCGTCGTCCTGGCCCTTTGCTTGCTGGGGGCTTGACATGATCGGACCATTTAAACCAGCTCCGGGCAACTTCAAGTTTGTCTTCGTGTTAATCGACAAGTTCTCCAAGTGGATTGAATACATGCCCCTGGTCAAGGCAACTTCCGAGAAGGCTGTGGAGTTCCTCAATCAAATCATACACAGATTCGGCATCCCGAACAGCATAATCACCGACCTGGGCACTCAGTTTACTGGCACCACTTTTTGGGATTTCTGCGATGACAGAGGCATAGTCATAAAATATGTGTCAGTGGCACATCCACGCGCCAACGGTCAGGTCGAACGTGCTAACGGAATGATCGTCGACGCCCTAAAGAAAAGATTGTACGCCGAGAACGACAGAGCACCCGGTCGATGGATGAAAGAATTGCCGGCAGTGGTCTGGGGCCTCCGAACTCAGACCAGTCGAAACACGGGGGTGTCTCCCTATTTCACGGTGTACGGCGCAGAAGCGGTTCTGCCGTCCGACATACACTTCGGATCCCCTAGAATTGAGCACTTCGACCAGTCGACCGCCGACAACGCCAGAGAACTCGAAATCAATTGCATGGAGGAAAAGCGTTTAGTTTCATGTCTCCGAACAGCAAAATATCTCGCGGCAGTCAGGCGATACTACAACAGGAACGTCAAGGACCGTTCCTTCGTGGTCGGCGATCTGGTGCTTCGATGGAAAACAAGCCAGGAGGGAATGCACAAGTTATCTACTCCCTGGGAAGGACCCTTCGTGGTGACCGAGGTCACACGACCTACGTCCTACAGATTGGCATACCCAGACGGCACACGAGTGCCTAACTCTTGGCACATCGACAAACTGCGGCGTTTCTATCCATAAAGTTTTAGCGACTTTCTTTTGTAAGTGTCTTATAATTTGTGACAATATAATTCTCTATTTTTTGCCTATACCTTGTCATACACAGCACTCGGCAAAACTCCCGCAATGGACGCTCTTGGCGACAACCAAGACAAATACAGTGACACGTCACTCAGACATTTTTACAGCGCTCAAAACAACAGTCATGACAAAAAAGAAAACTTTATTACAAACTTTACATACAAAGTTTACAATAAATACCCTGACGGGCAGATACTAGTCTATTCCTACAGACTACTTTATTGGCCTAGCTACTCGGGCTGATCACCCGCCTGGCCCTGCTGCCCGGACGAAGGGGTCGGGGCCACCGGCGCCTGGCTGGTCGAGACCGCAGGCGTCGACCGCCCATCTCCAGCAAAGGACGCGCCCGACAACTCCCTGGCCGACCTATCTGAGCTCGGCTGGTCTGGAGGAGTGGCCGTTCCGCACAGGTTGATGTCGCCGATCACCGTCGACGACAAGTCCAGCAGACTACCCCGAAGTTCGTCCGCTTCGTGTGGGCCGACTTCCTTCGGGTACCCCTTCTCCAGCCTGCTCAAGTCGACAAGGGGGTAGTGAGCGCGTACCATGCTGAGGACGTGCGCGCCGGCAAACTCCCCGGCGTCCTTCACAAACTGCTGGAGCCAGTCCCACGCCCGTTGCGCCTTCTGAACCGGGGTCAACTGCGGCACGCGGGGCTGGCTCTCCGGGAGCTCGGGACTGATCAGGTCCAGGACCGGGGACACTCCCTTCCAGATCCTGCAACAGTTGACCTTCCAGGAGTCCCGGTCCTTGACCAGCTCATCCAGGTGCTTTTTGGTGTTCACCTTGAGCACTGCAAACGAAACGAAACGTTACTTTCGGCATACCAGACAAGCAAAGGGGCAGTTAGCAACCAACAAGGCGGCACCCATTACCAGCTAACTCCCGGTCTTTTCGGCTTAATTCCTCTTCCGCTCGCCGTCCGGACTCCTGTGCACTGGCGAGCTGTTGGCTGAGCTGCTCCTTCTCTTGTTGGAGGCTCGCCACCTCCTCCTCCAAGTCTGCGTGAATCCTAAACTGGTCAGCGAAGCAAACTATACAAGTCTGCGAAACTGCTCGGAGCGTGAGACTAACCTTCCTGCAGCCGGTACTGGTCGGCCAGGCGACGAGCGAGGTCGAGACGACGCTCCTTCTCGGTGCTCATCTCGACCACCTTCTCTCCGACCTCCGCCCGCAACCGGTCTACCTCCGCGGCAAGAGCCTTGTTCTCGGCCATGACGCCTTCTATCTGGTCAAAGCACCGTTTCCGGTACTTCGCCGTTTTCATAACGTCCTACAAAGCAAGCATATAACAATGCGCAGAAGACAAGGCAAAAGAATGCGCGGCAGCTCAAAACGACGCTTACCTTGACTTCGTCGACAAGGCGCTTGGCCGCGCGCTCCACCCTGGCGGCCTCTTCGGACTCGGCAAGCTCCTCATGACCGATAAAGTGATCCCCGCGTTGGCGCCACACATACACGTGTTGGCGGCCATCACGGGGACGACCCTCGATCTCTTCTACCTCGTCGTCGGAGGCCGCCCTGGTTTCCTCCTCCTGGGCTGCGTCACCCCCGGTGGTGGTCCCAGGCGTCAACGTCCCTTGGACCAGACCTGGGGAGCCCGCAGCCGGAGAGGCTTCTGCTCGGGGCGGCGGGGGGACCTCACTCCCCCCGGCAGGAGGAGCGATCGGAGACTTTCCCTTCTCCGAAGAGTCAGTTGGGGGAGCCTCCCCAGCCCTGGTCGGGCTGCTTGTTGTCGTCGGCACCGCGCTCGGGAACTCCTCG
Source organism: Sorghum bicolor (assembly GCF_000003195.3). Classification (NCBI taxonomy): domain Eukaryota; kingdom Viridiplantae; phylum Streptophyta; class Magnoliopsida; order Poales; family Poaceae; genus Sorghum; species Sorghum bicolor. The sequence goes on along the minus strand of NC_012874.2, from coordinate 34,647,723 downwards.
GTGCTCCCAGGCGCGACTGCAGCAGTCGGCTGTTCTGTGGTCTGGGGGGCCGCATCCCCAGAACCGCGGGCAGGCTCGCCCGTTCCCTGGCCGGCAGTTTGGCCAGGGTCGACATCCGATGCCGCGCTACAGGAACAAAAGTTTAAAAAAAAAAAAAGGGGGAGTCCAAAATACGTAAGTTGAACACTTACAGGTCTGACCGGCGATGGGTCGCGGTGAACCTCCTCCTCGCCCGGCCGGTCGGCGCCTGTGCCCCCACCTCGGCAACTTGCGGGGCAGCCGCGCCGCTGGCCACTCGATCGGTGGCGACTGGTGCAGCGTCAGGGCGGCCCCGAGGCCGTCGGACCAACGACGGCGCAGCTTCCTCGTCGTCGTCGTCGTCGTCGACGATCCGCACGAGCCGACGACGCTTCGGCGCTTGGCTGCTCTCCGCCGGTAGGTCTGCCGGCAGCTCCGGCGTCGGCAGGGGATCCACCGGCAATGGCCTTTTCCCCGCCACCCTCTCCTCGGAGGTCGGGACGGGGCGGGCTCTGCCTTCCTCCGGCGGGACCTCTCCCACAGGATCTTCCATCCCCGGTGCCAGTGATACGTACACTACGCACCGGTCGACATCACCGACCTGCAAAGGTAACAGAGATGAGCCAACTACAGGCGACATACGAATGATCAAACGAAGTCTGCTACGTACCTTTGGTGCTGGTCGTCCTAACTTGAAGGCTTGCACCCGATCACTGCTACGGGTGAAGCCCCCATCCGCGAAGTTAAACAGCTCGTTCAGCAGCTGTTGTACCTCCGCCTTCTCCAGGATCTCCGACCGCATCCTGGTCGGGTCTGTGCTTCCGGCATACTCATACGCCGAGTGCACCCTCTTCTGGCAGGGCATCACCCGGCGGCAAATGAAGTTGCCGACCACGCTGAGCCCATCCAGGCGCGACCAGTCGATCAGCTTCATCAGAACCGCCACTTGACCGTCGAACTCTGGGCGGTCAGTCCAGCTCGCCCTCTTCTCGGGAACGTACCCCACGTCGCAGAACGTGGAGCTGCCCGGTTCCTCCCTGACGTAGAACCACTTCCTGTACCATTCGGTCAGGGAGGTGTTCCATGGGCAGTGCAGGTAGCGATTCTTCATCCCATCACGGAGGTTGAGGTATACTCCACCTGCAACCTTGGAGCCTCCAACTGCTCCCTTCTTCCTCAGACAGAAAAGATACCAGAAAAGATCAAAATGCGGCTCTATGCCAACATAGGCCTCGCACAGATGGATGAAGGTGGAAATAAGGAGAATTGAGTTCGGGTGCAGATTGCAAATCCCGATCTCATAGTGCAAAAGAAGACCTTGAAGAAAAGGATGGACGGGAACACCAAAACCTCTCTTAACGAAGTCTTCAAAAACAACGACCTCACCGGCGCGAGGATCGGGGTAGCTCTCCCCCTCTGGTGCCCTCCAGCCGCCGAGCTCTGCGTCGTGCAGTAGCCCCATATCGACGAGGTCACCAAGAGATTTTTTGGTGCTGCGAGACTTCTTCCATTCCTTGGCCATCAGGTCGGCCCTCTTCCTGGAGTCGCTCTTCGCCATTAGAGGTGCGAATGTGGGCCGGAGTTAGGAAGATGCAGGTGATTGGAGAAGATGAGAACGGAAGGTTTGAAGGCAATGGCCGGAGAAGCGGTACAGGCGGTCCTATTAGGCCCTTATAAACCAGCGACCCCACCCCTCCCACTTCCGGTAATCTCGGGAAGTGGGCAGGCCATGCGGCGGACGCGGCGTTTCGGTTTACAATGATTATAGACAATTAATGTGGCGGAGTTTTCGTACCAATTGATGGTTTCCTTTTTCTCAAACCACGCAAAGAGCGGTTGTACAGTTGCCAGGCACAGCTTTTCACGCATCCGTCTGACATATCGTCAGGAGACCCCGTCACGTCAACTTTAAATTTGAAAGACCTTTTCAAAAGTAAGAAGACACATACGCCAGTGAGTCAGCAATCGGGGAACTGCACCGACCACCGAGCACTCGACGCTCGGGGACTGGTCGCCCAGTTTATCAGCTCGGAAATTCAAGGACTGCACCGACCACCGAGCACTCGACGCTCGGGGACTGGTCGCCCAGTTTATCAAATTCAAGGACTGCACCGACCACCGAGCACTCGACGCTCGGGGACTGGTTGCCCAGTTTATTAGCTCGGAACTTCAAAGACTGCACCGACCACCGAGCACTCGACGCTCGGGGACTGGTCGCCCAGTTTATCAGCTCGGAACTTCAAAGACTTCACCGACCACCGAGCACTCGACGCTCGGGGACTGGTCGCTCAGTCTATCAGCTCAAAGCTTTAAAGCATTCACCGACCACTGAGCACTCGATGCTCGGGGACTGGTCGTACAGTATAGTAACATGTAGTTCCAGGCAGCACACTAAGTGCCTGGGGACTGGTCGATTGGTTTTTTTCGATTGCAGACGAGCATGACATGCTCGGGGACTGGTAAATTCAATTCTTTAGACCTTGCTACAAGGCTCATACTTCGCCTTCCAGCAAGCTCGGGGACTACATCGGTACGATGCATCTAGCGATGCATCTCAGTCTCAAAACTACTTTGGGGAATTTTCTTTTGACCCTGGCACCACGTGCCTACGACACCTACTACCAGGCTCGGGGACTAAGTGGGCACACTTCACCTAGCGGTGAATTTGCTTGCTTTTTTGCTGCTTCTACCTTTCAAAAAAAGGCAGAGTGGGCACACTTCACCAGGAAAGAAATTTTTTTAGAGCACCATGCATTCTTCGAACAACCTGCTTCTTCGACGACAACGTTGATCAATGAACCGTTTGGGCGATTTCCCCGCTCATTGAAGACGACAGACCACGCTGATCGAAGAAGCTCAAGACGGAGTGTTGCGTCACAATACATGGCGCTCGGGGACTAGCTGTGGGGGTATAAACCCCTATACCCTTACGGCTAGACTTCAGCTAGGAAGCTTGGCCCACTACGAGACGAGTTCAAGGCTTGATCCGACAGCCCGAGTTTCGCGCGAGGAAACAGGACGTGGAGATCAAGCAGGATTCTAGTCGGTTGGAATAGGAATTGATATCGAATTATCTATGGCAATTGTAACCGGCTAGGATTAGTTTCTAGATCTGTAACCCTGCCCTCCAGACTATATAAGGAAGGGCAAGGGGACCCCCTAGGACACATTATCTCTCAACACAATCCAATACAACCAGACGCAGGACGTAGGTATTGCGCCAACTCGGCGGCCGAACCTGGATAAAAAGCTTGTCCGTGTCTTGCGTCACCATCGAGTTCGTAGTTTGCGCACCGTCTACCGATAAACTACTACCGTGGGTATACCCCAAGGTAGACTGCCGACTAGCTTTCGTCGACACTCGCCGGTGTGCCGCGTGTTGGACTCGTGGCGTCCGTACGTCGCCGTTGGCCCCGCCCGTCAGTCCTCCGCGCGTCCCTCATCTCGCCCCGGCGCCCCGGTCGCGTGGACAGAGCCATTTCCGCTCCCGATGTCCTCTCTCTCTCGCGCGTCGTCGTTTCCGCGTCGCCGCCGTTGCTTCGGCGAGCTCGCGCGCGCATCTCCGTGTCTCCGGCCAAGCAGCCCGGTCCAGCGCTCCGCAAGCCTCTCCTCTCCACCGTCGTCGAGCTGGTTGCGACTGCCGAGCCTCGGTGAGCCCGCATTGCCTGCTCCGACGCGAGCTTACCTCGCCGGAGTTCCACCATGGCCACCGGCGTCGTGGCCAGGGCTCTGTAGTCCACCATTCCTTCTCATTCTTGTCCCAAAAGCTTCGCTAGGTCTTGCTGTTGCTCGTCCTCATTCTCTTCTGCCCTGTCTCCGGCCAGAGACGCCGGCAGTCGGCCGCGCACCACCGCCGTGCCGCCATTCGCGAGGGCGAGGTACCTAGAGCTCGGTAGAGTTAGGGTTTTGGGTACCGCTAGATGCGGAATGCAGTGGGGAGCACGATGGTGCCCTTGGCCAGCGCCGAGACCTCGCCGTCGGCGAGATCTCCGGCGGTCAAGCCGCGCCTCTGCTTCTGTGTCACTGGCAGGTGGGGTCCGTTGACGCGCGGGTCCCCTCTGTCAGTCTCTCTTTCTCCTTTGTTTAAATCAGAGTTTGAGCTGATTTTGTAAAAATCATATCTCTAGTTCTAGTGATCCAAAAATTGTGAAACAAATTTTGTGTTGTTTCTTGAGATGGCTAGTATTTAATAAAAATATAAAATGAATCATGTTTTCTGAGAAATTATTTATTAAGGATTTAATCTTGTTATTTATGGATAAATGCATATCTCTGGTTTTACTAATTAGTTTGCTCTGAAATTTTTATGGTGGTCCTTGCATGGCATTAGAATGCTCTGATAATTATTTCATGATTTTTGGAGCACTGCAGTTGTGATATGTAATTTGTGTTTGAAATATGGCTTGTTTCTTTAATTAAATCACATAAAATAATTGGTGCTTAGGCTGGTGCTCTATTTTGGTGGTAAACTTGTTTATGGTATTCCTAAGATATAAATAATCTGAAATCTGTTGTTTGACACTATATAAGTCATGTCTATGAATTTATGAAATAAATGCCTTGATACATGTTAAATGCATATCTTTAATTTGGCAGGTGCATTGGTCCTGAAATTTTTATGGTGGTGATCTGATGTTATCCTTGTGCCTCTGTAATTTTTGTAGATTTTTCTGAGCACTTTAACTAATATCTTGTAAATATGCCTTACCTAAAATTAATTAATAAATGCCTTGTTAAGTAATTGTTTTGGGGTTTTCAACTGATGATCTGGTGACCTTGTATTATGTTTGTGCTCATGAGTCATATGGTTGGCATAGTTTGTGTTTTGATCATGTCATTAAATAATTAACTATAGGGTTAAATGCTGTTCTGGACAGCAAGTGAGTAATTTAACTTTGCTTAATGATAACTTGACTTTCTGTGAAACTTGTATAAAACAAAGTTGTTCTAAACTTGTTGCACTAACTGTGGTTTAAATTTGAGGTCATTTGGCCAAGTAGTTTAAAAGTTATAGCTGTTCCAAGTTGGGTTCCAGAAATAGGGGCTCTCTGTCTTTCTGGGACAGAACCTGGAACTTTGTTAAAATGACTAGTGTAATGTTTGAATCTTGCTGTCATGTTTAAAGATGAATTGTAGACAATTTCCTAAGCTTTCCAGAATGTCCTTACTCATGTTTGTTGGACCTGTCTATCTATAATTATGATTTATTTACTGAGCATACTTGTTTTATGTTGTTTGCTGCTTTAGTGCCATGATAGGTTTTGGGTTATGTTAACTTGTTTATTCATGTGAGTTAGTATAACTCTTACTCCGTAAATGAGTGCCCAGTGAGTTGCTTGTGTTATTAAGCATTCATCTGTAGCATGTGCACCTTCTCATTCATCGAGCATGCAATAGGTGCGCCGGACGTGGCAGTTTCCTTCGAGCTCCAAGCGAACCCCGGAGGCCAGGAAGGCAGCCAGGAGGTGGAGGTCCAGCAAGCCGGACTCGAGGAGCCCGAAGAAGAAGTTGAGTGCCCGAATCACGAGCCGGCATCGTTCGTGAAAGGCAAGCCCCGGAGCATTCTAAGCCTCCTCTATTTTCGAAAGTTTACTTAATACGTTATATCTATTGATGCATTACGTATAGGAGTTGTGATGAAAATGTTGCTGCATTCTACCCTATCCTTGTCCAGATAACTTACCCTCCCCGGTTGTAGAGTTAGGTCCGAGTAGCAGCTTAGTTATGCTTTAACCGGTAGAAGTCGGGTGATATCCTGTCATCCGCGCGATATAGGGTTGTGTCGGGTCGCGATGGTCTATATGTGCTATCGTTGATGGAACCTGATTAAATTGATTTAAGCCGGGCGGAGTTTTGCAAGTTTGTAGTGACTCCGTCTGTGGCAGCTAAGGACCGATCGTTGTACGTCCTCTTGTCATGTTGAACGCATGCCTGACACTTAGTTGGCCGGATAACTCGTTCCGACCGCGAAGCCGAGTAGTATGACTCAGGCCGGAAGACCGGCAAGTATAAAGTGCGCACTACCGGAGGAAGTGCGGTGTGCGGGGGACCATTGGCGTAAGTCCAAAGGCAGGTGAGTTAAAATTCCTGACCTCCCTGGCAGAGTGGTAGCCCTGGGAGTGCGGCGCTGATCGGAGCCGCGATTCCTGAGTTGTACCAAAGGTGACCCGTTGGCTCTCCGGCAGGGGATGCTTGGGTGAGTGCTAGGAATAAACCTCCAGCTGGATAGGAATTCGATTCGAATCGCCGTCTCTCCCGGTTAGTGAGAACTTGACAGAGCAGCGGCAAACGTAGCATTCACTAATAAACTTGGTTCATGATAATGATGATAGCAAGAAGAACATATGATGAAATTGATATAGTTATTATTGTTTGGAATAATCAAGTGATGTGTTGTAGTACAGGCGCTAATCTAGTGGTAGGCTGATGATAAATAAATCTGATGCTCTTAAAATGACTTAGTGGTAAGTTAAGCTTTTGGCAAAGAGGTGAGTCAACCAGCTCCACTTAAAATTCAGCCTTGCATGATCCTTGGTGTCTTTTATGTTTTACTAGACGGGTAAGTCTAGCTGAGTACATCCTCGTACTCAGGGTTTATTCCCACCTGTTGCAGATGATATCTTCTATGACGGTTTTTGCAAGACCTGTCTCCATCCCGCTGGGGATGAGGACTAACCGTTGGGCACGGTTCTCTAATCTTCTCGTCTATGATGCTTTTGAGAGGATGACCTAGACTCTGGCAGTAACAAACTTGTGAACTGAACTTTGAACAAGTGTGTGTACTTATTTTGCTTCCGCTACTTCGAACAAGTGTTGTAATAACTTAATACTCCGATGTGGTGCCGCTTCGACGGCAATGAATGACTATGTAACATCCGTTGTATTTATGTTGAACTATTACGATCTTGGTTTGTTGCGAGTTGGTTTGAAGTCCTTCGTGATTTCGATTGACTACCGGGATTATATGGGCTCAAGTTTAGAAACTTGATTATTTGACGATCGTTTCTGCACTTGAACTCTTATAATTTGGTCGGTTCTGTGACATAGGGCGCCTGCCCTCCTGCCTTGGGCGCCCGCCCTGGCCTCGGGGCCAATCAGAACCAAACTCTTGGATCGTGCTCCACCGACCTAAAGGATCAAGGAAAACCGTGCGATCAATGTCGGTTTGATCCGACAGCACAAATTCACTTGAAAGGACTATATAATCAAGGCCTCTCCACCCCAGGGGGAGAGAGGAGAAATCATTATCAGAGGTAGCCATCAAAGTTAGGGTTTAGAACTTCTCTCCCACAGAGAATTAGAATTAGCTACTACCTAATCCTTCAAGTTTAGAGGATTGATTAGATAGGAATTAGAGAATTAGAGCACTACGCACTGGATTCAGGTCTTCGTTAATAAAGATTGGTATCATTTCATATCTATCTCTAATACTTTGTTCTAATTGCATTATGTCTCTATTTATTATGCTCTTAGTTTGCTCTAGTTCTATATTTGATATAATTATGATTGATAATGAGTTTATGTATAAGTTTGCAAAGCGCTTTGCTCTTGACACGTGGGAGTTAAGTGGTAGATCAGATGTGGGCGTGGTGCTTAGATGTTATTTACCTGCAAATGTATCTTATTGGCCGGGTTGTGTGGTAGTTCGCGATAGTGACAGCTTCGTTGATTCTTATATAGTCCACCCTCCGTTGATAGGACTGTCAGAATTTGTATTGCGCAGTAAGTCTTGCGATGCTCTGATTTACTTTAGCAATGTTCCTTATACATGAATGAAGAGTCTTTTATACTATATATGATCTTGTAGATAACTAGAGTAGATTATGACTTAGTAGATAGTAGATAACTTAAAATCCATTCTCTAGCTAATCCGACGTCACCTTACATATATGAGGAGTAGTCTATTTTCTAATCGCTGTGTTATTTACCCATGAGCTTATATTACATTATCATTATTATTATGGCTTACCCCTTGCTAAAGTAAGTGACTCTATGACGAGTTCCTCATTAGTAATCATGTTCTTGCAAGTTTATCTCTAGTGTATGCCTTGATATATTTTATCCTTATCTTAATTTCACCCTTGTTCTGTTGAGCAAAATTATAAATAACGATACCTGGAATGCTTTCCTGGTGAAATGCTACAATGAGGTGTTTTATCTGTGCGCTTGTGGATGGAATAGATTATTTTCTAGAAAGCCTCCATATTCATAAATACCTTTGTACACTCTGGCAACATGCTGGGGATGACAACCTAGTATTCAAGTGGTGTTAGCTAGTGCCAACAAGCATTTCTGGCGCCGTTGCCGGGGAGCAAAAGGGAAACACATAGGCACGGTAAGGAAAGTCAGGAAATTAGTCAAGGTTATTCATATAAAATATTAGACTACACTATAGAGAAATAATTGCATAAAACAGCTACTAAGTGAGAAATCATAACAAGGCACCTCTACTTTGGCAGGTTCACCCTGTTGTACTTCTATGTTTATATTTTTATACAGGGTATATCAGGATTGACTTTGGGTACACTCAACTCTTCATCATCAGAACCAAAGCAGTCAAGAAAGAAAGAAGAAGCTAGCTACCAATTGCTGAAGCTATGGCACAGAAGACCTTGCAAGAATTCTCTGCTCCAAGCCTTGAGAACATTCCAACTAGTCCAAGATTTGCAGTAGAAGAAGGAGCTCCTGAGTTCGAGCTCAAGTCAAGCCTCATCAATTTGGTACAAGCTACACAATTCAGTGGAAAGGCACATGAAGATGCTACTACACACTTGCAGAATTTCTTAGAGATTGGAAGCACAATCCACATCAACGGAGTCGATAAAGACGTCATACTGCTTCGCCTTTTTCCATTCTCATTAGAAGGGAAAGCGAGGAAGTGGTTCTACACTCATCAAGATAACATCAACAACGGGACGAACTTGTCAGATGCCTTTCTATCAAAGTTTTTCCCTATAGGCAAGACGACTGCCTTAAAGGGACATATTGTCACTTTCCAACAGTAGAAGACAGAAACCATTTCAGAAGCATGGGAGCATTTTGAAGGATACATATCAGATTGTCCTCACCATGGAATGGCCACATGGTTACTTATGCAGACCTTCTACCATGGATTAACCCAGAAGGCTCGTGAGTGTCTAGAGGCATCTGCTAAAGGATCATTCTTGGAGCTTACAATTGGAAAAGCAGAGATACATTTGGATAAGATAGCAGAAAACCAAAGCTGGTTCCAAGATGAAGCTCAACAATGTCATCAAACTGAAGAAATACCAAAAGAAGTAAATGCACTATCAACGAAGATGGAAAATTTGCTCCATTGGATTGACCAGAGGGCCAAGTTCAAAGAAGATCAAAGGGCCATTGAGACAGCATACAAATATCAACCTACTTCGATTCAACCCAATAGCAAAGGTATCAACTCAGGTAATACTTCCAAGCAATTTTCATTAAAAGAGATAATTGCTCAACAAACCAAAACTAATGATGAAGTTAAACAAAGGCTATACACAAATGAATCATCTCTAAAAGATATACACAATAAAATGGATTTTCTATTAACTACCTTTGATGAGCAAAACACTCTTAATAAAAGGGTAGAGCTTAAATTAATAAAGCTAGTTGCTGCATTGCCTGTTGCCACTAACATTGAGCAGGTAAAGAACATAACTACTAGAGGGGGCAAAGCCACCAGGGATCCCCCATACCCAAAAGAGAAACAAAGAACATCAGCACCAGTGCAACCAGCAGTGATAGAAGAAGAAAGCCCAGTTGAAGCAGAAGATCTGCTACAACCACCAAGAACTGGAGAAATGAGGAAAGATTTTTACGACACCAACTATTTGCCATTTCCTAGAAGAAAGAGAGGTCTGCAGTCACATGAGCAGTTTGGTAAGTTTGCAGAGGTCATTCAGAAATTTTATGTCAACATACCTCTACTTGATGCCATACAGGTACCTACATATGCAAAGTACATCAGAGATATTCTTAATAAGAGACCACTGCCAACCACTGAGGTTATCAAGCTGACAGAAGAATGTAGTGCGGCCATCCTCAATAAACCACCAAGGAAGAAGAAGGATCCCGGATGTCACACTATTGATTGCTTGATCGGAAACCAACACTTCAACAATGCACTTTGTGATCTCGGAGCAAGTGTCAGTGTGATGCCAGCATCAGCCTATGAGAAGCTTGAGCATACGACCCTAGAACCAACATCAATGTGCCTGCAACTAGCAGATCAATCAGTTCGACATCCGTTGGGCATTGCTGAAAACATTCCAGTCAAGATCAGAGGTTTCGTTGTGCCATTAGACTTTGTAGTACTGGACATGAGTCCCGACTCAAAAGTATCCATCATCCTCGGAAGGCCATTTCTGAGCACTGCCAGTGCCCACATCGATGTTGGAAAGGGAGAAATCAAGTTCAACATAAACGGAAAAGAAGAACACTTCACATTCAAGACCAGACCAGAGAGAGACTCTACAGTGAAGGAAGTTCATGCAGAAGAACCACTGGAGACACCATCTCTGGAGGAAGGTAATTCAGAAGATTAAAAGATTTGGAGGTCCAGCTTGGGGGACCTAAAAATCCCAAACCCTCGCCGGGAGGTAAATCGGTATTTATCCAACATCATTAATTCTTGCATAGTTAATTCTTGCATTAGTTATATTTATTCTTAGCATTATTATAATAATGGAAAGCCCCATATAAATATTATTTATGGTGTGTAACAACCCATATTTATTAATTATTATGGAGGCACAAAAATATTTTCCATTAACATCTCAATAAGTTTCAATTCTCATAGATTTTCCTACATTATATTTAATTATAGCAACCTTCTAGAAGCATGACCCACACTCCTTGGGTCCCACATGTCATACACCACACCTCACACACATCCCATCACATTATTTAATCCACCAACATAACTCCACTCACCAGCACTTTTCCACCGACCATCCACCACCCATGAACTATTATTTTGTGTAAGAGTTAAGCAAAGGAGGGAATAGAAAAGTTGCAGCCAAGATGGGCACCAAAGGTGGGCGCCCGCCCACCTACAGAGGGCGCCCGCCCTGTCCCCCCTTCCTCCTATAAATTGCCACCTCCTGCCTCAATCTCCATCACATAAGCCTCCCAGAAAACCACACAAGTTTCAATTTCTAGAGAAGGAGCTCTTGTAGTGAAGTAAGAAGAGAGTAGAGAGGAAGAGAAGAGTGGGAAAGAAGTTGGTAGTCTTTGAGTGAGAGAGTGAGGTTCACCTAGTAAGTAGTGATCCCACTATCCAAAGTGGAAGTAAAAGTTGTTTAGGGGGAGGTGCTGCCAAAATAAAAACTTGTCTTGAACGACTAACCGCTAGACTAGTGACATTTCGGACAGCTGACTACTAACATTTTCTCTCACATTTTCCACTAGTTGTTTGTGTGTCAAATTTTGTTTACATGATGTTTAAGAAGGTAAAGAACGCAGGGAAGGCCCTCAAGAACATAGGTACAAGGAGTTCATCCCGACACTCCTCACACCCGTTAGAGTTGAGCATCGACCCAACAACCCCGCAAGCTCCATCATCTTCATCTGATCAACAAGTCAAGGTCCTCCTCAAGATAGGAGACCTTGGACTGAAGACCCACAGGGAAAAGGAAGTTTACCAGCAGCTAAAGAACAATGATCTCCTTCCTCCAATCATCGGTACTGATTGTCAATAATACATTTAAGATAGGTTGATATCCCGAGGCATGCTGAGCAAACCGATTAACCTCTTCATTATATAATCGAGGAACATGCTCTAATCGGAAATCCTTGAATTCCTTCAATAGTTGCATACTCCTTTTATAATAGGTTATCAAGACTTCACTTCGGCATTCATAAGTCCCAGCCAATTGATTTATAACAAACATAGCATCGCCGAAGATCTCAACAGCATCGGCATGAACCTCTTTCAATAATTCCAACCCTTTGATCAGAGCTTAATACTCAGCTTGATTATTCTTTGACGTGGCAACAATCAGCAAAGAGAACTCATACTTCTTTCTCCGAGGAGAAATTAGTACTATACCGATTCCTGCCCCCCGGTCACACATAGATCCATCAAAGAAGAGCGTCCAAGGAACAATTTCCAAAGTTCCCACTACACCACAATGCTGAGTCACAAAATCGGCCATAATCTGCCCTTTAACTGCCTTAGCTAATTCGTAACGTAGATCAAATTCCGATAGCGCCAAAATCCATTTGCTGATTCTACCGCTCATGATCGGTGAGCATGTATCGGACTACATCATCTTTGCATATAACAGTGCATTCGGCCGATAGCAAATAATGTCTCGACTTAATACATGAAAAGTATAAGCATAAACATAATTTTTCAATTGCCGAATACCTGGTCTCAGCATCAGTCTTCTACTTAAATAATAAATCACACTCTCCTTCCCTTCAAATTCTTGAATTAAAGCCGAACCGATGACCATCCCATCAGTAGATAAATACAATCTGAAGGGTTTTCCTTGTTGAGGTGGAATTAGAACTGGAGGATTTGTCAAATAATTCTTGATTTCGTCCAATGCTAACTATTGATCTCTTCCCTATACAAACTCTTGATCGGCTTTCAACTTAAGCAAAGGACTAAAAGCACGAATTTTACCAGACAAGTTAAATATAAATCGCCTGATAAAATTTACCTTGCCGATCAGAGATTGGAGTTCAGTCTTATTGGTGGGAGCAACTATTTTGTTGATGGCATCAATAGATCTCCTACTAATTTCAATTCCTCTCTAATGCACCATGAAACCAAGAAATTTCCCTGCTGATACACCAAACGCACACTTATTAGGATTCATCTTCAAACCATGTTTCCTTGTGCACTCCAACACCTTTCGCAGATCGGCAAGATGCTTTGTGAAATCCCCAGACTTAACAACCACATCATCAATGTAGTTTCTACCAGCTTGCCGATGAACTCATGAAAGATAAAATTCATAGCCCTCTGATAGGTAGCACCAACATTTTTCAAGCCAAAGGTCATGTGGGGGTATAAACCCCTATACCCTTACGGCTAGACTTGGGCCAGGAGGCTTGGCCCATCATGAGACAGTTTGAGGCTTGATCCAACTGCTCAGAGTTTCGCACAAGGAAACAAGACGTGGAGATCAAGCATAATTCTAGTAGGTTGGAATAGGAATTGATATCGTGCTATCTATGGCAGTTGTAATCGTCTAGGATTAGTTTCCAGATCTGTAACCCTGCCCTCCGGACTATATAAGGAGAGGCAAGGGACCCCCCGATGACATCTCTCAACTCAACACAATCCACAGCAACACAATCAGTCGCAGGACGTAGGTATTATGCCCACACGGCGGCCGAACCTGGGTAAAAACCTTGTCTATGTCTTGCGTCACCATCAAGTTCGTAGCTTGCGCACCGTCTACCGATAAACTACTACCGTGGGTATACCCCAAGGTAGACTGCCGACTAGCTTTCGTCGACAGTGGCGCACCAGGTAGGGGGTGTGCGTACAGATCTCTTGACGAACGAGATGGTCATCATTCCAGCTTCTGCGGCCGTGCCTGAAAGCCTCACGTTCACCGTCGGCCAGATCACGTGGATGACTCATGGCGGCGGCCTCACGACCACGACTTCAGAAGAAACCCAGATCCGATCTGGGACGACAGCGGCGTCGACTCCGATCACACCGACACCGAGCACTCGACCTCCGCTCCCTCGTTACAAGGGAAAGAAGGTCGACGACTTGGATCTCTTCAGAGCCCTTGATCGCGCCGATCTCAGGCTCCTCGAAGCTTCCTGACTAGTAGATGGGATCTCGCGCCAATCTGATCAAGTCGCGTCGACAGACTCTTTCGACTCCTACCGGCCAACTCGTGTTGTCACACATGAACAGCTGGGGACGTCTCCAACAATAACGTCCACCCCCACGGGGCGGTCCGTCGAGCTCAAGGCGGACCCAGACCAGAGTCCTCCTTACGGACTAAACAACTCGGCTGATCACTACTCACGGCACGTCCAATCCCTTTTTCAACAGGGCGGGCTGGTCGCCGAGACAGAGCAGCCGAGTAGATCGCCATTACGTCAACATGGTATCAGTCCAAGTACTGCCGAACGACCAGGCTTCCACTACGAACTCCAGCATGGGGTCTGTCCGTACCGAGGTTATAAACTCCAAGGATGAATGTTACGACCTGGATTTACCACCGTATCCTCCAGGCTTTTCTCGCTTCCCAATCTTTCCACCTCGGCGGGGAGATCTTATCTTCAATGTCAGCAACGATGAACCGGTTGTCGACGGTGAAACAGACGAGCAGAAGCAGCTCCGCGAACAGCGCAATTCCGACCGCGCTCGGCAGCGCGCGGATGAGGAATGGCAGCTCGCGCCGCATAACCTCAGTGACGCTTTCGACATGGTCGGAGATCACCAAGTCTACAAAATGCCAAGTGCTAACGTGGCTGTTGCTATGGCAAACCTGGACCAACTCCCTGATACTCCTGAGTGCCAGGGCGTCCGATCCAGTATACGCGCACACCTGATCGCCGCGATGGGACAGACAGCCACCTTACTTAAAAGGGTTCAAGCTATCTCCTACACAGAGGTCTCTTCCGACCAGACTCATCACAGCCGGACATCACGACAACCCAGCGAGCGCCACCGTAGCCGCTCTCCGAACAATCGCAGAAACGATGTGGGGCGCGACAACCGTGGTCGGGACGCCGGCGGCTACCGCGAGTAGAAGCGTGGGCGTGGTCAGGAAGTAAACCAAGATAGGGATCTATGATACAACATCCCTCCCAAGGACGCCTGCGACTGCATCAACAGGCGCGCCACAGAAAGAGCGGTGCACGAAAACTTGCAGCGCATCGAGTACGATGCTACGCACGGCCCTCCTGACCTTCGCCAAGTCGTGTGGCCCCACAACTTTAAACTCGAGAAGCTTAAAAAATATGACGGCAAGGAAAACCCTAAAAACTGGATCATTCTCTACGAGATTGTCGTTCCGTCAGCAGCAGGAGACGAGCACGTTATGGCAAATTACTTCCCAGTCGTTCTTAACCAGGCTGGCCATCAGTGGCTCCTCGACCTGCCCGAGGACTCTTTTGACTCTTGGGAAGAACAGCACAAAGCGTTTATTGACAATTTCATCGCTACCTGCGAGCAGCCTAGTAACAAGTATGACCTCGAGAGAATAAGGGATAGGAAAAACGAGCCTCTGCGTGATTACATCCGATGATTCTCGGATATGCGCCTTAAAATTCCAAAAATTTCTCACGACGAGGCCATATCTGCCTTCATCAAAGGGCTATGCTTCCATGAAGCACTAAGGAATAAGCTACTCCGCAAAAGGCCGACCACGATGGTTGAGCTCCTTGCCACGGCAAAAAACTACGCTGACGCTGATGACGCAGAAAAGCTCATCCGAGAGGATGCGAGAGGTCTCGACCAGCCTCCTCGACGAGACGACAATCGTGGATGCTTTGACAACTGGAACCATCGTCGCACTGACAACCGCGACCATAGAGAAGGTTGGGACAGGCGTCGTGACAATCGCAATGTTTTTAGGGGCAAGCGCCCTCGTGACCATGACCATGAGGTGAATACGGTCAAGCGCCCCAATGGGCGACGAGACTACCAAGAAGATTACAACAAGACATTGAAAGGACCGTGCCAACTCCATCCCAGGTCCAATCACACGATGGAAGAATGCCGTGTCCTCAGAAGCATCTACACACAGCGGGCCGCTCAAGACACCTCCACCAAGAAAAATGGGAAGCAGGACGGGCGTGGTCACGAAGACAAAGACGACGACCAGGATAGGGATCCACGACACCAATATGTCAGTCCCTCCGACGTGGTCCACTCCATCTTCGGAGGCAAAGTTTCCATCGAGTCTAATCAAGAAAGAAAGCTCTTGAAGAGAGCCTGCCTCAACGTGGACAGCGCAGACGGTCTGGTCGCCGATCTGAAATTACCTCCCTGGTCGCACAGGGAAATCTTCTTCAGCAGGAAGGAGCAATGGGCCGCCATCCCAGAGCTAGGATGTTTCTCTCTGATCCTGGATCCTTGCATCAACAGTATTAGATTTGAGCGCGTTCTCGTTGAACGGGGAAGCTCCATCGATATCCTTTTTCGCAACAGCTTGCCTGCTCTCAAGATAACCCCGGCGCAGCTAAAGTCGTACGACGCTCAATTCTGGGGAGTTCTGCCAGGCCAAAGTTTAGTACCCCATGGAAAGATAACACTGCCTGTCCAGTTTGGAACGCTTGACCACTTTCGAACAGAATTCATCAACTTTGTGGTCGCCGACTTTGACGGCACTTATCATGCAATTCTGGGCCGACCATCGCTGACAAAGATCATGGCAGTTCCACACTCTCATACCTGGTCCTCAAAATGCCAACAGAGAAGGTCTTCCTAACTGTCAGAGGGAATGTCTACACCGCATACACTTGCGAGGAGGAAAGCTTCAAGATCACCAAGGCAATCGACCTCTCGATCCGCATGGTAGACACCGTAGCCCAAGCCACGCAGCTTCCACCCGACCAGCTTCGACTACCCGAGCAGGAGACTCCGAGGAAAAATTCAACGTCCAAAGAGCACAAGGAGGTGCAGCTGGTCGACGACAGCCCTGAGAAGACAGCTCTCATCAGGGCCAATCTGGACCCTAAATACGAAGACGCGCTCGTCAGGTTTCTTAGGGACAACGTGAGCGTTTTCGCATGGAAACCCGCAGACATGCCCGGCGTCCCAAGAAACCTGATCGAGCACTCCTTAAACGTCTCGAAGACCGCAAGACCCATCAAGGAGAAGCTACGACGGTTCACTTGCGACAAAAAGGAGGCTATTAGGATAGAAATAACGCGGCTTCTAGCAGCCAGATTCATTAAAGAAGTGTATCATCCCGATTGGCTCGCCAATCCAGTTCTTATGAGAAAAAAGAACAATGAATGGAGAATGTGTGTTGATTACACTTATCTCAATAAACACTATCCTAAAGATCCTTTTGGTCTCCCTCGCACCTACGAGGTGGTCGACTCAACGGCTGTCGACGAAAGCTAGTCGGCAGTCTACCTTGGGGTATACCCATGGTAGTAGTTTATCGGTAGACGGTGCGCAAACTATGAACTCGATGGTGACGCAAGACACGGACAAGCTTTTTATCCAGGTTCGGCCGCCGAGTTGGCGTAATACCTACGTCCTGCGTCTGGTTGTATTGATTTGTGTTGAGAGAATACGATGTTTTAGGGGGGTCCCTTGCCCCTCCTTATATAGTCTGGAGGGCAGGGTTACAGATCTGGAAACTAATCCTAGTCGGTTACAATTGCCACGGATAATTCGATATCAATTCCTATTCTAACCGACTAGAATCCTGCTTGATCTCCCCATCTTGTTTCCTTGCGCGAAACTCCAGGTTGTCGGATCAAGCCCTGAACTCGTCTCGTAATGGGCCAAGCTTCCTGGCCGAAGTCTAGCCATAAGGGTATAGGGGTTTATACCCCCACAACGGCCGAATGCGGACTCCTCTCCTTTCTATATTGCTACTCTGGTTACCACCAGATCACGCTAAAGGAAGACGATCAGATCAAAACATCTTTCATCACCCCTTTCAATGCGTATTGCTACATGACCATGTCCTTTGGACTCAAAAATGCTGGAGCTACTTATCAACGGGCCATTCAGCAATGCCTCCACGACGACATTCGTGATGACCTCATCGAGGCTTATGTAGATGACGTCGTCGTCAAGACAAGGGACGCGAGCACTCTAATCGACAACCTAGATCAAACCTTTAAGGCACTAAATAAATACAAGTGGAAGCTTAACCCCAAAAAGTGTATCTTCGGGGTCCCCTCTAGACTACTACTTGGCAACGTCGTCAGCCGCGACGGCATACGACCGAATCCCTCAAAAGTAAAGGCAGTGCTCGATATGCGACCACCTAAGAATGTCAAGGACATTCAAAAGCTCACCGATTATATGACTGCTCTCAGCCGTTTTATCTCTAGACTGGGAGAAAAAGGCCTCCCCTTCTTTAAACTTCTAAAGGCGTCGGAAAAATTCTCCTGGACAGAGGAAGCTGACGCTGCGTTCTACCAGCTCAAGACTTTCCTCACCTCACCACCCGTTCTCACAGCACCTCAACCCAACGAAGACTTGCTCCTTTACATAGCAGCAACTGATAGGGTTGTCTCCACAGCAATGGTGGTCGAGCGGGACGAGCCAGGCCACGTATACAAAGTCCAGAGACCCATTTACTTCATAAGCGAAGTCTTAAATTATTCCAAGACCAGGTACCCTCAGATACAGAAGCTCATCTACGCCATCTTAATAACTTCAAGGAAGCTGAAGCATTACTTCGATGGTCATCGGGTCTTGGTAACCACTAGTTTCCCTCTGGGGGACATTTTGCGCAACAAGGATGCCAACGGCAGAATTGTAAAATGGGCAATAGAATTATGCCCATTCTCCATGGATTTCTTGTGGCAGAACCCCCTAAGTGTTTGGGTCCACCGACACCTGTCGTTGTCCTAAGGACCTCTGACGGTGATGCCGGGGATCCTCCCACTTTAGAAGCCCGATGAGCATCGCTGGACGCTCATTCCACTGCTACCTGTGGCGTACTAAGCAGGCTCGTCCTGACCACTGGTGATGGTCAATTAACGAGAACTTCTTCTTCTCGCCCTTACAGGATAGCAATTGGCCACCTTATCACCAGGATCATTCGTTGCGAAGACATTGCAGTACCACAACCGACATACAACCAAATAATATTTCAGAGTAAAACAGCGGAAGTATTACATAACTTATTTTACAAAAGGAGTTCTTCCAAATAGCAGAGTGTTATTACAAGCCTGGTGCAGCGGAGCAACTTAAACTTCAGTACAGAGATAACAAATTTACAGACCCTGCCCATGGGTCACGCTCACTCTTCTTCATCGTCAACCTCGACGAAGGTCACACAACAGGGTCCGAAACAAGTCAGCTCCTACGCTTCACCTGCAACAGGGGTTTGGAAAACCCAGAGTACGGGAGTACTCAACAAGACTTACCCGGTGGAAAAGAGGAGAAAGTAGGAATGCAGGCTTAGGGTAGACAAGGAGTGGCTGAGCAAGGAGTCAAATTATTTTGCGGAAAAGCTTACTAATAGTGCATCCTTACCTTCAAGTTTTACCTGCGAATCCCTCTCCTTAAGAGGCCGAGGAGTTCGAAGACAGTCTATCTAGTTGCTTCTCACAGACAAGTCTGTAAGTTCCTAGTCCTTAATCAAAGTATTATCTATCCAACGGCCATAGCTTCATGTCACTCTGAGTCCGGGAATTGGGATCCGAACCTCTTGAGACATTTCCCCTTTTCTCATTTTACCACTTAATTGCATATTTAACTATGATGAGGGTCGAAGGAATTGAGTCTCCCAATCGGGGAGCAACGACGATTCGAATCGCTTAGCAATCCAGCTGGAGTTCCTAACCACCCGACATATGTAGAACTGAATCTTGCATATATCAACCCAAATCAAGCTCTCCCCAAATTTGACCAGGTTCGCGGCACCCGAGAGCACAGTACTCCACCATCCTACAGCCGATCTAGATGTTTTCCGGTCATCTCAGATCCATAAGGTGGGCACACGTTACTCTCGCCATCTTTCCACTCCCAGTGCGCGAGTAGCTGTTCACGTCGAGGGATCACAAGACCGGGCTTACCGGGGGTAAGTGGCTAGTACTATAAATTCTCAACCCAGCAGGCCATCAACGGAACGGTCCTTAATCGACACTGTTGGAGACACTACTTTAAGACTCCATTCTTAAGGCAAGTCCACCGACCGGTGTCAAATTGAAACATCATTGATCATAAGTGTATTCCACAACAACCCTTCAAACTTTGTTTGAAAACCTATCTAGTAGCAGGGCTAAGCATCACTACGCAGTTTTAAAATAAAACTGGTGTCAAGGACAAGATAGCAAGTATCAAGGTAGTAATTGCAGCAAGTAGGTTAACCCAATTCTCGACTACCTAATGCAACATTTTCAATTCATACGTGATAAAAGATTTAAAACATTCAAGGAGGGGTTAATGCATCCGGGGCTTGCCTTGGTTGCAGGGCAGCGACGGACCCTCGGAGACTTCCCAAGTCTCGGATCCTACTTCTTCGAACGGAGCACCGACCTCGGGGTTCGGTTCAACAGGCGCTCCTTCGGTCACGTGCACTATACGCAAAATGATGAATGCTCATGATATGCGTATGACAAATATGCAAAAAGGGACCGAGTTAAATACAACTGGCCGCCTCGGTGCTACACAGATTAAACAATAATTAATGTTGTTTAACATCTTAGTGTCTTTACCCAAGAGGTTGCATCTGTAAATTGGTACTTTTCTTAATTCATAATTATTCTGAATTAACTAATTATTAATCCTTTTATCTTAATTAACTCTTAATTACTCACTAATGACAGTAATTAAGCATTAAGGCTAAACAATAATTAACTGCCAAAGGTCATTAGGGTTAATGACCTCAGGTCAACACACGATCCCAAAGTCACTCAACCTAATCATGAGGATTTAACTAATCACTATCTAATTATCTTGGAATTATTATTTAATTACAAAATAAGGGTTTAATAATATTTTGTTTAAACATTATCCAAATGTCACCAAATTTTGTGTGAAGCCTGGAAATAATATTCAGAGGCTCTCCACAAATTTTGGTGATTTTTGGACATACTAATAAATTATTAAAAATCTTAGAAGTCTTATTTACTAATTAAAAGAGCCAATTTTATACCCTTGCAAACTATCAGAAAACAGAACCTAATATTTTTCTTGGGTTCTACATATTTCAGGGAGTCTATACAAAAATTTTCATCATTTTTGGATCACCACACAATTTATTACTCAATTTCAAACATCAAGCATTTTTAAACAAAAAGGAAAAAGAAAAAGTGCACTGTGCTGCGCTGGCGGCCTGCTTGGACCCGGCCCGCGAGCTCTCCCGCGTCGCGTGCGCGGGCGCTGCCCTCCTACACGGCCACTGACGGGCGGGTCCCGCCCGTCAGAGGCGTCTTCTACCTCCCGCCACCGCTCCGGTGAGCCCCGGCTCCGCGCCGGTGAGTTCCCGACCTTCGCGGCGGGGTGGGCTAGCATCTCTGGCTTCTCGCGCAACCCCTAGGACACACGGGACCACCTCTACTCCCCCCTAACCTTCCTGCTCACGCTCATGGCGGACGGCCGCCTCGGCCGAGCACACGCTGGCCACCACGAGCGAGTAGAGCGTGCAAAGAGTAGCGCAAAAGTATTAGGAGCTCACCACGACTTCAACCGAGCGAAAAGCAGCAGTGGAGAGGGTCGGAGTGATGCTGGCCATGGTGGTATGCTCGCTGCGGCGCTTTGGCCGGAGTTGGAGAGGAACGGCTTGGTGGAGGGCGCTGATAGGTTAAAGCTTGTGCTCGGGGGTGCAATCGGTGACGGAGCTTAACGCGGAGCTGCTGGCGTGCTCAAACAGCTTGGAAAGGGAGCAAGGAACACAAATTTGATGGGCGCAGTGAGCTCGTCGGAGTTGGAGTGCAGAGGGGAAAAGAAATTTTCCACGGCGGCTCGAGGCTTTATCCTTGCAACGTTGAACTGGCAGCGCATGAGGACGTCCGGGCGAGGCACAGCAGCAAGCAGCTGCGTGGCCAGCTGCGTGGCGACGCTAGACGCCGTGGCTCTGCCCCGGCGGCAGAGCACCCCCCCTGCCCGATCACTGTAGCAGGCCACATCCACTCAGTTTGTCGTTTTGCAAAATTCGCCCAAATTTCGAACTGAAAACCAAATTTCACCAAAACAAAAGTTGCTCAGCATTTTATAAACTACAAATCACATTTTGGTGCCCAAGGCTAAAACTGAGTGGAAAAAGGTTAATTTGGCCAAACAGTTTGGAATTCACAACTCAATTCAAAGAAATTCAAATTTTTGAATTGGGGACAAAACAGGGTTTCCAAAATTACTTTTGATTTTGCATAACAACTTGAAAAACTCCCGACATGAAAGTTGTTCAACGTTTTGAGCTCTACAACTTTCATGTTGACCATTTTTCAAAATTCCAAACATATTTTGAATTGGAGATTCGAATTAGAAAAGGGGACACTTTCTGGAAATCTGCATTTTCAAAATTACTTTGAATTTTATATTGAAACTTCAAAAACTCCAAACACCAAAGTTGTACATCTTGCCAAGATCTACAACTTTGCTTTTGAACTCATCCTCAAATTTTGCTTGGTTTTTGAATTGCACAAAAAGGGGCAATTTAAGGTCCAGAAATCAAGGTTTCCCCCCTCAATCTTTCGGAAAACTTCCACCCTAGGGTTTTAGCAACCAACACAAGCATCAACACACAATTCAAACACACTTTAGATTCCTAAGCACAACCAATCACAGTAAACTTGTTTTAAGTTGATGCATCAAGGTGTGCTTAACAACTATGCTGTGCAATGCTGATGATGCCATGATCCGATTTTAGTCACCGTAACATCGGGGATGTTACAGCCCTTCCCCCCTTAAAGAAATATCGTCCCCGAGATTTAAAACCTTAGGGTAAGTAATGGAAAAGGAAATTTGTCAAAACTCTTTCATCTTCAACTTTCCCATAAAGCAAGAAGTTGGGAAAAACCACTCCATTATAAACATGTATGTACACTAAGTACATGGCTTGGGCTACTCTTTTCCTTCACTAGAGTACACTCCCTAATTATCACATGTTGTCCTGAAGAGAAGCGTGGAACTCGGGAAAATTCTCCAGCAGATAATCTTCAGATTCCCAGGTGGCTTCCTCTTCAGAATGCTGGCTCCATTGTATCTTGTACCACTTGGTGGTCGTTCTTCGAGTAACTCTATTTCTTTGATCTAGTACTCGAATAGGATACTCTGAATAAGTTAGATCCGGTTCAAGTTCTACATCTTCAATATCCTGAACTTGGTCTGGTACTCGAAGACACTTTTTAAGTTGAGACACATGGAACACATTATGTATCCCGGATAATCGTTCGGGCAGTTTAAGGTGGTAGGCTACCTGTCCACATCGGTCAAGGATTGGAAAGGGACCAATGTAACGGGGCGCTAATTTGCCTTTAACACCAAAACGATTTACTCCTTTCATTGGGGATACTTTCAAATACACATGATCACCTTTGGCGAATCTTAACGGTCGACGTCTTTTATCGGCATAGCTTTTCTGTCGGGACTGAGCAACTTTCAAGTTATTCTGAATTTGTTTAACTTTGTTTTCAGTCTCTTTCACTAAGTCAACTCCGAAGAACCATCTTTCTCTGGGTTCCGACCAGTGTAACGGAGTTCGACATCGATGGCCATATAGTGCCTCATAGGGAGCCATCTTGATACTCTCTTGGTAGCTATTGTTGTAAGAAAATTCTGCTAGAGGCAAGCAGTCATCCCACTTATCTGGAAAATTCAGGGCACAAGATCTTAATAGATCTTCTAGGGTTTGATTCACCCTCTCAGTTTGCCCACCTGTTTGAGGATGGTAGGCTGTGCTGTATAAAAGTTTGGTGCCTAAGGATTCATGTAAGCATTTCCAGAACTGGGAGACAAATTGTGTGCCTCTATCTGACACTATTGTCTTTGGCACCCCATGCAGACTTAGGATACGATCAAAATAAATTTTAGCATAGGTGGAGGCAGGATACAATAGCTTTACAGGCAGAAAATGTGCTGTTTTGGTGAGACGATCCACTATGACCCAAATTGAATCAAAGCCTTTGGCTGTCTTGGGCAATCCTACTATGAAATCCATACTTATGTCATCCCATTTCCATGCTGGGATAGGCAAAGGTTGCAACTCCCCAGCGGATTTGAGGTGAATAGCTTTGACTTTTCGACAGGTGTCACATTGGGCTACATAGCGAGCTATTTCTATCTTCATTTTTGTCCACCAAAACCTTTGTTTTAGGTCCTGATACATCTTATTGCTTCCCGGATGAATAGAATACCTCGTGGTATGAGCTTCATCTAGGATTTGTTGACGTAGCTCAGGTACCTTTGCAACTACTAACCGGTTTTTGAACCAGATTACTCCTGCACCATCCACCTTAAAGTCTGTGGGTGCTCTATTAGAAATTTTCTCTTTGAGATGTTTCATGCCTTTGTCTTCCTTTTGTGCCTCTATGATTTGAGCTTCGAGATTGAAGTCAATCTTTAGATTGGCAAGGCTTCCTTGGGAAATCATTTCTATCTCCAAGTTCTCTAGCTCTTGGCACAAAGTTATATCTCTAGGCGTCACTATTAAGCAATTACAGTGAGCCTTACGACTGAGGGCATCAGCTACTACATTTGCCTTGCTAGGATGATAATGCACCTCAAGGTCGTAATCTTTGATTAGTTCTAGCCACCTTCGTTGGCACATATTAAGCTCGGCTTGAGTAAAGATGTACTTCAAGCTTTTGTGATCTGTTTATAGATGACATGTGTTTCCCAACAGATAATGGCGCCAGATCTTTAGTGCATGTACCACGGCGGCTAGTTCAAGATCATGGGTCGGGTAATTCTCTTCATGGGGTTTAAGCTGTCTGGAAGCATATGCAATTACGCGACCCTCCTGCATTAGCACACAGCCTATCCCAATCCCTGATGCGTCACAATACACATCAAAGGGTTTTTCAATATCTGGCTGGGCTAAGACAGGTGCAGTTGTCAATAACCTTTTCAGAGTCTGAAAGGCTTGCTCACACTGAGGTGACCAAACAAATTTTGTTTGACTCTTGAGCAAGGTTGTGATTGGTTTGGCGACTCTTGAAAAGTCTGGGATAAAGCGACGATAATATCCAGCCATACCCAGAAAACTACGGACCTCATGTACCGTAGTCGGGGGTTTCCAATTCAACACATCTTCTACTTTGCCTGGGTCTACAGCGACTCCCTCCGCTGATAATACATGACCCAGGAAATGAACTTTGTCCAGCCAGAACTCACATTTGCTGAACTTGGCATATAGCTGATGCTCCCTGAGACGGGTCAGCACAATTCTCAGATGTTCAGCATGTTCTTTCTCATTCTTGGAGTAGATTAAGATGTCATCAATAAAGACGACCACAAATTTATCTAGTTCTGGCTTGAAGACAGAGTTCATCAGGTACATGAAATGGGCCGGTGCATTGGTCAACCCAAAAGACATTACCAAGTATTCATACAGCCCGTAACGGGTTGTAAAGGCTGTCTTAGGTACATCTTCCGGCCTAATTTTAATTTGGTGGTTCCCTGACCTCAAATCAATTTTCGAGAATACTTTGGCCCTGGCTAGCTGGTCAAATAATAAGTCAATGCGGGGCAATGGGTACTTATTCTTAATCGTCACCTCATTCAGGGGACGATAGTCGACACACAGCCTTAATGTTTGATCTTTCTTTTTCACAAACAAGGCCGGGCAACCCCATGGAGAAGAACTGGGCTGAATAAAACCTTTCTGTAACAGCTCTTGTAGTTGGGTTTTTAATTCGGCCAGCTCTTTCGGTGCCATCCTGTAGGGCCTTCGAGATATTGGGGCTGTCCCTGGTTTCAATTCTATACTGAATTGTACATCCCGGTCCGGAGGCAGACCTGGTAAGTCTTCAGGAAATACATCCAGAAAATCCCGAACTACCAGGATATCTTTGACTTCAGACACATTAGTGGCATGAACTTGCCCAATTGCCCGCTTGGGAGTAACTAATTGAATTAGCAGATAGGAATTCTCTTTGGGCAATGGGATTTTAATGGTTCGATGCAAAGTGTCTAGCACAACCCCTCGTTGTGCCATCCAGTTCATGCCTAGTATGACATCAATCTCCTGGTCCTTAAGAACAATCATGCTAGTGGGAAAACTATGCCCACCAAATTCGATGGGTATCTGGTGAACCATCTCTTTAGAACTTAGCCGTCCCCCTGGTGACTGTATATAAAATTGATCTCGTGTTTCCCCAATGGGTATGCCATGATTTAACACAAAGGTGCGATTCATGAACGTATGAGATGCACCGAAATCGAAAAGCATTAAAGCAGGATGTTTCGCGACAGGAAACGTACCCATCATTACTGGTTCACCCTCCGGAATTGCCTCCACTTCCGTATGGAAGACTTGTCCCACTTTCTTCGCTGGTTTCCCCTTTTGCACGTTTTGTCCCTTTTGAGCCCCAGCTCTGAATTGACTCGGCTGGGGTTGGCCCATAGGTGGCCTTTGGAAGGTAGGGTTGGTTTGGCGGGGGTGAGGGCACTCTTTGGAAAAATGCCCAGGCTTACCACAATTGAAACAAGGGTAATTGTGGTTGGGCGGGGCAGTGGGGCGAACACCTGGGGCGTTCGGCTGGCGTGGTGCAAGAGCGATGGCAGTAGGTCGAGGGTATACCTGCTGCCCTGGTCTATATTGTGGTGGGGAAAAGGGACCACGATAAGGTGACGGCGCTGGAAAACGTCCGTGGCCCTGTGGGTGATAAATGATTCTCTGGCGCTTTTGACCGCTACCAGAGAAGGAGGAAGAAGCAGCCTTCTTCTTGGCTTCTTTGTGCTTTCTATTCTTTTCCTCTGAGGCGATGGCAATATTTACCACCTCGTAGAAGGTAGCATTTTGGCAGGTGGTCATCATGGTCTGAAGTTTAGTATTTAGACCACGCATGAAGCAGGCTTTCTTCTTTCTGTCCGTGTTCACATGGTCTGTGGCATATTGAGAAAGATGATTAAACTTTGCCACGTACTCCATGACACTTTTATCGCCTTGCTGCAAGGCGAGAAACTCTTCGGCCTTCATTGCCATGAGTCCTTCCGGGATGTAATGGGCGCGGAACGCGTCCTTAAACTCGGTCCAGGTAACCTAGTGTCCGGGAGCTTGGATAGCTAAGAAGTTCTCCCACCAGGCACCTGCCGCTCCCCGAAGCTGCTGAGCTGCGAACAAGGGCTTCTGAGTTTCTGAACACTGAATCAAACTGAACTTGTGCTCCATGGTCCGGAGCTAGTCATCCGCTTCTAACGGCTCATCAGCCTTAGTGAATACCGGGGGCCTTGTCTCGGTAAAGTCCACGTACCGAGCTTCTCCGTCCCCATTGTGCGGTGCCCTGAAGTTTGGGGCGGGGTGTGGTTGACGTTGTGCTAACTCGCGCAGTAAGCGAGCGTTGTCGGTAGTGGCACTCAAAAGGACAGCAATGGCATCAGCCAAAGAAGGTGGAGCAGGTGGAGGGTTTGGGATATCATCCCCTCCCTGAGATGTCCCGGCTCCATCAGATCCTCGTGTACGCATCGGCATCTGCCACAAGAGTCACAGGTACTTGTTACCACATGAAATTCATAACTTAGAACATATCTTACATACTCCCATTTATTTATTAAACATCAGTTCGACACACCAGGAACAAACAAGTACAACTTCTCCAAGTGAAAGAAAACTTTATATTACAAACCCAACCCCACTACGGTAAACTAGGAATTCTACAACGACGTTGCCCGTGGCTCCACCGAACTAGTCGGTGTGGCCAGAGCTGTAGCCCGGGTCGTCATTGCCGTCATCCTGATCACCCCCCGGGTTGTTATCATCGGGGTCAGACTCTTCTTCATCACTGATGCCCTGATCGGGTTCCCTATCGTCCGCCAACTCTCCATCCGTATCCATCTCTCCTTCGCCTGGCGGTGGATGGAGCTGATGATATAGGCCAAATGCAACATCACGATATTGCATTGCCAAGTCATTAACGATGTCCAAATGATGTGCCAGCTCCAACTTCTCCAACTGGAGCTGGTCCTCTCGCTGCCACGCGACATCCCGCTGCGCGGTGACCGTGGCCGCCATCTTCACGTACAGATCTTTAAGGTACCTGGCCTTGCCCAGCTTCGCATTCATCCTAGTCAGCTCGTGCCTGTGTGTACTTCTGGCCTCTTCTTCTCGGGCAATAGCGGCATTCCTCTCCTCCACCATACGGGATAACATAGCTTCACAGTTCTCGGTAGCTTGTTTTTCTTTAGCTAGTTGAGCTTTAAGTTCGCCGATCTCCATGACATTGTACATCCTTTCTCTCATCACTTCAGTCAACTCGGCGGACAACCTGTCCACCTCCTGCTGCGGCGGTGAACGGCTGCTGCTTGCTTGATCGCTTCGCGGGGCCAGCTGGTGTTTGGGGGACCCTTTTGGACCTGTCCTCTTACGCGGGGTCAGTTTCCAACGAGGCATCCTGTAGAGGGTAAGTTTAGATTAGTAAGAGAGACCTTAAAGGTTAGCAAGAATAGGATTGATTCCATTCACCCAACCCGACAAGGAGGAAGGAACTTAACCAAGTGATAAATCATGATGCATGCACGAACTTACGACTCCTATCAACAATTCGTAACGATATTACTCAAAATTGTACAACATAGGGCAATACTTAATGTTGCTCCTCCATACCACTCCAAATATTCTAAGAAAGCCTACAGACAGGGGTAAGTTAGGACTAAGCACTTGGACTCAAAATAGGCAAGTTTATAGTATTGGATCCAAACAAATTTTGAAGTTTTTCAAGAGGTACAGCAGTCATCATAGCAACGAATGCTCTGATACCAGCTGTGGCAAAACCCCCTAAGTGTTTGGGTCCACCGACACCTGTCATTGTCCTAAGGACCTCTGACGGTGATGCCGGGGATCCTCCCACTTTAGAAGCCCGATGAGCATCGCTGGACGCTCATTCCACTGCTACCTGTGGCGTACTAAGCAGGCTCGTCCTGACCACTAGTGATGGTCAATTAACGAGAACTTCTTCTTCTTGCCCTTACAGGATAGCAATTGGCCACCTTATCACCAGGATCATTCGTTGCGAAGACATTGCAGTACCACAACCGACATACAACCAAATAATATTTCAGAGTAAAACAGCGGAAGTATTACATAACTTATTTTACAAAAGGAGTTCTTATTTTACATAACTTTAGCACAGAGATAACAAATTTACAGACCCTGCCCATGGGTCACGCTCACTCTTCTTCGTCGTCAACCTCGACGAAGGTCACACAACAGGGTCCGAAACAAGTCGGCTCCTGCGCTTCACCTGCAACAGGGGTTTGGAAAACCCTGAGTACGGGAGTACTCAACAAGACTTACCCGGTGGAAAAGAGGAGAAAGTAGGAATGCAGGCTTAGGGTAGACAAGGAGTGGCTGAGCAAGGAGTCAAATTATTTTGCGGAAAAGCTTACTAATAGTGCATCCTTACCTTCAAGTTTTACCTGCGAATCCCTCTCCTTAGGAGGCCGAGGAGTTCGAAGTGGGTCTATCTAGTTGCTTCTCACAGACAAGTCTGTAAGTTCCTAGTCCTTAATCAAAGTATTATCTATCCAACGGCCATAGCTTCATGTCACTCTGAGTCCGGGAATTGGGATCCGAACCTCTTGAGACATTTCTCCTTTTCTCATTTTACCATTTAATTGCATATTTAACTATGATGAGGGTCGAAGGAATTCAGTCTCCCAATCGGGGAGCAACGACGATTCGAATCGCTTAGCAATCCAGCTGGAGTTCCTAACCACCCGACATATGTAGAACTGAATCTTGCATATATCAACCCAAATCAAGCTCTCCCCAAATTTGACCTGGTTCGCGGCACCCGAGAGCACAGTACTCCACCATCCTACAGCCGATCTAGATGTTTTCCGGTCATCTCAGATCCGTAAGGTGGGCACACGTTACTCTCGCCATCTTTCCACTCCCAGTGCGCGAGTAGCTGTTCGCGTCGAGGGATCACAAGACCGGGCTTACCAGGGGTAAGTGGCTAGTACTATAAATTCTCAACCCCGCAGGCCATCAACGGAACGGTCCTTAATCGACACAGTTGGAGACACTACTTTAAGACTCCATTCTTAAGGCAAGTCCACCGACCGGTCTCAAATTCAAACATCATTGATCATAAGTGTATTCCACAACAACCCTTCAAACTTTGTTTGAAAACCTATCTAGTAGCAGGGCTAAGCATCACTACGCAGTTTTAAAATAAAACAGGTGTCAAGGACAAGATAGCAAGTATCAAGGTAGTAATTGCAGCAAGTAGGTTAACCCAATTCTCGACTACCTAATGCAGCATTTTCAATTCATACGTGATAAAAGATTTAAAACATTCAAGGAGGGGTTAATGCATCCGGGGCTTGCCTTGGTTGCAGGGCAGCGACGGACCCTCGGAGACTTCCCAAGTCTCGGATCCTACTTCTTCGAACGGAGCACCGACCTCGGGGTTCGGTTCAACAGGCGCTCCTTCGGTCACGTGCACTATACACAAAATGATGAATGCTCATGATATGCGTATGACAAATATGCAAAAAGGGACCGAGTTAAATACAACTGGCCGCCTCGGTGCAACACAGATTAAACAATAATTAATGTTGTTTAACATCTTAGTGTCTTTACCCAAGAGGTTGCATCTGTAAATTGGTACTTTTCTTAATTCATAATTATTCTGAATTAACTAATTATTAATCCTTTTATCTTAATTAACTCTTAATTACTCACTAATGACAGTAATTAAGCATTAAGGCTAAACAATAATTAACTGCCAAAGGTCATTAGGGTTAATGACCTCAGGTCAACACACAATCCCAAAGTCACTCAACCTAATCATGAGGATTTAACTAATCACTATCTAATTATCTTGGAATTATTATTTAATTACAAAATAAGGGTTTAATAATATTTTGTTTAAACATTATCCAAATGTCACCAAATTTTGTGTGAAGCCTGGAAATAATATTCAGAGGCTCTCCACAAATTTTGGTGATTTGTGGACATACTAATAAATTATTAAAAATCTTAGAAGTCTTATTTACTAATTAAAAGAGCCAATTTTTATACCCTTGCAAACTATCAGAAAACAGAACCTAATATTTTTCTTGGGTTCTAAATATTTCAAGGAGTCTATACAAAAATTTTCATCATTTTTGGATCACCACACAATTTATTACTCAATTTCAAACATCAAGCATTTTTAAACAAAAAGGAAAAAGAAAAAGTGCACTGTGCTGCGCTGGCGGCCTGCTTGGACCCGGCCCAAGACGGCCCGCGAGCTATACCACGTCGCGTGCGCGGGCGCTGCCCTCCTACACGGCCACTGACGGGCGGGTCCCGCCCGTCAGAGGCGTCTTCTACCTCCCGCCACCGCTCCGGTGAGCCCCGGCTCCGCGCCGGTGAGTTCCCGGCCTTCGCGGCGGGGTGGGCTAGCATCTCCGGCTTCTCGCGCAACCCCTAGGACACACGGGACCACCTCTACTCCCCCCTAACCTTCCTGCTCACGCTCATGGCGGACGGCCACCTCGGCCGAGCACACGCTGGCCACCACGAGCGAGTAGAGCGTGCAAAGAGTAGCGCAAAAGCATTAGTGTTGACACTTGCTAACACCACTTGAATACTAGGTTGTCATCCCCAACATGGCACTAGAGTGTACTATGGTATTTATACGCACACAAATAATCCGCAAGTGCACGGATACCGTTGAAGCTTTTACCCGGTTAAAGGTTTTATCGTATCCACAGGGAAACGGGAGAACTGATCTACGCTCTAGCTTAACCAAGATAAGTAAATAGGTGTGAATAGGAAAGATGGTAGAATCGAATAAGAACAATATTAAAGGTAAGATAACAGTGAGTGATAATATGGGAATAGAGAGTAGAGCAATTCTAGTATATGGGCGATGGTAGCAGAATAGAGAGGATAACTATGGTTTCTCTACTTCAAAGGGGTATGTCTATGTCTGGGACGAACCACGTGATAAGAGTACACCACAAAGGATGCTTATCCACAGGCCGATAAACCCTACCCGTCCTGCTAACGAGAGGTGGACTACAGGGGACCAACGTAACTGTCACCTACGCGGCCTACCACACGATCCAGCTAGTCAGGGGATATCCACAAGTAATCTAGGTCTAAGCACCACGCTTACACCTATACTACAACTCTAACCTATAGGGTCCTATAGATTAGAAGTACTCAAAAGAGTTGTGAACCAGAACATACATGATTAGTAATTGCATAATGAATTAGAAGTAGATTACCAGAGTCATCCCATGAGCAAGCTTGATTAGAGCTTGATCATGGCGAAGTACAACCGGAGGAAGAACCGACAGGCCGGCCTCTCCTCTAATCCTCCTTCCCTCTCCATCTCGCTACTATCTAGATCTACTCTAGTTTAGAGAAGAGAGGAGAGCTCTCCTCTCTAAACCCTAGCTTTTGCTCTGTCTATGAATAATGAATAATGATCAAGGGGTTGCCTCCTCCAGGGGCCAGGGGGTCTGGTTATATAGTCCCCTCAAGTGATCCTGGGCTGTCGGATCAAACCGACATTGATTGAACGGATATTCTTGATCCTTTAGGTCGGTGGAGCATAATCCGCGAGATTGAGCGTGATTGCCCGAAAAAGGTGGGCGGGCGCCCTAAGGACTTGGGCGGGCGCCCTGTCCCGGACTCCGTTCGGTCTCCGCTTCCTTCCCGTGGCTTCTGGAGTCTTCTAGATGTAAGATAATTGCACGGCACGTTGATATCTCTATGTAATCCCGACGTGTGGGCCTTTCTTCCTTATTTCCTGATAACCCCCTGCAGAAATAGACAAACACCAAAACTCGTGGAATTCTGTCAGATAAAACCCTAAGTCTTGATGTTGATTTCATTTGGATCCTTTTCTTTGTTTATTTGATAGTTAAATTTGATACTTAAGGACCATCAACAATTAGGAGCTCACCACGACTTCAACCGAGCGAAAAGCAGCAGTGGAGAGGGTCGGAGTGATGCTGGCCACGGTGGTATGCTCGCGGCGGCGCTTTGGCCGGAGTTGGAGAGGAACGGCTCGGTGGAGGGCGCTGATAGGTTAAAGCTTGTGCTCGGGGGTGCAATCGGTGACGGAGCTTAACGCGGAGCTGCTGGCGTGCTCAAACAGCTTGGAAAGGGAGCAAGGAACGCAAATTTGATGGGCGCAGTGAGCTCGTCAGAGTTGGAGTGCAGAGAGGAAAAGAAATTTTCCACGGCGGCTCGAGGCTTTATCCTTGCAACGTTGAACTGGCAGCGGATGAGGACGTCCGGGCGAGGCACAGCAGCAAGCAGCTGCGTGGCCAGCTGCGTGGCGACGCTAGACGCCGCGGCTCTGCCCCGGCGGCAGAGCACCCCCCTGCCCGATCACTGTAGCAGGCCACATCCACTCAGTTTGTCGTTTTGCAAAATTCGCCCAAATTTCGAACTGAAAACCAAATTTCACCAAAACAAAAGTTGCTCAGAATTTTATAAACTACAAATCACATTTTGGTGCCCAAGGCTAAAACTGAGAGGAAAAAGGTTAATTTGGCCAAACAGTTTGGAATTCACAACTCAATTCAAAGAAATTCAAATTTTTGAATTGGGGACAAAACAGGGTTTCCAAAATTACTTTTGATTTTGCATAACAACTTGAAAAACTCCCAACATCAAAGTTGTTCAACTTTTTGAGCTCTACAACTTTCATGTTGACCATTTTTCAAAATTCCAAACATATTTTGAATTGGAGATTCGAATTAGAAAAGGGGACACTTTCCGGAAATCTGCATTTTCAAAATTACTTTGAATTTTATATTGAAACTTCAAAAACTCCAAACACCAAAGTTGTACATCTTGCCAAGATCTACAACTTTGCTTTTGAACTCATCCACAAATTTTGCTTGGTTTTTGAATTGCACAAAAAGGGGCAATTCTAAGGTCCAGAAATCAGGGTTCCCCCCCTCAATCTTTCGGAAAACTTCCACCCTAGGGTTTTAGCAACCAACACAAGCATCAACACACAATTCAAACACACTTTAGATTCCTAAGCACAACCAATCACAGTAAACTTGTTTTAAGTTGATGCATCAAGGTGTGCTTAACAACTATGCTGTGCAATGCTGATGATGCCATGATCCGATTTTAGTCACCGTAACATCGGGGATGTTACATTTCTAGAGACGCACTACCATCAAATCCCAGGCCCTGGTCGATTTCATCGCAAAATGGATGGACCTCAATGAGCCCCCCTTTTGGACACCTCCGACCACTGGTCAACGCTTTTCGACGGGTCCCTAAACATCAATGGCGCTGGTGCCGGAATACTCTTCATGTCGCCTAACAAGGACAAACTATGCTACATCCTAAGGATCCTCTTTCCGGCGTCGAACAACGTCGCCGAATATGAAGCATGCCTACATGGCATACGACTGGCCGTTGAACTGGGAGTCAAACGCCTCTACGTCCACGGCGACTCTACCCTGGTCATCAACCAGCTAAACAAGGAATGGGACACAACCCACGAAAAGATTGACCTCTACTGTAAAGAAATTCGCAAATGGGAATCCAATTTCTACGACATAGAATACATCCACGTGGTCCAGGATAGGAACCAGGCAGCGGATGCGTTGTCAAAGTTAGGATCATCTCGGGCCTAGATCCCGCAACTCGTTTTTGTTCAGGATATCCACGCGCCAAGTGTGGGTACAGACCTGGTCGAAAACCTACCCAATGAGGCAATGCTCATAGACGACACTACTCCGACAACCAACAGCCATGATTGGTGCGCTCCCTTCATCAAGTACATATAGGATGGATTGGGTTTTCAAGATAAAACGGAGAACGAGCATCTCATCCGGCAGTCTAAGAATTACATACTGGTTGATGGTAAACTTATGCAAAAGAATGCAAGTTCCAAAGTACTGCTCAAATGCATATCCCAAGATGATGGCGTCAAGCTCTTAGATGACATACACGTCGGGTCCTGCAGCAACCACACTGCCTCTAGAACACTGGTCGGGAAGGCTTTCCGAGCAGGCTTTTACTGGCCAACCGCGGTCACCGACGCCGAGAAACTGGTCCGACATTGTGAAGGATGCCAGTTCTTCGCCAAGAGGACCCACGTGCCTACTCACGAAATTCAAACTATTCCGTCGTCCTGGCCTTTCGCCTGTTGGGGTCTTGACATGATCGGACCATTTAAGCCGGCCCTCGGACACATGAAGTTCGTCTTTGTACCAATCGACAAATTCTCGAAGTGGATCGAGTACATGCCACTGGTCAAAGCTACCTCCGAGAAGGCTGTGGAGTTCATCAATCAAATCATACACAGATTCGGGATCCCCAATAGCATAATCACTGACCTGGGCACTAAGTTAACCAGCACTACATTTTGGGACTTCTGCGATGATAGAAGCATAGTCATAAAGTACGTGTCGGTAGCTCACCCACGCGCCAACGGTCAAGTAGAGCGAGCAAATGGAATGATTTCGATGCTCTAAAGAAAAGGCTATACACCGAGAACAACAGAGCACCAGGACGTTGGATGAAGGAGTTATCGGCTGTGGTCTGGGGTCTCCGAACACAGGCTAGCCGCAATACGGGTGCATCACCTTACTTCATGGTTTACGACACTGAAGCAGTGCTTCCATCCGACATGACCTTTAGATCTCCAAGATCGAAAATTTCGACCAGTCTTTGGCTGACCTCACCAGAGAGCTCGAAATCAACTGCACAGAAGAAAAGCGCCTGATCTCGTGCCTTTGAACAGCAAAATATCTCGAAGTCATACGGTATCACAACAGAAACGTCAAAGACCGTTCCTTCGTGGTCGGTGATCTGGTACTCAAGTGGAAAACAAGCCTAGAAGGAGCGCACAAGTTATCCACACCTTGGGAAGGCCCCTTTATGGTCGCCGAAGTCACACGCCCTACATCTTACAGAGTGGCGTACCCAGACGGAATGCGCCTGCCTAACTCCTGTCACATAGACAAACTGCGTTGTTTTTATCCATAAGTTCCAATACATTTCGTTTGTAAATCTCTTATGATCCGCATTAATAAAATTTTCCTTTCTTGCCATATACTTCTTTTACATGCAGAACTTTCGACAAGTGCGACAATCTCCTTTTAGGATGAAGGTCCTTAAGGGTTGTTAACCCGACTCAGTGATACATCACTCAGACAACATTGCAGCTCTCAAAACCATGGTTATGATAAATCAACTTTATTACAAACTTTATATACAAAGTTTACAATAAACACCCCTCTGGGCGGCCCCTAGTCTACATCTACAGACTATTCTACAGGCCTACTGCTCGGGCTGATCACCCGCATGGCCCTGCTGTCTAGTCGAAGGGGTTGGGGCCACTGGCGTCTGGCTGGTCGAGACCGCAGGTGTCGACCGCCCATCTCCGGCAATGGACGCTCCCGACAACTCCCTGACTGACCTGTCTGACCTTGGCTGGTCGGGGGGAGTTGCTGTCCCGCAGAGGTTGATGTCGCTGATCACTGTCGATGATGGATCAAGCAGACCAACACGAAGATCGTTTGCCTCCTATGGACCAACCTCCTTAGGGTACCCCCTCTCCAGTCGGGATAAGGCGACTAGGGGTAGTGGGCACGCACCATGTTGAGGACGTGCGCACCGGCGAATTCCCCGGTGTCCTTGACAAACTGCTGGAGCCAGCCCCACGCTCGTTGCGCCTTCTCGACGGGGGTCAGCTTCGGCGCGCGGAGCTGGTCTTCAGGGAGCTCGGGGCTGATCAAGTCCAGAACTGGGGCCACTCCTTTCCAGAGCTTGATGCAGTTGGCCTTCAAGGAGTCCCGGTCCTTGATCAGCTCGTCAAGGTGCTTCTTAGTATTCACTTTGAGCATTGTGAACCAAGCAGGAAGTTAGTATACCCACATGAAAAGGAACGTTGAGTAATCAAAAAAGAGGGTAACGGGGTTCTCACCAGACAACTCCCCACTCTTGCTGCTTAACTCCTCGCCAGCTCGGCGCCCGGCCTCCAACGGCCGGCACGCTCCTAGTCGAGCCTCTCCTTTTCTTGTCGGAGGTGTGCAACCTCCTCCTCCAAGTCTGCAGGAGCAATTTCTGGTCAACAAAAACGACTACGCGGTTATACACAACTGCTCGGAATGCATGACTGACCTTTCATTTCCCGATCCCTGTCGGCTAGTCGCCGATTGAGATCGAGCAGGCGCTCTTCCTGAGCACCCATCTTGGTCGTCTTCTCCTCGGCCTCCGACCGAAGGCGGTCTACTTCCACGGACAAGGCCATGTTCTCGGCCACGATCCCTTCAATCTGGTCGAAGCACCTTTTCTGGTACTTCGCTGTTTTCATCGTGCCCTACAAAAATCACACATTGAAGTGAGCGACAGCGCATATACATTTCGAGCAGAACGCAAGACCGCTTACCTTAACCTCATCGACGAGCTGCTTTGCTGCGCGCTCCACCCTCGCAGCCTCCTCCGTCTCCGCGAGCTCCTCATGACAAATGAAATGGTCCCCACGTTGGCGCCACACGTAAATGTGCTAGCGACCATCATGGGGGCGACCTTGGATTTCTTCAACTTCGTCGTCAGAGGCCGCTTGAGTCTCCTCGCCCTCTGTGCTTCCCCCAGCCGTGGTCACAGGTATCACTGGACCTTTATCCCGGCCAGGGGAGCCCTTTGGCGAAGAGATCTCTGCTCGGGGTGGAGTGGGGACCCTCCTTTCTTCAGCAGGCAGGGGAGTCAGAGCTCTGTTTTCCTCCTCCACAACACTGCTCGGGGGAGGTGTCCTCGCAGTCTCTTCATCCCTTGTAGGGGTGCTCGCTTCGGTCCTCGCTGGAGCTGGGTGCTCCACGGCTGGAGCTCGGTCCTCGCTGGAGCTGGGCGCTTCGGTCCTCGCTGGAGCTGGGTGCCCCAATCACCACCGTGGGATGCCCCTCGGTTCGCCCCTGGGTGGTCTACGGCGCGGCGTCTTCAACGATAACCGCCGGCTCGACCGTCTTCTGGCCAGCGACGTTGTCGGGATCAACGTCAGATGCCGCACTAACAAAAATACGACATTCTACCAATGTCAAAAGCCACAGTAACAACACAAAAATAATAATAGGAGAAAGCGTCAAAGTGAGATTGTTCAACTTACAGATCGGAGCGCCTGTGTGTCGCCGTAAAAACCCTCCTCCTGGTCCTAACGGTCGCCGCCGTCGCTTCTGTCGCTCTAAGGTGCGTCGGCTCAGCGTGAGGGGCAGGGGGGTCACTAGCGAACCCGTCGCCAGTGATTGGCGCGACGTCCGGACGGCTGCGCGGCCTTCGGACTAAAGAAGGCGCAGCCTCCTCTTCCTCGTCCTCGTCGGTGATCCTAAAAAGCCGATGACGCTTTGGAGCTTGGCTGGTCTCCGCCGGCAGCGGCTCCGCAGGAGATGCATCCACCGCCAGTGGTCTTTTGCCTACCACCCTGTCCTCGATGGTCGGGGCAGGACGGTTCTGCTCCTCCTCACTGCTGGTGTATTGAGGACACCGAGCAGCATCGACCTCTGGTGGGTCCATCCCCGTAGGATTCTCCATACTAGGTGCCAGCGACACATACACTGCGCACCGGTCAATGTCTCCAATCTGCAATAGTGCCAACGACAAGTCATCAATTAGGAAGCAACAGTATTCATATGACAATACTAGTCAATAACAATATCTATTTACCTTAGGAACTGGTCGTCCCAGCTTGAAGGCGTGCATCCGATCACTGCTTCGAACAAAGTTGTCATCTGTTAAGTTGAACAGCTCGTTCATCAGCTGCTGCACCTCGGCCTTCTCCAGACCATCAGGGCTCATCCTGGTCAGGTCCTGGTTCCCCACGTACTCGTACGCCGAGTGTACCCTCCTCTGGCAGGGCATCACCCGACGCCCATGAAGTTTCCGACCACTCCTGGCCCGTCTAAGCGGGACTAGTTGATCAGGCTCATCAGGTTTGCCATTTACCCAGCAAATTCAGGGAGGTCCGTCCAGCTGACCCTCTTCTCGGGGATGTAGCCCATGTCGCAGAACGTGGCACTGCCCGGCTCGTCCCTGATGTAGAACCACTTCTTGTACCATTCGGTCAAAGAAGTGTTCCACGGGCAGCTGAGGTATACGCCATCTGCAATCTTCGAGCCTCCAATTGCCCCTTTCTTCCTTAGAAAGAAAAGATAGCGGAAGAGGTCGAAGTGCGGCTCTATTCCAACATAGGCCTCGCACAAATGAATAAAGGTGGAAATGAGAATAATAGAGTTCGGGTGCATGTTGCTGATCCCAATCTTGTAGTAAAGAAGAAGGCCCTGGAGAAAAGGATCGACACGAACCCCAAAACCCCTCTTGAAGAAATCTTCAAAAACGACAATCTCACAGGCACGGGGTTCGGGGTAGCTTTCCCCTTCTGGCACCCTCCAGCCGCCGAGCTCTTGGTTATGAAGTAGACCCATTCCGACGAGGTCGTTGAGGGATTTCGTGCTGCTCCAGGACTTCTTCCACTCCTT
The DNA here is from genome assembly GCF_000003195.3 of Sorghum bicolor. Lineage (NCBI taxonomy): Eukaryota > Viridiplantae > Streptophyta > Magnoliopsida > Poales > Poaceae > Sorghum > Sorghum bicolor. Next base: position 34,608,464 of record NC_012874.2, on the reverse strand, counting down.
CGCCATCAACTCGGACCTTTTCTTTGAGTCACTCTTCGCCATTGATGCCATGGAAAGGACTTTGAGTTGGAAGATAGAAGATGGAAGGCGCAGGAGGCAAGAATGGCAACAATAGAAGGTTTGTAGGCAAAGGCAGGGTAACAAATATGGGTGCTGCATCGAGCCTTTTATAACAACAGCTCCACTTCTTCCACTTCCCGCATTCTAGGGAAGTGGGCGGGATTTGCGGCGGATGCGGCGTTTCGGTTTTCAATAATTACTGGCAATTAATATGGTGGTTTTTCTATATAATTGGTAGAATCGTTTTCTTGAACCACGCAAAGAGCGGCTGCACAGTTACCATCTGACAATACACCAGGATGCCTTGTCACATCACACATTAATGTGGCGAGATGCTTTTTCCAAAAGACAAGTAGATTTGGTGGAGGACTGTGTATGACATTCCTGGGGACTGTACCGACCACCGAGCACTATATGCTCAGGGATTGGTGGACCAGCCCACCAATTAGAGAACCTAGGGACTGTACCGACCACCGAGCACTTTATGCTCGGGGACTGGTCGACCAGCCCACCGGTTTGAGAACATGGGGACTGTACCGACCACCAAGCACTATATGCTCGGGGACTGGTCGATTAGCCCACCAATTTGAGAGTCTGTAAACTGTACTGACCACCGAGCACTATATGCTCAGGGACTGGTCGATTAGCCCACCAATTTGAGAGTTTGGGGATTGTACCGACCACAGAGTGTTATATGCTCGAGGACTGGTCGACTAGTCTATTTCAGTTAGTCGACTAGTCGGCTAGTCTGTTCCATTGCAAACGAGCATGATATGCTCGGAGACTGGTAAATTCAATTTTTTTTAGACCTTGCTACAAGGCTCATACTTCGCCTTCCAGCAAGCTCGGGGACTACATCGGTACGATGCATGTGGCGATGCCTCTCAGTTTTGGAATTTGTATGAGGACTTTTTTGATCCTGGCACCACGTGCCTACGTCACCTACTACCAGGCTCGGGGACTAAGTGGGCACACATCACCTTGTGGTGAACATGCTTGCTTTTTGAAAATCTGTACTTTTCAGAAAAGTAAAGTGGGCACACTTCACCAGGAAAGAAATCTTTTTTTTGATTAAGAGCACCATGCATTCTTCGAATGACTTGCTTTTTCGATGTCAATGATGATCAACTGTATTTTGAGTTGGTTTACCGTTGCAACTTGTCGAGGGTATCAACAAGGGGTATCCTCACCAATGCGTATAACGAGATCATCCGTACACACGCGCGGCCATCGACGGCCGCAGCCTCGAAGACGGAAGTAGCGTCGAGCGAATCGATCAGGGCTCGAGCGACAACCGCCGTCGAATACGGAAGCGGGCTCGAGCGAACCGAGAGGCGTCGAGCGAAAGGACACTGTCCGCCGCCTGACGCGCGCACGAGAGCCAGGGCATTTAATGCACCTGACGCTTCCCCACCTAACACACGGGTCACGGAAGGCGTGATAGGGAACAGGCTTCTGTCCCATCGTTCTTTTTGCAGCCTTCCCACCGAACGACCTAGGGCGTGTCAGGACGCAGGAAACAAGGATGGAACGTCTAATCGGGACCCCCTCGAGACCTCCAAGGTCAGCGCTCCAGATATCAGCACATTACACGGCGTCCGACCCTCGACCGAACAGGGTCCCTTCCTAGGGACAAGTTGGGCGTCGACTGACAACACCACAACTACCCCGCCGGATCTGCCGCCATACCGTGCAAGCGTGCGACCTCAGAACCAGCGCGAGGCGGCGGGCAGGGCAGAACACAGGAGCACGCGTAATCATCTCCGGGCTATCAAGACGGGACGGCTCGAGGCCATGTCATACGGAAGCCTCGAGTAGGTCAGCGCTCCATGCGGCTATCGACCCCTACTCTAACATCTACGCATGTACCCTAGGTCTCTCCTTGGAGCTATAAAGGAGAGACTCAGGAATAGATAGAGAGAGCAACACAAGACCACGCTCATACGTAGTAGAGCTCCACACTTCATACCACGCTTGTATTCGCCCCTGTACAAGCACTTAGGTGCAAGATAATACAAACTCTCTCCCCCCGCTGGACGTAGGGCCTTCTCTTGCCCGAACCAGGATAAATCTCTGTGTCTTCTTGCATCACCATCCGGGAAAGGGAGCACGCGTACAAATTTACTCGTAGGTGTGACCCCCCCGGGGGAAAACACCGACAGTTGGCACGCCAGGTAGGGGTCCTGCGTGTTTTTCATCGATTTCCCACTCCTTTCCGGATGGCTACTCTTGCCTCGCCGTTTCCGCGCTCCACGGTGATTTGGTTTGGGAGTCTCGAGTTCATGTCTACGGGCTCCTGCTACGACATGATCTTGCTCTCAGTCAAAGGACCAGGAGGAGCCCGCGTTACGCCAGCACGGTTGAAGGCCCCGAGACGCCCTCACCACCACGCCTCCCCGCCTAAGAAGAGGCGCGGACAGCACCGTCGCGGCCCCTCTGCTTCAGCACGACCAACAACTCGTGCGAGGCAGGACGTAGGCCACAAGTCGCTGGCACCGTGTGACGGAGCAACAAGCGCGACGACTCAGCACCGCGCGACGACGGGAGGGGACGCGTCTCGCGCCCTCTCCCCCACCGCAGCTAGGCTACTTCCACACGGGTTGTTCTCTCCAGGAGCGGCACTGCCGTTCGGATTGGACAACGCCACGGCGTCGCTCGCCAGGGCGTTATGCCCAAACGCCCAGACGTACATAGAAAGACCAATGGTCCTCCCACGTAGCTCTGAAGCGCGGCGGTCGGCGTCCGAGCTGCTGGACCTTTCCTGAGTACAAGGCCTCCGTCGTCTAGGCCCCGGACGATACTCGATCACCTCCCTCAAGCAACGATTGCTGGAGGAAGGACGTGGGTGTTTCTACGCCGCCGAACCGGACTCCGACTCCGAGATAGACAGCTATGACCCTACGAGGGAATGCTATCACATCGACGGGGCGGTAGAAACTACTGACGAGACACGGGATGCTGCTGCGGGTGGTCGAGCCCCCGCGGTGCGAGAAGACCCCAGGACGCCTGGGAACGACGGACAGGTCGACCCCCCTCCTCAGGAAGACAGAACCGCGCAGCTCGCGCAGCTGCGGGAGCTCAAGATGAAGCTCGACGAAGACCGCGAGCGCCTCGTCCTGCTCGAGCAAATCCTCGAGCAAGACCTGCCCTACCCGCCGGGCGGAAGTGTCCGCAGACGCGCTCGAGAGGTACATCGACAGATCGTCGGCGACTCAGAGCCAGAGCAACCTGTCAGCCGTTTCCCTCGAGCAGGCCAGAATGTAGTGGCAGCGACGATGCTGCTACGTAACATGCCAGAGCCATCGAACTCCCAGGCCCGACGCATTCGAGATGAGGTACAGACATTGCTCCAGGTGGCGGCGGTTCAACAAGCCGAAAGTTCGGCGTCTCGACGGCGAGGAGCTGCCACAGAGAAGTGCGACGAACAGCCTCTAAACGAAGAGGAGGTGTCAGTCCAACAACAACCTCCCCCTCGAGGTAGAAAGACCGCTCTCATCCTCCCCGTCGACGATCAACGTCGACACGACGCGCGGCACGACATCAAAGAAAATCGACGCCGCCGGCACGGAGACGCGGAAGAGCGCGGTTATAGCGCGCATCGCGGTGGGAGATACGACAGCGACGAGGACCGGGTGGCCCCCGAGCCACCAGGCCCACGGGTGTTCAGCAGGGCGATCCGCAGCACGCCCCTGCCCAATCCATTTCGACCCCCGACTAGCATCGCGAAGTACAATGGAGAGACCAAACCAGAGTTGTGGCTGGCCGACTTCAGGCTGGCCTGTCAGCTAGGTGGCGCTCGAGGTGATGATCGAGCCATCATCAGACAGCTACCCCTTTTCCTCTCCGACACCGCCCGTCGATGGCTCGAGGAACTCCCAGCCAATCAGATCCACAACTGGGTTGATCTGGTCAGAGTCTTCGAGGGTAACTTCAAAGGGACCTACATACGGCCAGGGAACTCGTGGGACCTCAGCAAGTGCAAGCAGAAGTCGGGAGAAACTCTTCGGGAGTATGCTCGACGCTTCTCGAAGCAGCGCACTAAGCTGCCGCACATCCCTGACCACGACGTCATCTTGGCGTTTGTCTCGGGCACCACCAGTCGAGACATGGTGCGGGAATTAGGTCGCAATCGACCTCAGACCGTCGACGAGCTGATGGACGTAGTAGCCAACTACGCGCCAGGGGAGGAGGCAGTCAGCGCCTTCTTCAGCTCAGAAGGAAGAAAAGGCAAGCAGCCCGTCGACGAAGATGGGACCCCCAGTCGAGGCCTCAAGAAAAACAAAAAGAAGCAGAAAGTGCGGCAGTTCCACCGGGAAGATTCCGATGACAACCTTGTCGCCGCCATGGATCGAAAGAAGCCTCGAGGCCCTCCGGATGGAGGCATCTTTGACAAGATGTTGGAGGAGCCATGCCCTTACCATAAGGGAGGCGCCAACCACAAGCTCAAGGACTGTCGTATGCTGAGAAAGCATTTCGACGGTCTGGGGTTCAAAAAAGATACGCGTGATGACTCCAAGAAAGAGAAGGCTGGCAGCAAGGAGGACAACAAAGACGACGACGGCTTCCCCGCCGTCCACGACTGCTACATGATCTATGGCGGGCCCTCGACTCAATTGACCACGAGGCAGCGCAAAAGGGAGCGTCGCGAAGTCTTCGCAGCAAGAATGGCGGTGCCCCAATACCTTAGCTGGTCAAGCACTCCTATCACTTTCGACCGAGAAGACCACCCCGACAAGGTAGTCGCCCCAGGCGTCTACCCGCTCGTCGTCGACCCCATCATCGTCAGCACCTGGCTCTCGAAAGTGTTGATGGATGGCGGTAGCAGCCTCAACATCATCTACCTCGAGACCCTTGACCTCCTCGGCATAGATAGAGGGAAGCTCCAACCAAGTGCCGGCGGGTTCCATGGCGTCGTGCCAGGAAAAAAAGGCGCTGCCAGTAGGTCGAATTGACTTACCGGTCTGCTTCGGCACGGCGGCCAACTTCAGAAAGGAGACCCTCACCTTCGAGGTGGTTGGGTTTCGAGGCACGTACCACGCCATCATCGGGCGCCCGGGCTACGCCAAGTTCATGGCTATACCCAACTACACCTACTTGAAGCTGAAGATGCCCGGTCCCAAAGGCGTCATCACTGTCAGTTCCTCCTTCGAGCACGCGTACGAGTGCGACGTCGAGTGCGTCGAGTACGGGGAGGCGGTCGAGAACTCCACCGAGCTCGTCGCGAAGCTCGAGGCCATGGCCGCTGAGGCTCCAGAGCCTAAGCGCCACACGGGCAGCTTCGAGGCGGCGGAAGGAACCAAGAAGATCCCGCTCGACCCCAACAACTCCGACGGCAAAGTGCTAACGATCAGCACCGACCTCGACCCCAAATAGGAAGCTGTGCTCGTCGACTTTCTCCGTGCAAATGCCGACATGTTTGCATGGAGTCCCTCGGACATGCCAGGCATACCGAGGGAAGTCGCCAAGCACTCCTTGGAGATTCGAGCCGGTTCCAAGCCAGTGAAGCAGCGGTTGCGCCGATTCGACGAGGAGAAGCGCAAGATCATTGGCGAGGAAGTCCACAAGCTTTTGACGGCCGGATTCATCAAGGAGGTTCATCATCCTGACTGGTTAGCAAACCCTGTATTAGTTAAGAAAAAGAATGGGAAAATGAGGATGTGTGTCGATTATACTAGTCTGAATAAAGCATGTCCAAAAGTTCCCTTTCCATTGCCACGCATTGATCAGATTGTCGATTCTACCGCGGGATGTGAAACCCTTTCTTTCCTTGATGCATATTCTGGTTACCACCAAATAAAAATGAAGGAGTCCGACCAGCTCGCGACCTCTTTCATCACGCCTTTTGGGATGTATTGCTACGTGACCATGCCATTTGGGCTTCGAAACGCGGGAGCCACGTATCAACGTTGCATGCTCCACGTGTTTGGCGAACATATAGGGTCCACGGTCGAGGCCTACGTCGACGACATTGTCGTCAAGTCAAAGCGACGAGGAGACCTGATCCAGGACCTCGAGATTGCCTTTAGCTGCCTACGCACCAGCCGGATCAAGCTCAATCCCGAGAAGTGCGTTTTCGGTGTGCCTCGAGGCATGCTCCTAGGTTACATCGTTTTGCAGCGCGGCATCGAGGCCAACCCCGAGAAAGTCTTGGCCATCACGAGAATGGGGCCGATCCGAGACATCAAGGGTGTACAGAGAGTCACGGGGTGCCTGGCGGCTCTGAGCCGTTTCATCTCGAGACTAGGAGAAAAGGCATTACCATTATACCGACTCCTAAAGAAGGTCGAGCGTTTTTCTTGGACCCCCGAGGCCGAGGAAGCACTCGAAAGGCTAAAGAAGACGCTGACCTCGGCACCAGTCCTGGTTCCACCTCAACCTACAGAGCCGCTGCTCCTATACGTCGCGTCGACGACCCAGGTCGTCAGCGCGGCGGTGGTGGTCGAAAGACAAGAGGAGGGTCATGCGCTGCCGGTCCAAAGGCTAGTCTATTTCGTCAGCGAGGTGCTTTCGGAGACCAAGGCGCGTTATCCCCAAATCCAGAAGCTGATCTACGCCGTAATCCTTGCCCGCCGTAAGCTGCAGCATTACTTCCTCGGTCACCCCATCACGGTGGTTTCGTCTTTCCCTTTAGGAGAAATAATCCAGAGCAAAGAGGCCACGGGAAGAATAGCAAAATGGTCGGTCGAGCTCATGAGTGAGACTCTCACTTACGCGCCTCAGAAGGCCATCAAATCGCAAGCCCTGGTAGACTTCGTCGCGGAATGGACGGACTCCCAGCTTCCCCCGACTCAGGTCCAGGCGGAGCTGTGGACAATGTATTTCGACGGGTCACTCATGAAAACTGGGGCCGGGGCCGGCCTGCTGTTCATCTCACCCTTAGGCGTCCACATGAGGTATGTAATCAGGATTCATTTTGCCGCATCTAACAATGTCGCAGAATATGAGGCCCTCGTCAACGGTCTCAAGATCGCTATCGAGTTAGGAGTCCGACGCCTCGACGTCCGAGGTGACTCCCAACTCGTCATCGACCAAGTAATGAAAACCTCGAGCTGCCACGACCCAAAAATGGAAGCGTACTGCAAGGAGGTCCGTCGACTCGAAGACAGGTTCCACGGCCTCGAGCTTGTCCATGTTGCTCGACGCTACAACGAGGCAGCCGACGAACTCGCCAAGATCGCATCGACCAGAGGCACGGTGCCGCCTGATGCATTCTCAAAAGATCTTCACGAGCCATCCGTCGACCTAGGCACGGGGGCTGGCGTCGACGCCACCACCGCCCAACCAACCAATGCTGTCGATACGCTCTTGATGGTGGAAGAGATGATGGAGATTGAACGACGACCAGGTCGACCATTCGATTGGCGCGCACCGTTCCTCGACTGCCTTATCCGCGGCGAGTTGCCAGAAGACAGGTTAGAAGCTCGTCGTATCGCTCGACGAGCCAAATCATGTGTGATCAATGGCGAAGACAACGAGCTATATCGACGGAGCCCGACGGGGGTCTTACAACGTTGCATCACTGTGGAAGAAGGCCGAAAACTCCTCGATGACCTGCACTCGGGGGCTTGCGGTCACCACGCCGCTCCACGGACCCTTGTAGGGAACGCTTTTCGACAAGGCTTCTACTGGCCAACGGCCGTGGCGGACGCCATCGAGCTCGTACGATCATGTCACGGGTGTCAGTTCTACGCCAAGCAGACGCATCTGCCTGCCCACGCTCTTCAGATGATCCCCATTACCTGGCCGTTTGCGGTGTGGGGGCTCGATTTAGTAGGACCTCTACAAAAGGCGAAAGGAGGATTCACCCATTTGCTGGTGGCCATTGACAAGTTCTCCAAATGGATCGAGGCTCGACCCATCACCAACATCCGCTCCGAGCAGGCCGTCCTTTTCTTCACCAACATCATCCATCGGTTTGGGATCCCCAATGTCATCGTCACCGACAACGGCACCCAGTTCACCGGCAAAAAGTTCTTGGACTTCTGCGATCGGCATCACATCCGTGTGAACTGGTCTGCAGTAGCCCACCCTCGAACTAACGGCCAAGTCGAGCGTGCCAACGGCATGATTTTGCAAGGACTCAAGCCAAGGATCTACAATCGATTGAAGAAATTCGGCCAAAAATGGGTCGAGGAGCTTTCCTCAGTCCTATGGAGCCTTAGGACAACACCAAGCAGGGCCACAAAATACACCCCGTTCTTCATGGTCTACGACTCTGAGGCTATCCTCCCCACAGACCTCGAGTATGGGTCACCTCGACTCAAGGCCTACAACGAGCAATCGAACAAAGAGACTCAAGAAAACGCGGTCGACCAACTTGAGGAGGCTAGAGACATGGCCCTCCTCAACTCTGCCAGATATCAGCAAAGGCTTCGACGCTACCACGACAAGCATGTGCGCAAGAGGGACCTCAACGTGGGCGACCTAGTCCTACGACGCCGGCAAAGCAATCAGGGACGCCACAAGCTGACTCCGCCTTGGGAATGTCCGTACGTGGTAGCCGAGGTCCTGAAGCCGGGAACGTACAAGCTGGCGGACGAAAAAGGGGCAATTCTCACCAACGCATGGAACATCGAACAGCTACGTCGATTCTACCCCTAGAAGTTCTAAACTTATGTTCCTGCTTACGTTTTGTACCAAGACTTTGTAAACGAATGAATGAATAAATAAAGTCTTTCCCTCGAAACAATTCTTTTTTCTTTGCGCCGAGAAGATTAATAAGTCACGATCTCGACGTTAAAAGGGGGCGCCGACTATGACCCATCATAGTCAGCACCCCCTCGGGGGCTACTAGGGGGACGACCCCCCCCCCCGAGTATCGAAAAAACCAAGAAGTTTTCTTTTCTTACGTAGTAAACCTTGCACGGTTCGAGTAGCTAAGGCACCTCGAGCCCCTCAAAGGCCGAGGAACAACGAGCTGGAGAACTCCTACGCCCCCGAGCTACGGAAACTCTACTCGCTTCCCCACCATTGAAGTGATCGAGGTGGTCTTTTACGAAAAATCGAGCAAGGGATACAAACGTAGGCGCAAAGAGAAACGAAAGCATCAAGCGGAAAGACAAAATAAGCATCTAACAATTACGAAAGTAATACAGCATCAGTTACCCACAGAATTAACAAAGTATTGTACAAGGGGCCTCAGGCGCCCTGAGCAGGCTCGCAGGCCTCAGTCCGTGGCACGATCCTCGCCGCCCTCGCCTCCGCCCGAGCAAGCCTCAGGAGGGAGCACCTCAGGCTCGAAAAGCTTGGCCAACCTTTCCCCAGGAGCCTCCGCGTCGTCGATCAAGGCATGGAGCCTCTCCTCGTTCTCCGCGTCGGTCTTGGAGATGTCGGTGACGAAGCCATGGGACACCACCTCCATGTCGTAGGAGAAGCCCGAGCAGACAACCGCCATCGCCCGCTTCACCCCGATGTGGAGGGCGTCCCGCACCTGATCTCGCAGCGTCGCACCTATGTAGCACAACTGGTCGACCAGGGCGTCGCCTCGAGCGTCCTCCCTCGACTCATCCATAGGCTCGACCTCCCAAGAGGTCGAGAGATCACTTATCGCCGTCCGTACTCGACGGTTCAAAGCAACCTCCGCCTCGAGCTGAGCCTTGGCGTTGCGAGCCTCGGCTTGGGCGGCCAGGAGTTCGTCCTTGAGCCCTGTAAAAGCCAATACAAAGAGACCTCAGGAAAAACTAAGCACACCTCGGAAAAAGAAATCTGATAGAGGAAACATACCGCGTACGGTCTCCTCGAGGGCCGTGTTCTCGCCGACCAGCCTGGTGTTGGCCCCCTCGATCTCTTTGTTGGAGCGTGCCAGCTCGGTGTTGACAACGCGGAGATCCTCGATCGCCTTGCCAGCCTGAGCAATGGCCCCACTCTTCTCCAGCAATTCTCCCTTGAGACGCTCGACGTCGTTTGAGAGACTGCGGGATCGAGCCCGCTCCGCCTCGAGATCTTCGAGGGCCTTCTTCTTGGCTTCCTCCGCGGCGCCCCTGGCGACCTCGCCGTTCACATGCTCCACCTTCATCTTTCGGAAGGACTCTTGGAGAGAGTCCAGGTCGGATTTAAGGAGGCCCTTCTCCTTGTCCAGATCCGCGATAACGCTCTTGTAGGACAGGGCCTCCTCCCGGGCTCTGGACGCGGCCTCCTCGACCGTAAGAGCCCGCTCCCGTAGCTGCATCGTCTCCTCCTCCACCTTCTTCGAGGCCTCTCGGGCCTCAGCCAAGGCAGCCTCCCTCGCCTTCTTCTCCTCCTCGAGTGCTATGAGATCTTTGTAAGCTTTGAGGAGCTTCTCCTGCGACTCGAGGAGTTGATCCTTGAGGAGGGGGAGCTGCTCCCAACCGCCCCTCGTGGCGTGTATGAAGTTGGACTTGATGCGGGAGGTCTCTTTCATATCCTGCGAATCAATGGTCGGATGGATTAGAGTACGGAAACCAGAAAGCACCATGAGGATTGGAGTTCGAGAAACACTTACGAAATAAGCCGGGCCGAGCCCGTTGTTGATAACGTCCGAGAGGAGCCCCACCACATGCTTCATCCAAAGGCGGAGCTCCTCGACGTGTTCCCACTTCTCCGCCTCCTTCCGATCGTCGAGGAAGATGTCGGGCTCAGACGGGTCGTGGGAGGCCCGGATACGGATACGATCGGGGCACCAGTGCTCCATCTCCCGGTCAGCCCGCGCCTTAACGCCGCGGATGAGGCCCTCGACGGTCTCGAGGGAGCCACCATGGCGCAGGAACAGGTCGACGAGGCATGGGAACCGTCCGTCGTCGTCCACCGTCTTCCAGGTTCCATCCTTGGTCCCCGGTGCCCCAATTTCATCCTCCTCGGAAGGAAAGCGGTCCTCCCACGCCCGACGTTCCCGGAGGAACCCTGGGGCGATCCCGTCCATGCCGTAAATTGTCCTCCTGATATCGGACTCGGGGTCGGGGGGCGTGCGCTTCAGGCAGGCGAGCGCCACCACTCCATCTGCTCGCCCCGGCTCTGCCCGGATCGCGGCAGGTGCCCCCGGGAGGAGCCACGCCGGGGTTGGGGGGCCATACACCGGCATGTGCTCCTCCTCGCCGAGCTCTTGCGGCTCCGGTGGCACTGGCTTGGCCGGACCTTGGGGCGGAGGCTCGAGGGGTCCCTCCTCTTGGCCCGCCTGCTACTGCTGCTTTTGCTGCTGCGGTGGTTGCTGCTGCTGCTGCTGCGGTTGCTCCTGCGGTTGTTGCTGTTGCTGCTGCCGCTGTTGCTGCTCCTGCTGTTGCTGTTCCTCCTGCTGTTGTTGCTGTTGCTGCGCCTCATATTCCTGCGGCTGCCGCGCCGCCTCTCGCTCCCGCTGTTCATCCTCCTCCCTCTTCTTCTTCTGCTCCTCGAGGGTGCGGAGGCCGGCAGGCCAGGGAGTCGATCCCGCGACGTTGGGGGTCGACGCTTCCTCCTCCATAGGGCAAGCGCCCCCAGACGCTTCGTTACCATCGGACGTATCGCTGATGGTGATGGGTTCCCCCTCGACCCCCAATCGAGGGGGCTCGGGGGCTCCCTCTGACGCGTGCGTCTGGGGCGCCTCATCACGAGTCGGCGGCGACGGAGTAGGCGCGGGACGAGACGGAGCCCTCTCGACGCCGGCTGGAGGTTGGGAGCTGGAGGAGCCTACGAAACAAAGGGTAAGGGTCAGACGTTATGATAACCGACACAAGAACATCGCAACGCCCAGAAATAAACTATGAACCTGGTTCCTTGGAGGCAGCACCTGTTTTGAGCCTCTTTGCCATGGACGGTTGGGCCTGCTCAAGGCTCCGCTTTAGCCTGAGAAAAGGTTGGCATACGAGGAATGGTGGAAGAATGGGAAGACAAAAATCGCAACATCAAAAAGGCTTACCCCACAGGGAGAACGGCTCGCCTCCCACCACCCCGACCAGTGGGCCTTGAGCCACCCCGCGTCAGGGCTCCAGGCCCCTCGAGGGCAGGCACTGGCTTAGGCGCGTTGGTCCCCGCCTGGCGGGCGCCGGGACTGGCGCTCCTACGGCCGGCATCTCCTTTCTCAGAGGCCGCGGCGCGACCACGAGTTAGTGGCCCCGACGCCGGGGGCCTAGCCAGACCGCTCTCCCTGGGCACCGGGGGAGGGCGCGGTGCGTCTTGGCCTGCCTTGGGCGCGGGAGGGGTGTCGGCCCGGGGGCGACGAGATCCGCTCGGACCCTCCTCTGGCGCCTCCGTCCGGGGGGCGTCGACGTCACCTCGAGGCGGGCCCTCGAGAATCCGATCGAGGCGCGACGCCATCCCCTCGGAGTCGTCGCTGTCCTCGTCGTCATCGTCATCATCGTTAGGGGATTCTTCCTCAGGCTCCCCCCTCTGCCTGGATTTGGCTCGACGCGCCTCTAATGCTTGGCAGTCGAGGTTCTTCTTCTTCTCCCCCTTCTTTGCAGAGTCCTTGGCAGACTTTAGCTTTTCGGCAGATTGGCGCCGTTTGTCACGATCGACCTCGTCCTCCTTTACCGGAGGCCTCGAGGACCGGACATCAATCCGACCCTGCCAAAACAAAGGTAGACTTAGAAAAAAAAGAGGGGAGAAAGAAAACCCAGAGTCGAGGCTGCGCGCAAGAAGAAAGAGTACTAGATCGATCGAGCCTGCGTCTGGTCTCATGGGGAAGCCGTTAACGTGCTCCGGCTGAAAATCACCGGCAATTGCAGCCTTGACTCGGGCCGCGACTTCGTCGTCCGCCGGAGCCTCGTTAGACATCCGACACGCCTCGAGGTCCCGAGATGAGACGCCAGGGCCCATCTCGTCCATCCTCAACGGTCGAGACATCAAAGGGAGAACTCTCCGGTGATGGACGGCCGAGAGGACGAGAGCGGCGGTCAAACCCTCCTGGCGAAGCTTCTTCAGGGCGTCGAGGAGGGGGTCGAGCCGAGATTGATGAGCTTGGACGACGCCGTATGTCCAATCCGCTGGACGCTCCATGATCAGATGGCCCGAGTAGGAAGGCAGGAGGTTGTCGTCGTTCCGCAGGTAAAACCACTGGGAGTCCCAGCCGGCGTGGTTGGTCGATAACCCTACCGGGATGTACTCCCGCGGCCTGTCCGTCTTCCCCGTCTTCTGCACCAGATTAAGGCATCCTGCCCGCACGGGCTTCCTTACGCCCGTGGTTCCGATGGGGGCATGGAAAAGCTCGCCCCTATAGAGGTGGAGCCACAGCTCCCAGTGCGGCATCATCTCCAAGTAGCCCTCACACACGGCGGCGAAGACCGCCGCTACGGTGATGGCGTTCGGAGAGAAGTGCTGGAGCTCCACCCCATAATGGAAGCAGAGGGCCCGCATGAAGCGGCTCGGGGGCGCGCCCAGACCGTGGCGGTGGAACTTGGCGAACGACACCATGTAGCCCTCGGGCGGCTGAGGCCCCCTGTGACTCGCCGGCGGCGCGATCCACTCTGGCGACGATAGCGAGGTACGGCGGCGCAGCAGTCCCTCTTTCTCAAGCTCTAACAACCGGCGCTCCGTCATCGACGACGGGCGCCAATCGTCGGCGGCGACGAGTCTTACAGGCATCTCGGCTGGAGGGACGGTAGATTCACTACAGCTCGAGGAGGCGTGTGCGCGTGAGACGGCGAGAAAGCAAAGGCAACGAGAGAATAAAAGCGAGAAGGCGGAAGGGAGAGGAACGGCGATGACGCCACGACGTATTTATAGGCAGCAGTCCGCCAACGGACAGATCCGAGAAATAAGGTAACTCCCTCCCTAAAATGCGCCACCTAATCGTCTCTCTCCTCACAGGCCGGACGTTCCGAATTCCCCGCCGATACAGTGTCGCAACGTCACTTACCTCAAAAGGTGCGCCCAACGGGCAGAAAGACGAACCGGCACGGCAGCTTCCTTACTTCGTAAGCCAAGGTATGCACCCACGATAGTCTCGAGAGGTCGATGGCTGGCCCGTCGAAAGGGTTCGACAGCCGATCTCGAGCACCAAGAGTCAGGGATCCCCAGCGAGTGGTCGAAAATTGAGGCCCGCCTCGAGGACTCGCTGGCGATGTCCAAGGTAGGGTCGAGACAGTCGAGAGGAATCCCCCCGAAGGGAGGCATCGAGCCGCTGGACTCTATCGAATGAGACCGGTATCCCCGACCACGTCGACCCTGCTTTATGAGGACACAGGTTCTCACTTGGACTACCCGCTAGGAACTCAATCTGGGGTGGAAGACGCTCGCTCTATCGAGAGTACGTCGAAACCTCCACGCAAGGCAAAGCCGAACAGAACCTTCCACCACGGGTGTTGACAGCGTTTCTGCAAATTTGGCAAAATAGCCCTCGAAGGAGTTAAATACTCCCTCGAGGGCTCGGGGGCTACCCCCGCGGGGTCGCTCGCGCGCCCCCGTGGAAGCTCGACCGTAAAAACGAAAGTCTCCACTCGAGCGCCAGCGCTCGACTGAAGACTCGGGGGCTACTGTCGAGGGTATCAACAAGGGGTACCCTCACCATTGCGTATAACGAGATCATCCGTACACACGCGCGGCCATCGACGGCCGCAGCCTCGAAGACGGAAGGAGCGTCGAGCGAATCGATCAGGGCTCGAGCGACAACCGCCGTCGAATACGGAAGCGGGCTCGAGCGAACCGAGAGGCGTCGAGCGAAAGGACACTGTCCGCCGCCTGACGCGCGCACGAGAGCCAGGGCATTTAATGCACCTGACGCTTCCCCACCTAACACACGGGTCACCGAAGGCGTGATAGGGAACAGGCTTCTGTCCCATCGTTCTTTTTGCAGCCTTCCCACCGAACGACCCAGGGCGTGTCAGGACGCAGGAAACAAGGATGGAACGTCTAATCGGGACCCCCTCGAGACCTCCAAGGTCAGTGCTCCAGATATCAGCACATTACACGGCGTCCGACCCTCGACCGAACAGGGTCCCTTCCTAGGGACAAGTTGGGCGTCGACTGACAACACCACAACTACCCCGCCGGATCTGCCGCCATACCGTGCAAGCGTGCGACCTCAAAACCAGCGCGAGGCGGCGGGCAGGGCAGAACGCAGGAGCACGCGTAATCATCACCGGGCTATCAAGATGGGACGGCTCGAGGCCATGTCGTACGGAAGCCTCGAGTAGGTCAGCGCTCCATGCGGCTATCGACCCCTACTCTAACATCTACGCATGTACCCTAGGTCTCTCCTTGGAGCTATAAAAGGAGAGACTCAGGAATAGATAGAGAGAGCAACACAAGACCACGCTCATACGTAGTAGAGCTCCACACTTCATACCACGCTTGTATTCGCCCCTGTACAAGCACTTAGGTGCAAGATAATACAAACTCTCTCCCCCCGCTGGATGTAGGGCCTTCTCTTGCCCGAACCAGGATAAATCTCTGTGTCTTCTTGCGTCACCATCGGGGAAAGGGAGCACGTGTACAAATTTACTCGTAGGTGTGACCCCCCCGGGGGAAAACACTGACACAACTGTTTGGGCGACTTTCATGCTAATCGAAGATGTCAATGAAGACGGCATGTTACATTATAATACATGGTGCTCGGGGACTAGTTGTGGGGGTATAAACCCCTATACCCTTACGGCTAGACTTGGGCCAGGAGGCTTGGCCCATCACGAGACAGTTTGAGGCTTGATCCAACTGCTCGGAGTTTCGCGCAAGGAAACAAGACGTGGAGATTAAGCAGAATTCTAGTCGGCTGGAATAGGAATTGATATCGTGCTATCTATGGCAGTTGTAATCGACTAGGATTAGTTTCCAGATCTGTAACCCTGCCCTCCGGACTATATAGGGAGAGGCAAGGGACCCCCCTAGGACATCTCTCAACTCAACACAATCCATAGCAATACAATCAGACACAGGACGTAGATACTACGCCCACACGGCGGCCGAACCTGGATAAAAACCTTGTCTGTGTCTTGCGTCACCATCAAGTTCGTAGCTTGCGCACCGTCTACCGATAAACTACTACCGTGGGTATACCCCAAGGTAGATTGCCGACTAGCTTTCGTCGACAGGTCATGACTATCCATTCAAACAACCCAATATGACAAGGACATCTAAATGCGGTCTTTGAAATATCTTCTTCAGCCATGAATATCTGATTATATCCTGCATTGCCATCCATAAAGCTAATGATCCGATGTCTAGCTGCAACATCAACTAGCAAATCGGCAACTGGCGTTGGATAACCGTCCATCGGCGTAGGCTTGTTAAGATTCCTGAAATCAATGCAGACTCGAAGCTTCCCATTTTTCTTGTAAGCTGGAACGACATTGGAAATCCACTCAGCATACCGACATTGCCGAATGAATTTAGCTTCGATATGTTTTGTTATTTTGGCCTTAATATCAGGGAAAATATTAGGATTACATCGGCGAGCTGGCTGCTGATGTGGCTGAAATCCAGATTTGATTGGTAACCGATGCTCAACAATAGATCGGTCTAAACCAGGCATCTCAGTATAATCTCAAGCAAAGCAATCTTTATATTCCTTTAACAAATCGGTTAATTGCTGCTTACACTTAGAACTTAACTTAGCACTAATAAAAGTAGGCCTTGGCCTATCACCATTACCTATATCTACTTCTACTAAATCATTGGCCGATGTAAACCCTGGCCTAATTTTCCATCATCGGCGAACCTATCCATTAAAATTCTTCGTCAGAACCGACTGCTTGGATTGGTGGAATTTCGTAATCGGCAACTTTGAGAAAATCCTTTTCCCAAATCTCCCCTAAAATGCATCTAGTCCTTTCATAAGTATCTGCCTCTACCGATGCGATGACATATGAAGAATCTCCCGGGACAATTTCAATCTTGTCACCTACCCACTGAACCAAGCATTGGTGCATTGTAGATGGGATACAACAATTGGCGTGAATCCAATCTCTCCCCAACAGCAGATTATAAGCACCCTTTCCACTGATGATAAAGAAAGTTGTCGGCAAGACTGGAGACACATTCCCTTCAAAATCTTTTAACATCATATCGGTCTTGGTCAAGTCTTGATCTCCTTTGCCAAGCTTTCGATAGACTGCATATGGCATAATATTGATAGCAGCCCCACCATCAACAAGTATTTTAGTCATCGGCTGCCCATCAACCCTGCCTTTGACAAACAAAGCTTTAAGATGTTGTCTCTCATTATCAGCTGGCTTTTCAAAAATAGCCGTCATCGGATCCAGAGCCAACTGAGCTATCAAGTCGGAAAGATCCACCTCCTAATCATTACTGAAAGGCGCAAGGAACTCCATCGGCAACATACACATCATATTAACATCTGCCGATGGCTCTTTTCCTTTAGGATTTGGCTGCTCCTGATCCCCAGACTTAGTGGAATTTTCTCCTCTACTCAACTCTTCTCGTCGTTCTCGCTGCAGCCTTCTTTTCTGTGTCCTAGTTAATCCCTCTGGACACCATGGAGGAAGTTGTGGCTGTCTAACCAACTGACGATGATTTTCCCTTGATTCCACCCGATAAGTATTAGCATCCCTGCAAAATATGAACTCATCGGGAACTCGTGCATCCGCCATTTCCTCAAGCTCCTCTTGATTTCTGGGGAAATAACTGAGACGATCACCAAGCCTATCATGCACATTGAGTCTGCCCCCTAGCCGATCATGAGCTGAGGCTCTTCCCCTAATCGGCCCATCAAAACGCCGATCATCGTTCTGATACTGCCGATTTGATCGATCATACCGATTATAATCATTGCATTCAGGGCAGTCTCTGACAGTTGGTAGCTTGATGTTTTGCTCCCAACAATGGATAAAGAACGGGCAGTTCCAGTGATCTTTATGCCGATTCCACTCCTGTCGGTGCCTTTTTCTTCCCAGCGACGATCCTCCTGTTGGCGCCGATACCGATCTTCACGCTGCTGCTAAGTCTCTCGATGCCTTCTGTGAGTAATCACGATGCTAGATCGGGGAGGTTTTCGTGAGCTGGTTCCTTCCCGGATCAAACCCTTGCCTTTAGCGTCATCGGCAGTAATCTGGTGCTGAGGATCCACCGATGCACTTCTTTCAGCTGCCTCTGAAGTCAATACTTTGGTATTTCCCTTAGCATCCAACATATTTGTAGGGAAAGGATGTTAGTCAATCTTCATCGGCTTTTGAACTTTGGAGCTATCAAACTTAATTCTCCCAGCCTCTATAGCCGATTGCAGCTGTCGCCTGAAAACCTTGCACTCATTTGTGCTGTGAGATGTTGCATTATGCCACTTGCAGTACTTAATCTTCTTTAACTCCTCCACCGATGGAATCACATGATTGGGTGACAACTTAATTTGCCCTTATTTAAGGAGAAAGTCAAATATCCTATTGGCTTTAGTGATATCAAATGCAAACTTCTTTGGTTCCTTATGCCCAAAAGCGCAAGATATCAGGTTCTTATTCTTCACCCATACTGCCAAGCTGATGACTGGTTCTTCATCAGAATCTGAACTTGTTACCTCATCGACAAATGACACCTTTTTGTTCCATGCCCTTTTAGGTTCAAAGGCCTTAATATCTTGGTCAGAAATCCTTTGCACTAAATGACTCAGACTTTCGAACTCTTGAGAAGCATACTTGTCTCTGATATGTGGCAATAATCCCTGGAAAGCCAAATCGGCTAGCTGCCGATCGTCTAGAATCAGACTATAGCTTTTATTCTTGACATCTCGCAACCTTTGCACAAAGCTTTCAACCAATTCATCATTGCGTTGCTTCAACATGACTAAATCGGTAATCTTCTTCTCATGAACTCCAGAAAAGAAGTACTTGTGGAACTGTTTTTCTAGGTTCGCCCATGTGATTACTGAGTTTGGAGGTAATGAAATGAACCAAGTAAAAGCTGATCCAGACAAAGATGATGAGAATAAATGAACTCTTAACTCATCTCTGTTAGCAGCTACCCCACATTGAATGATAAACCTATTGACATGCTCCATGGTTGATGTATCATCCTACCTAGAAAACTTAGTGAAATCCGGCACTTTGTACCGATTTGTACGCGGAATTAAGTCATATGCAGGAGGATACGGTGTCCGCAGTAAGTGTTGACTTTGGGTTTTATCCCAAATTGGTCTCTTATAACTTCAGCTATCTTATCGGCACAATAAGCATCGGCATCTTGCCGATGAACTGGTTGTGGATCTGGCACCTGCTGATAAGCTTCTACATGTCTTTATGGTGCACGATCTTCAGGGAACATTGGATTAGCCATTGCCTGTTGACCACCCACTTGCTGACCAAGATTCATCGGCTATTTGATCAACCCTTGATTCTGAAATCTAGGTTGCATCGGTCCCTGCTGAAATCCCATAGCCAGATGATTTTGCTGAGGCATCTGCGGAAAGACAAACTGCCTTGTCCATCCATTATTAACATTCATCAGCGTAGGCCCTGCCGATGTCTAATAATTGGGCATCATCATCGAATTGACATACCCTGGCTGTGTTATAAACCTCTATGATATGACCACATCACCAAGCAAGATGTCACAAGCTCCAAGTCAAGCTACACCCACTCAAGTTTCACCTACACCGAACACCAGCCTAAGTCATCGATGGACCGATTACACGTAGTCGTGCAAAGAAGCTATAACAAGAGGTCCATGCGCTACTTTGTGATATTCATTTTAACATTAATGAGAATTATATACTACCTAAGTGTTGTACCTTGATTGTACTCAGGTATATAGAAGAAGAGAAGGATGAATCGGACCCTGAAGAACGGACCAGTGTAAGTTCCAAAAGAAGTAAAAAACGGACCAGTGGGAGTCAAAAACGGACCAGTGCAAAGAAATCTTCATAACTTTTTACTCACAAAAGCTATGAAGGTCCATGAGCACTTTGTTGGAAAGCTTGACGAGTCTACTTTCCAATGAATCTAGTGGCCACCAGTTTGGATACTCCATATTGCCTGCAGACCAGAATTAGTACAGACTGCTCAGAAGGTTAACAGTCTGTCGTGACAGAATGTTTGTACAACTTGCCAAGTAAAACTGTACCAATCTACAATGTTTCGTGCTGGTTGGCATACATTGCTGGAAAGCCCGTTGAGTCTAGTTTCACACCCAAGAAACAGTTCATCATTTGGACTTCCCAAAAAAAAGTTATGGTCAGTTTATTGGAAACTGCTCTGGAGGCCAACAGTCACGTGAAGCCACTTCGGGAATCCATTTCGAGGGTACCTTTCACATTGCCTTCCCTCAGAAACTCTATTTCGTTTTCATACCTATCTAGCAGGGCTGTTGCTAGTATAAATACCCCCTAAGACTCATTGTAATCTCATACTTTTGATAATTGAAATACAGAATCCCTTTTGTTTAGCTGTGTGCTAGCAAATATTCAGAGAGTGATCTCTACCCCTTGCTCTTGTGATTTCCTTGTGGGATTACATAGGCGGCGGCTTCATACGCTCCCAATTGGTGCTCCTACTCCCTTCAAGATATTTCTTGATTGATTGTAGGCTGTGTTGGTTGGTTCTTTGAGAGTGTGGTTGGGCGAATCCTCGATTCAGGTTGCCGGTTAAAGACGGTGGTTGGCTTCGAGTTTTATTTGCCAGGTTGCACTAGTTATCACTGCTTGCAGCAAGTTATCTGGCTGTTCTTCACCTATTTATCGGTGTTATTCCTACGTCGTGAAGATCGGGACAACGTGTCGCATCACTCTGCTGCGTCGGCATTGGCTCTGTCGATGCGTTAGGCATCTGGAACGTTGGTACTTGAGAATTCCCAGTGAAAGGTCTTGCAGTAGTAGTTGTAGAATATTGGGGATTCTGAGTCATCGGCGAACTTGGGGGTGTCGATGCCATAGGAGCCTTGCCGGTCGTGTTAGCCGCTTAAGACGTACCAGAGCTATTTGCCATAAACTCTGGTGGCATACCATATCCCCACCAATTAGGAGAAACAAACCCTGACATTGCCGATGCCAATAAATCTATAGCAAGTTTAACTTGCCCCTCTGATGTTGATGGATTGCTCATCATCGGTATAGATTGTGCATTAGTTATCCCCAATGTGCTTGGAGGAGAAGTAACGTCCGTACCCGCAACAGCCGTAGTAGCCGATGGAGCCGTAACCGATAACGCTCCTGGCTGGTGATAGGCTGGGCCCACATAAGATGGTGGTACTTGTCCTTCTTTGAAAGTTCTAGCCACAGCTTTGAAAACTGTATTGGACAGTACACCAGATTGATTGTGTTGATGCAAAACTGATCTGCAAACACAAAGGGCTAATACCCAATTCAAACGTTAAGGCGTGCCAGCCGATTTGACCTTGCTATCGGCAAAGGTGATAACTCGAATACTTCAGTCCTGACAACAGCGATGCGCCCGGATGTCACGGCTAAGAGGTACTCACGCGGAACTCGAGAACACGCCGAGCTTAAGTCGACGAATTCCTAAGAACTCGTAATAAAAAGAAAAAAGTATGACGAAGTCGTCGAAAAGTAGATGCTGGAATATGAGTAAAAACTTGTGTTTGATTGATTTCTTGATTCATTATTACAAGGTCCTAGGGTTTATATTTATACCCTGCTCAAAGAGCTACAACCAGACACGATTAGAACTCGAATTCCAAATTACACGGAATCCGTATACAAAACGATGCAAATAATTAAGGAAATAATAAAACTATCCTTCGTGACAAACCGAAACTCCTCCACATGACAACTGGCAGCTTCCGGACTCCTCCTTCGCATCATCGGCAATCCCCTTGCCATAGTCATCGGCAGACCTTTTTATCCAGCCATCGGCACCATATTACTGCCTGTGGACTTAGTCACATTCAACCTCTCCCTCATCGGCAACCATCCTCATCAGCAACCCGCATCGTACCGCCACCCTATCCTGCCATCCTAGACACGTGCCCAAAAATGGTGTCAACACATGCCCCCCAGTTTCGGAGTATAAAACTATTAATGCTCCGAAATTCTCTGCAGTAATGATGTCTTCTCCGCAATTAATGCTCCTAATCTGGTAACCGACAACCTCAATCTGGACAACTCTGATCCTAATCCTCCGCAGATTCCTCGAAATCCCCAACTTCCTAAACGGGCATCTTTCTTGGTCGTACATCGACAACAATACCGTTACAAAGATCTGCCGATGCTCTGACCAGGATATTCGCAAAAACGGTTACCTCCCCTCTATCCGCCCATCGGCAAGATGACCATTACAGAATATCGCCGATGGACCGACCAGGAGATCTCGCACAGTAAAATATCTTCAGATAATGACCGCTTCCCGTCAAATCACCTGCACAATCCCTGGATTACCGTGCGAACAGTTACCATATCCACCTGAGTACCCTCGGGCTTCTCGGATGCGGCAAAGAGATAAGTCGGATTTGCCCTTGCCCATCTTGTCCTATAAATAGTTCCTTCTTGGGTACTCCTCCCCCATCACACCATTCTACTATCCAACTTTGCTTTTCCAGCGGCGGCGCCATTTACAACCTTCAAGATCTCCGACAAGCACTCCTCTTCATCAACTCCGGTGCCCTCCAACGTCCTCTTCACGACAAGATGGCCATTGGCTTCGTCGTCCCTGAGGTCAGACTTCCATCTCATCTTCTGTGTATATTCCTATTCATCCGCGATTCATCTTACTGAATATTCCCCTTTTCCTTTTTCTTTGTATTTTTATTCCCCCAAAATCACTAGGAGTTGTCCAATAAAATTGTCATCCCCACCGATCAACCACACCTTCAATGTCTCGGTCCTCTAGGGGATTCAGATCCAACCAATCTTATCAACGCAGAAACCAATAGAATCCCCTTTAGGGCTGAAAACTTTTCTGTAGACCTATGGAAAGACACTTTTCGCTCTTGGCCCAGCCCTACCGTAGGGTAGAAAGACTGGTTCTTGAGGGTCAGCAATTCTTATGAAGTCCAGTGGGGTGAGAGGAAGCTAGCCCAATGCATTAGGCTATCCATTGCCGATATGCACAGGAACGAGTCACTGCTGATAGCTGCATCCTACTTTTGGTCAGACACTCTTAATGCTTTTGTTTTTGGCCACGGCCCTGCTTCTCCTACCCTTGCCGATGTAGCCATGCTCACTGGGCTAGATATATCTTCTGCCGATAGCACCCACTTTTTTGATACTGCCCCCAGTGCCAAAGTGGAGACTCGCGCTATCGGCGGTTGGTCAGGGTACATCCAGAAGTACCGCGGGAGAGGGCCTGTCACCATAAAGGAGCAAACCACCTTTCTGAACATGTGGCTGGACAAGTTTGTATTCTGTGGCCGATCGGCAGGACCGACTTCTGTCTATCTATCGGCAGCAGAAAGACTGGCTAACGGTGGCCAATTTCCTCTCGGCCGATATTTGCTCAGCGCTGTTTACCACCTTCTTCATCAGGTAGCCCAGAAACTCCTGCTTGGCCAATCCATCGGCAACTTGGGAGGGCCCTGGTGGTTTATTAATATGTGGCTCAATCTGCACCTGCATAAGCGCCTTGATTTCAACTTGTTTTCACAGCACTTCCCAAGAGATATAGCCAAAAATCATGTGTTGGGTGAAGAGGAATCGGCAACGCGTGCCCCCTTGAACTTTGGCGAAGCCGTTATAGTCTTACCCGGTTCAGGGAACAATCCGGATCAGATCGGCCGATTCTTCGAGACTCTGTATGAGGGTCTGGCTAGAGATGAACGACCATGGCTGGCTTATGATGACCCAGATAGCATGCTCCCTCTGACCTTCAATCCATTTGATGAAGCTCTCGACAGGGACAATGAGGCGATGATGGCAATTGTGACTCCCAGAGCCATTCCAGTGAATTTCTTCGGTAGCACGAAAACTTCTCCCCAGACTTACGAAATTTACAATCCATCGGCATTAGCTCGCCAGTTAGCTTTCGGCCAGTTGCCGATTGCACTTCCTTATGCCGATGTAATAAAACCCAGAGAAACCATCAACAACCTTCTTGAGTGGACTCGAGTAGCCCAACTACCACCAAACGCCGATGTAGATGTAGATCTGTCAGAATGGGTTCCGGCTGCTTTTATCACTCAGGCATACAAGTTATGGTGGGCAGAATGGAAAGAGCATCTATTCTGCAGATTGGCACTTTCATACCGCGGCATGATTGACCCCGAATACGAAGTTCCCGATGACACTGTAAGTAACTCAAACTAACGTTTCATTTTCTCACTATTACTTCTATCGGCAGCTTACCCTTGTATTCCTTTTGCAGGTTGACAATATTCCTCCATTGGTTAGCAGGAGTGGCAAGCCGATTGATTTGTTTCCATCAGGCCCGATTTCCTCAATCGGCCACAATGCTCCCACTCTGGCTTCCATCGTGCATCGGGGTGCGCGCCTCAGGAAAGTTACTACCAGGAGAACCCAGACATCACCAACGGTAGCTGCTCCTACTCTGGCGCGGGCTTTCAAGGCAATTTGTCAAATCTTTATCTTTTACGCTGACTATCTTTATATCGGCTTTATTTATACTTACAAACCCTTGTTCGTTATTGCAGCAAACCAGTGCATCGGCAAAGGTCACACTTCAAGGTGCCGATGCCACCCAGTCCAGCCAGCCAAAGAGGAAGGGTGTCAAGAGCACCAGGGCTGAAACGAAACGCCAAAAAGTGGCAGCTCCCCCTCCTCCTCCGGTATCTCCAATCCCAGTAGAGTCTTCTCCTTCTTCTCCAGAAGTCCACACACAGCAAGTGCCATCTCCCCAACCAATGCAGGATGAACCACAGATGGAAGAATCCCAGCAGGAAGAGCCTCAAACAGAAAGTACATCAGTCGATGTGGGTGAACAAGCAACTGGTCCGGTGGGTCCAATTATATCACCGGCGGCTCTCCCGATTCAGACAACCGTTGTTCCCCCTCCAGGTAACATACTTTAACAATACCGTTGCCGATGAACTCATTCTCATTTAGTCTCATAACCTTTCTTGTCTTCTTTCAATCGATATCGTCCCATCGGCAACCTTAGCCGATCAACCTGCAGTTCCATCGGCATCTTTGGCCGGTCAGTCCGCAGCTCCGTCAGCACCTCCCAGTCCAAGGCAAGAGATCGCCTTGAAGCAAGTAAGTCACTGTTTACCGCCAGCACCATTTGCCGATTCTCCGAATATGAGCTAACCTTGCTTTCCCTCCCAGGAACAAGATTCTCCTGATAGCCTGTTTTCCTTCGCCATCGATCTCTCTGAAGAAGAAGGCGAAGAAGCAAGTTCTTCCCAGACAGTTGGCATTACATCGACAGAGACCAGGGCTAGGCTGGAAGAATTGTCAGCTCTCCTTCACCAGGATACAACGCATTTGGTCGATGACTCCGACCCTACCAAGACCCTGTTCAGAACTCTCAGAGGCCAAATCCCAGCCGACGTCGAAGAAATCCTGTTCCAAGCCGCTCATCTGGAGAGTCGCCAGCTGCAGTACCAGAGAGCTTCTCGGCGTCTTGCCGATAGAGCCGCTCAAACTCAACTCTCCGATGAAATGAGGAAAGAGAAACTCCTGACCGATGAGAAGCACAAGAACATCGGTATCCTGAAATCTTCAGGAGATGCGCTGAAGCAGAAGATATCCGATCTATCGGCAAGAAGAGAATCCCTGTTGGCGGAACTCAAGGAAGTGGAGAACGCCTTATCCCAAGCCCAACAGGAAGAGAACCAATTGCCAGAGACCATCAGGCTTCTTGAGCACGAGCGAAATGTTCATGGTCGCAAGGCACTCCAACTGAAGAAGAAGCTAAAGCCGATAGAAGGTTCTGCCGATGATGACATCAAGGAGATAGAAGCAGCCAACCAAATTCGGCTACGTGCTATATCGGCTATCCAGTCGCTGCTTAACACATAGAGTTTCCATCGGCATTGTATCTACGCTTTCCTGCTTCCTCAACTTTTAGTCTAGCCGATAGGACTGTTATCGGCGCCTAAACTTTTGAAACACCAAGTTCTGTCCCCAAGCATTTGGCTCCAGCCGATAGGAGTGTTATCGGCACCTAAACTTTTATGCATCGACCCATATACTGGGGTAGTACTTCTTTAAATATTTGCCGTTTAATGCTCTGGGAAATTCAATTCCTTCGAGGGTTTCTAGAATGTAGGCATTACCAGGAGCCGATCGACTTATCCGATAAGGACCCTCCCAATTAGGAGACCACTTTCCAAACTTCGAGCTTTTGGTCCCAACTGGTAAAACTAATTTCCATACCAAATCCCCATCGGCAAACTCTTTAGCCTTCACTTTCTTATCATACCATCTAGCAACTCTTTTCTTATTTTCTTCTATACTCATTAAAGCTTTTAACCGATGCCCTGCTAGATCATCCAATTCATCGGTCATCAAAGTGGCATAATTGTCGGAAGTTAATTGATCTTGAAAAGATAATCGCCTAGATCCAGCCTTAATTTCCCAAGGCAACACGGCATCATGTCCATACACCAATTGATAGGGTGATACCTTGGTCGATCCATGACAAGCCATCCGATAAGACCACAATGCTTCATTTAATGATGTATGCCACCGCCTAGGATTTTCTTCAATCTTTCGTTTAATAAGCTTGATAATTCCTTTGTTAAACGCTTCGGCCTGCCCATTGGCTTGAGCATAATAAGGAGAAGAAATCAACACTTTAATTCCCATACCGATTGCGAATTCATCGAACTCCCCCGACGTGAACATGGTGCCCTGATCGGTAGTAATCGTTTGGGGAATCCCAAATCGGTAAATAATATGCTCCTTCACAAAATCAATCATATTGGCCGATGTGACTTTCTTCAAAGGAATAGCTTCGACCCACTTAGTGAAATAGTCAGTGGCAACTAGAATGAACTTATGCCCTTTGCTAGATGGTGGATAAATCTGGCCGATCAGATCGATGGCCCATCCCCGGAACGGCCAAGGTTTTATTATAGGATTCATAGCCGATGCGGGTGCTCTCTGGATATTACCGAACTTTTGACAACCTTGACATCCCTTGAAATATTTAAAACAATCTTCAAGTATGGTTGGCCAAAAATATCCATTCCTTCGAATCATCCACTTCATCTTAAAAGCTGACTGATGCGCTCCACACACTCCTTCATGGATTTCCCCCATCAAACTTCTGGCTTCATCATCACCCAAGCATCGGAGAAGAATTCCGTCGATAGTTCGATAATACAATTCATTTTCGAGGAGCACATACTTGGTTGCCTGAAATCGAACCCGTCTTTCAACTTTTTTGGACGGATCTTTTAGATAATCAATAATTTCTTTCCTCCAATCACCGGCACCGACTGCCGATGTCGCATTAATCATTGGCTGATATCCCGAGGCATGCTGAGCTAACCGATTAGCGTCTTCATTATGCAATCGGGGAACATGCTCCAATCGGAAATCCTTGAATTCCTTTAACAGTTGCATACTTCTCTCGAAATAGGTTATGAGAACTTCACTTCGGCATTCATAGCTTCCGGCCAATTGATTTATAACCAACATAGAATCCCCGAATATTTCAACAGCATCAGCACGAACTTCTCTTAACAACTCCAATCCCTTGATCAGAGCTTGATACTCAGCCTGATTATTTGTTGATGTAGCAACAATCGGCAAGGAAAACTCATACTTCCTCCCCTTAGGAGAAACTAATACAATGCCGATTCCTGCCACCCGGTCACAGGTAGATCCATCAAAGAAGAGCGTCCAGGGTGCAATTTCCAAGGTTTCCACTAGACCGCAATGCTGAGTCACAAAATCGGCCATAATCTGCCCTTTGACTGCCTTAGCCGATTCGTAACGCAAATCGAACTCCGACAGCGCTAAAATCCATTTACCGATCCTACCACTCATAATCGGCATAGATAGCATGTATCGGACCACGTCATCTTTGCAAACAACAGCACATTCGGCCGATAACAGGTAATGTCTCAGCTTGATACATGAAAAATATAAGCATAAGCACAATTTCTCAATGGCCGAATACCTGGTTTCAGTATCAATCAACCTCCTACTCAAATAATAAATTACCCTCTCTTTCCCTTCAAATTCTTGAACTAAAGCTGAACCGATAACCGATCCATCGGTAGATAAATACAATTTGAAGGGCTTCCCTTGTTGAGGTGGAACTAAAACTGGATGATTTACTAGATACTTCTTGATTTCATCCAGAGCCAACTGCTGTTCTTCTCCCCAAACAAACTCTTGATCGGCTTTCAATTTAAGAAGAGGACTGAAAGCACGAATCCTCCCAGATAAATTCGATATAAATCTTCTGATAAAATTCACCTTGCCGATCAAGGATTGGAGCTCGGTTTTATTGGTAGGGGCCACTATTTTATTGATGGCATCAATAGATCTTCGACTAATTTCAATACCCCTCTGATGTACCATGAAACCAAGAAACTGCCCTGCCGATACGCCAAATGCACACTTGTTGGGATTCATCTTCAATCCATGCTTCCTTGTGCACTCCAACACTTTTCGTAAATCGGCAAGATGCTTTGAGAAATCTCCAGACTTAACCACCACATCATCAATATAAATCTCTACGAGCTTGCCGATGAACTCATGAAATATAAAATTCATAGCCCTTTGATAAGTAGCACCAGCATTCTTTAACCCAAAAGTCATGACTATCCATTCAAATAGTCCAACATGACCAGGACACCTGAATGCGGTTTTTGGAATATCCTCCTCTGCCATGAATATTTGATTGTAACCTGCATTACCATCCATGAAGCTGATGACCCGATGGCCAGCCGCAGCATCAACCAGTAGATCGGCGACAGGCATTGGGTATCCATCCATCGGTGTAGCTTTATTGAGATTCCTGAAATCAATGCACACCCGAAGCTTCCCGTTCTTCTTGTAAACCGGAACAACATTGGAAATCCATTCGGCATACCGACACTGCCGAATAAACTTAGCTTCAATAAGTTTAGTGATTTCGGCCTTAATATCAGGTAGAATGTTAGGATTACATCGGCGGGCTGGTTGCTGATGTGGCCGAAATCCAGACTTGATGGGTAACCGATGTTCGACAATTGATCGGTCTAAACCAGGCATCTCTGTATAATCCCAAGCAAAGCAATCTTTATACTCCTTTAACAAACTAATCAATTGTCGCTTACACTCAGGATCTAATTTAGCACTAATAAAAGTAGGCCTAGGCTTATCACCACTACCTATATCTACTTCTACCAAATCATCGACCGATGTGAATCCCTGGCCTAATTTTCCATCATCGGCGAATCTATCCATTAAAAACCATCGTCAGAACCGACTGCTTGGATCGGTGGAATCTCATAATCGGCAACTTTGAGAAAATCTTTCTCCCAAACTTCTCCTGAAATGCACCTGGTCCTTTCGTAAGTATCCGCTTCTGCCGATGCGATAACATAAGAAGAATCTCCTGGGACGATCTCAATCTTGTCACCTACCCACTGAACCAAGCATTGATGCATTGTAGATGGGACACAACAATTGGCATGAATCCAATCTCTCCCCAATAATAAATTGTAGGCACCTTTTCCGCTGATCACGAAAAAAGTTGTCGGCAAGGTTTTGCTGCCGATGGTCAACTCTGCACATATCGCCCCCTTGACTGGAGACACGTTTCCTTCAAAGTCTTTGAGCATCATATCGGTCTTGGTCAAATCTTGATCCCCTTTCCCAAGCTTCCGATATACTGCATACGGCATAATATTAATAGCAGCTCCACCATCAACTAGGATCTTGGTCATTGGCTGCCCATCAACCCTTCCTTTGAGGAACAAAGCTTTAAGATGCTGCCTCTCGTCATCGGCAGGTTTCTCAAAGATAGCCGTCATCGGATCCAGAGCCAACTGAGCTATCTGATCAGAAAATTCCAACTCATCGTCACTGGCTGGTGCAAGAAACTCCATCGGCAACATGAAGACCATGTTGACGCCTGCCGATGGACCTTCCCTCTTAGTGTCTGACGGCTGCCGACTTCCAGAGTTCTCTCCCTTGTTTAGCTCCTCTTGCCTTTCTCGTTGCAATCTCCTTTTCTGTGTCTTGGTTAATCCTCGAGGGCACCATGGAGGAAGTGGCCTTTGCCTTGCCGTTGGGCGTCGGTTCTCCCTTGACTCCATGCGATGCGTGTTAGCATCCCTGCAAAATATGAATTCATCGGGAACCCGCGCATCAGCCATTCCTTCGAGCTCCTCTTGGTTCCTGGGAAAATACTGGACACGGTCACTAAGTCTATTGTGCCCACTGAATCTGCCCCCCAGCCGGTCATGAACTGACACCCTTCCTCTGATCGGCCCATTAGCTCGCCGTTCATCATCATGATAACGCCGATCGTTCCTATCGTACCGATCATAACCGTTGCATTCAGGGCAGTCTCTGACAGTAGGAAGCTTGATATTTTCCTCCCAACAATGGATGAAGAATGGGCAATTCCAATGATCCCTGTGCCGATTCCACTCCTGTCGGCGTCTTTCTTCTTCCCGTTGATAATCTTCCTGCTGGCGCCGATACCGATCTTCCCGTTGTTGCCATTTTTCTCGAGGCCTCCTATGAGTTATGACGATACCAGATCGAGGAAGCCTTCCTGAGCTAGTTCCTTCCTGGACCAAGCCCTTACTTCTTGCATCGGCAGTAGTAACTTGATGCTGAGGATCTACCGATGCACTCTTCTCAGCTGTCTCCGACGTTAAGACCTTAGCCTTCCCCTTAGCATCCAACATGTTTGTCGGGAAAGGATGTTGGTCTATCTTCATTGGCTTCTGGGCTTTGGAACTGTCAAACTTGATTCTCCCTGATTCTATAGCCGATTGCAGCTGCTGTCTGAATACTTTGCACTCGTTGGTGTCATGTGAAGTTGCATTATGCCACTTGCAATATCTCATCCTCTTCAACTCTTCTGCCGATGGGATCACGTGGTTAGGTGACAGTTTGATTTGACCTTCCTGAAGTAGAAAGTCAAATATCCTATCGGCCTTGGCGGTGTCAAAGGCAAACTTCTCTGGTTCCTTCTGCCCAAAAGGACAAGACATCGGCTTCTTGTTTTTTACCCACTCTGCCAAACCGATTACTGGTTCCTCATCGTAATCTGAGCTTGTTGCTTCATCAACAAATGACACTTTCTTATTCCATGCCCTCTTAGGCTCGAAAGGCTTGATGTCTTGATCAGATATCCTCTGCACCAAATGACTTAAACTTTCGAACTCCTGAGAGGCATACTTATCCCTGATATGTGGCAACAAACCCTGGAAAGCCAAATCGGCTAGCTGCCGATCATCCAGAACCAGGCTATAGCATTTATTCTTGACCTCTCGTATCCTCTGCACAAATCCCTCAACCGACTCATCATTACGTTGCCTCAACTTGACCAAGTCGGTGATCTTCTTCTCATGAACCCCCGAGAAGAAGTATTTGTGGAATTGCTTCTCTAGATCGGCCCAAGTAATTACTGAGTTGGGAGGTAATGATATGAACCAAGTAAAGGCCGATCCAGACAATGATGATGAAAATAGACGAACCCTCAATTCGTCCCTGTTACCAGCCTCTCCACATTGAATAATGAACCTGTTGACATGCTCCATGGTTGACGTGTCGTCCTGTCCGGAAAACTTTGTAAAATCCGGTACCTTGTACCGATGTGGAAGCGGGATCAAATCATACGCTGGAGGATACGGTGTCTGATAAGAATAAGTGTTGACTTTGGGTTTTATCCCAAATTGTTCCCTCATTACTTCAGCAATCTTATCGGCCCAATACGCATCGACATCTTGCCGATGAGGCGGCTGCGGATCCGGCACTTGGTGGCGAACCTCCACGTGTCTGTTCGGGACGTGACCTGCATGGAACATTGTATTGGTCACCTGTCCTCCAATCTGCGGACCACCAAACTGCTGTCCACCGATTGGCTGTCCTCCGAGTTGCTGTCCAAAATTTATTGGTTGGTTGGGAATCCCCTGACCTTGGAACCCGGGATAGACCTGCCCTTGCTGGAACCCTGTAGTCTGATAACCCTGCTGGGGCGATTGTGGAAAGGCTTGCTGTCCAAGCCATCCATTATTAGCGTTCATCGGCATAGGTGCTGCCGATGATTGGTAATTGGGTACCGTCGTTGAATTGACATACCCCGACTGGGCCATAGGCCTCTGTTGCATGAGCATTGACTCTGCCGATGCGTTGGGCATCTGAAACATTGAATCTTGAGGATTCCCAGTGTGAGGCCTTGCAGTAGTAGTCGTGGTATACCGAGGACTCTGGTTCACCGGCGCATTGGGAGGTGCCGATGTCATAGGAGTTTTGCCCCTCATGTCAGTTATTTGTGATGTTCCCGGCGTCAACTCTGGAGGCATACCATAACCCCACCAGTTGGGAGGAAGAGTCAACCCTGACATTGCCGATGCCAACATATCTGTTGTCAGTTTATGCTGCCCAACTGAAATTTGTGGGTTGGTTGCCATCGGCATAGATAGTGCACCAGTAGTCCCCAATGTACTTGGAGGGATGGCAGACTGTGCACTTGCATTCGTCAAGGCAGCCGATGGAGCCGTGACCTCTGGTGCCGTTGGCTGATGATGGGAGGGCCCCACATAATCTGGCGGGATTTGTCCTTCCTTGAAAGTTCTTGCCACGGCGTTGAAAACCGTATTAGACAGTACACCAGCTTGGTTAATCAACGCTCGATTGATGGCATTGTCAACCATATCTTGAAGCTTGCCAGGATTGGTGTCAAAGGTGACCTGCCGTGGTGCCGGCAGTGCATCTTTCTGGACCACTTCGCCGCTCCTGTTTATGCTGAAAGACCTCAGGCATTGCTGCTTGAACTCTTCCATGGCTTGGGCAATAGCTTGCTTTTGCTCATCCTTGAGGTTGGCCTCCGTCACGGGGATGACGTTCTCTTGATCGAGGTCAGAGATCGACATGTTGATCTTGATCTTGAATCTGTCCCACCGAGCGTGCCAAAAGATGTGTTGATGCAAAACTGATCTGCAAACACAAAGGGCTAATACCCAATTCAAACGTTAAGGCGTGCCAGCCGATTTGACCTTGCTATCGGCAAAGGTGATAACTCGAATACTTCAGTCCTGACAACAGCGATGCGCCCGGATGTCACGGCTAAGAGGTACTCACGCGGAACTCGAGAACACGCCGAGCTTAAGTCGACGAATTCCTAAGAACTCGTAATAAAAAGAAAAAAGTATGACGAAGTCGTCGAAAAGTAGATGCTGGAATATGAGTAAAAACTTGTGTTTGATTGATTTCTTGATTCATTATTACAAGGTCCTAGGGTTTATATTTATACCCTGCTCAAAGAGCTACAACCAGACACGATTAGAACTCGTATTCCAAATTACACAGAATCCATATACAAAACGATGCAAATAATTAAGGAAATAATAAAACTATCCTTCGTGACAAACCGAAACTCCTTCACATGACAACTGGCAGCTTCCGGACTCCTCCTTCGCATCATCGGCAATCCCCTTGCCATAGTCATCGGCAGACCTTTTTATCCAGCCATCGACACCATATTACTGCCTGTGGACTTAGTCACATTCAACCTCTCCCTCATCGGCAACCATCCTCATCAGCAACCCGCATCGTACCGCCACCCTATCCTGCCATCCTAGACACGTGCCCAAAAATGGTGTCAACAGATTGATCAGAGCACGGTTGACAGCACTGTCAACCATCTCTTGAAGTTTACCAAGATTGGCTTCAAAAGTAATTTGTCGATGCATCGTCAATGCTTCCTTCTGGATCACCTCGCCACTCCTGTTGATACTGAAGGATTTCAAGCATAGCTGCTTGTAGTCCTCCATAGCTTTTGCCATAGCTTGCTTCTGTTCATCTCTGAGATTAGCTTCCGTCACGGGGATGACGTTCTCCAAGTCAAAATCGGTGTTCGACATGTTGATCTTGATGTTGAATCTCTGTCCCACTGGGCATGCCAAAACATGTGTTGGTGTAAAAGCTGATCTGCAAACACAAAGGGCTAATACCCGATTCAAACGTTAAGGCGTGCTAGCCGATTTGACCTTACAACCGACAAAGGTGATAACTCGAATACTTTGGTCCTGACAACAGCGATGCGCCCAGATGTCATGGCCAAGAGGTGTTCACGTGGAACTCGAGGATTCGTCAAGATTGACTCGATAAACCTCTAAGAACTTGTAGTAAAAAGAAAATATGTAGGGTGACGAAGTCGTCGAAAAAGTAGATGCTGGAATAGATGTAAAAAACTTGTGTTTGATTGACTGTGTATATCTATTACATTGCCACGGGGTCTACATTTATACCCTATTCGAAAGAGTTACAACCAGACACGACTAGGACTCGAATTCCAAATTGAACGGAATCCATATATAAAACAAACTCTAATAACTATGGAAAACATTAAATCATCCTCCACAACCGATCGGTACACTGCCATGAGTCGATCGACAACTCTTGCGCCTTTCTCTGTGACCATCGGCAAGCCACCTCTCATAGCCATCGGCAACCATCAGCACCAGTCATTGGCACGAATCCATCACCACTCCTGGACTTAGCCATATCCTGTCGTTTTCCCATCGGCACCAACCCTCATCGACAACTCTTCTGTAGACTAGCCACCACTTTCCTGCCTACCGATCTACACCTCATTAACTCCAAGTACGCGTCCAAAGATACGTGTCCAAAAAACGGTGTCAACAGTTTCTCTTTTGTACAGGTTGTTTCGAGACGTTGCCATAATCGGCAAAAAGGTCCGTCTCGATGTTAAGATGATACTCCAAGGGGTGAATCACTTCTTCCCTTGGAGGTGTTTGGGATTGTGGTTCAGGCTCGACAGCTTGTGATGTGGCTACTATAGTGTCGCCTGCTGAGATTTCATCCCTAGGGGCTTGGTCTTCCTTAGGGGCATCACTATGGTCATCAGTGTAGGGGGTGTTGTCTAGTATGGTTGATAGGACCACCCTATCTTCACCAATGGGTAATGAAGGAATGCTCCCTTCGATGCTAGATAAATGAATTTTGTGGAACTTTGCCTAAGACCGAGATAGAAATGCTGCATTAGCGTTGGCTCGGTTATGGCTAAGTTTGGGCCTGAGGTTGCTAAGTCTGTGATTCGCGCCCAAGCTGCACCTAGAGATTCCTTCTCTTCTTGCTTGAGCCACACGGGAAATGGGGAAGTAGGTAAGGCAAAACTTGGCTTGCAGCTTCTCCCATTCTCCGTCTACACTACCTACATAGCGAGAGTACCACCGTGTGGCTTTTCCCGTCAAAGAGAACGGGAAGAGCTTCCACTTAAGGGTAACTCGCCTCATCCCTTGGATGTGAATGCACGAGCAAAGCTGGTCGAAATCACGTAGGTGAGTATAGGGATTTTCATCTCCTTCTCCTGAAAATGGATTTTCATGAACCATCGCTATGAGAGTTGGGCGAAGCTCGTAACGAACGGCCCAAATGGCCTGAGAAGAACTAGGTGGCTCCATCTCAGCCCTCAATGGAGCAGGTAATCAAAAAGGGTAGTGTGATCCATTTTATGTGTGTATAAAAAGGCTCTAATCAAATAAAGATAAACTAACAATTTTTATCCTAGTTAAAACAACTACCATCTCTGGCAATGGCGCTAGAAAGCTTGTTGACACCAGAAGTAGAAAATGGATATACTGCAAGCGTATGGTCGTCAATGTAGCCTTCACCGGGAGTATTCTACGTATCGTGATTTCCACAGGGAACATGAAGTAAACTAACTAGATTCAAGATCGCTATGATGTGATCAAAGGATAAAGGTTGTGTATAGAGAGGTTTGACTAGCACTAATATCTTGTCGTTGTTGGTATAAATTAACTGCACTCCATTTAAATAGATTTAAGTAGGATTATCCGCAAGCGCACAGATATCATACCAGTGTCACATTTTACCTGGAGGTTTTAAATATCGAATCCAGAGGGAACAATTGTGATGATGACATAGGATATAGACTTAACCCTACAATAAGGCTAGATCATATCAAGAAAAAGGAAATAACTAATATACTCTGACTTCGACTTCTAGAAAACTCTGTATAATATCGTCTTATCAGGCAAGTAACCCAAATAGGGGGAGAATCAGAGTACCCCCCTATCAGGCACCTATAAGCCTATCAATCCTATCAACGGGAAATGAACTACAGAGGAATCAACGTAGCTGGCACCTACGCGAACTACCACTGTCTGGCTGATCAGGGGACATTCACAAGTAAACCTAGCCTAGGCACCACGCCTACACTATGAAATACTACTTCAACCAAGTAATGACCAAGATCAAAGCACTCAATATGAGTTGTGAACCAAAGAATGAATAAGAACAAGTTGCTTACTTAAAACTGTAGGGTGTTGACGGTCCTTAATGCTCATATTTAACCATCAATTAATCATGGAAAAGGATCCAAATGCAACCAACACCTAGACTTAGGGTTTTATCTGACAGAATTCCATGAGTTTTGGTGTTTGTCTATTTCTACAGGGGGTTATCAGAAAATACGGAAGAAAGGCCCACACGTCGGGTTTACATAGAGATATTAACGTGCCGCACAATTTTCTATCATCTAGAAGACTCCAGAAGCCACGGGACCGAAGCGGAGGCCGAGAGGACTCAGGGACAGGGCGCCCACCCTCCTTTCCTGGGCGCCCGCCCTCAACCAGAGTCCAATCACTACTAGGGATGTGTTCAACAATGACGTTATGCTATCGTCACAGAAGACACCAAAATCATCACAACAAGTATTTTGTGACGAACTTCTGACGAAAACGGTTTCGTCATGGAATGAGCATCATTGATTGACCACTGTGACGAAACATGAATTTTCGTCATAGATGTGCAATCATTCTGTGACGAAATGGGCATCATCACAGAATGAAATTCATTCTACGATGAATAGTTTTTGTCATTGAAGTACACCATTTTTTGTCATAACGTGTCGTTCCGTTAGCCTGCCAAACAGCGTTTGCCACGCTGGCAGTTGACGTGTCTTGTACACGTGGCATGTCCATGTGGCTGCTCACGTGGCTCGCCATGTGGCTGTCCTCGTGGCTGCTGACACGGCAGCTGGCGTGTCGACTTACGTGCCTAGTGACATGGAGGGTACACGTGTCCCTTTTTAACTAGTCCACATGGCATGCTGCAATTAGTCTACGTGTCGCTCTTTGGTTGGTTCTTTTTTCGTCACAAAACTACTTTCAAATCGTCACATAACAAATTTTAATATCATCACACATTGCTTAGAATTTCATCACTCACATGCTAATTTCATTACAAAATACAAATAACATTAAAATGAACAAAAGCTTGCACAAAGTAACAAATCCAGCATTCGACAACTGCATAATCTCATTTAAAAAGCAACATAAGTGCATGACCTTAGTTCACCAGCAACACTACTAAACTCGATTCGCCAACCACCACCAGCTATAAGTTTTGGGAAATTCCTACAACCAGCAACACAAGTTTTTGCCAAGCACTAGCAACAAAATCACTTGCACAGACCCTTTGCTCAATCAACCAGCAGCTACGAGCAACGCTCATGTCGAAGAAGAGTTGTTGAGGGACAAGATACGCTTGAGAGCGCATTGTTCTCCTCCATTGCCTTGTTGTTTATCTCTGTTAGCTTCATCTCCTGCATCTCCCTTTATCTCCCTTTGTGTCCTCTCCAGCTTCCATTTGATGCTACTGAGTTGGAGGATGCCGCTGGTTTGATGCCAACATTCTTGAGGAAAATGTTCAAGTTGTTCTTGGAGAGCACCTGGGACACAACCTGCACACTGGATACTCATGTCTCACCTTCAGCGACAAGGTTCTGCCCTCAAAGCTTCCATGTTGGACTGAAACAACAATGAGACATCATTAGTTCGTACTTAATGCATTAAAGTGAGGTAAAAATATCAAACAAGATGTATTTTAAAGAATATAAACAGAAAGATGTGTGCTAGAGAGAGGTACAAGTAACATGGACAGGTTGTAGCAAATTACATCAACAGAACAGGAATAGACCTAATGTGGAAACAATCAGTTGAAGTAAGGTCAATTAAAAGGACCAGATGTAAACAACAAGTTGTTATCAACCAAATAATGTAAATTAAAAGGACCGGATGTACTAGACCAGATGCAAACAAGTTGTCATCAGCAAGTTGTTCAATCAGTTCAAGTAAGGTAAATTAAAAGGACCAGATGTACTAGACCAGATGTATTTAAAAAATAAAAATATAAACAGCAAGTTGTTTTCAGGCAGCCCTGTTTCCATTTAGCTTGAAGAAAAACATCTTCAGAACAAGGAGCATTTACCCAAATCAGAAATCAACAGTCTTTTAGCAGTACGAGTAATAAACTAACTGATTTTATCAATAAACTAGTCTACTGTAGCATGAAAGTGATGTTGCATAAATAATAAGATTGAAATCACACACGGACTGCTGCAATCCTGCTCACATGACTTGCTAAAAAGCTACGCTCAATGTTTCTGCTGGCATGCAGAAAGAGCACGACGAATCTTGCTGACTGACAATGTTTTTTTTTTTTGATAAACGCTGACTGACAATATTGAACGCCTGCTGCAGCAGAGGCAAAGAAGACGGTATAGGATATCAACAATTTTTTAATAAGTATGAATAGCTAATCTAAGTAAGTACGGTCCACCAAGAATCTCTCTAAAGTCACAAAGCCCGCAAAGATTCATAGAAAAAAATCAAGCATAGAGAAAAAAATATAGTCCGACAGATCTCTGAAATCCTATACGAAATATACAACTTCATGCGAATTTCATGGGTAGGGGAAACGAAGTAGATGCTGAAGAGATCGACATGCCTTACAGAGGACCACGGCCGCTGGATCCGCCCGAGGCCGCCGTGGCTTACGCCGAGGTCGACGCGAACCTTTGGATCCAGACGCCTGGGTTCGCCCGACTCGGGGTCGCTGTTGTCGCGGGCACTGGATCCGCCTTAGGTCGCCGTGGCCGGGGTCCACATGGATGCCTGGATCTGCCCGAGGCTGGGGTCGCCGTGACCCACTCCATAGTCACGCTGCGACCTTCCCTTACATGTCACCGGGCAGCACCTTCAGCCCCGCATCCCATGGAGGAAGGTGCCGCTGGTGCTTGGGATCCCACGGGAGGAAGGCTGCCTTGGACCTGGAGAGGTAGCGGCGGCAGCCAAGCTGGAAGGAGCAGTTGTTTGATAGGGTTGTGCCAGGGCGTTTCAGTTTTATACCAAAAATAGTTGTATTGCGACTGTTCGATTGAGAATCAATGATCAGAAAAGAATGGGCTGAAGTAAAATGGTGGCTAAAAGAATTGTTTCGGCCCATGAGAGGTTATTATCATCTTTTCTAAAATTTCTAAATACACCACAAACTATAAAATACAAATCGTAATAAGTACGACCTAAGTGAGTCCTATGCACCGTAACATAATTTTTAAATAAACTAGACTACTTAATTCAAGATGACTACGAATTTGGAGGATTTTCAAAGTGATTTACTATTTTCTAATCTTTATATGATTTTTTTGCACAGTTTTCAAAAATAACTTCGACTTTTACTACACGGCATGTCAGATGATATCCAAAAATTATATAAAATATATATAAGAAGATATATTCTACTTAATCCTACATCCTAAAAATCCTGAGAATTTATGAACAATGTGTATTATGATTCTATCGGATGAATATATGATCAAACTAGAAGTTGTAGATCTTGATGAGTGCTGCAACTTTTATATTGATGACTACGTACTTAAGTTGAAATCTTAGTATATCAAAATCTTGATTGAAGTTGTCATTTTTAAAAATAAAAATTTGAATTGTTCAAACGAAATCACATGCAAAGACTGCCAAACTAATAGCAGTAAGAACACATTAACTTGGTAGAGAATGATTTTAGAAAAATTTAGGGAAAAATCATCATATTTGGAGTTAGTACGAGGGAGAAAAACTAGTTACAAGTTTTAGGTAGAGATTAAAAAGAGAAATCTGCTTCACAATGAGCCTTCCCTACTTACTTGATGAAATGCAATTAGTTGAGTGAGTAACCTACAGGTCCAACTATAAGTGCTCAAAATAGTAGAAAATGATTTTACACGACTACTGTAAAAAGAATGATCTAATTTGGAGTTAGTATGAGTCAGATAAACTACATAGAAATTTTATATACGAGCATTAAAAAGTCAAAAGCTACTGTTCTTACGATGAACTTCACGCGCTTGTTGTCTGTTGGCTCGTCTCGGTTGCGCTCATATGCCCACTAGTTGCGAAGTATAAACAAGATCTTAGTTGGTGTAGTGGTTGAGTCTGGTAGTTTCCACGAAGGGATCTCTGTGATCGTTTTTGTTTTAACTTTCTTTACATTTTTCTCTGGCGTTGAGCGTGAGCAGGTGCGGCCGCGCGGGAAAACAAGGGGTAGAGGGTCAGGAAAGCAATTTTCTAATTGAATTCGGGGAGGTGTCTGGGCCGCTGGCCGCGGCACCTGATCGAGTGGGCCTGGCTGTCAGCCAAGTACAAGGAGGAGGAGAGGGCGCACGTTAGTGAAGAGGGTTATTGAATAAAAAAAATCATTTTTTAAAAAGGAAAACAAAATCACGTGAAAGAGGAACATGATAGATTTTTTAAATGAGCTAGTAACGTGATAAAGATAGATTAATAGAAGACGCAATTAATTACTATTTTAAATTTTATGACCCTAGATTATATTCCATAATTCTAACTATTTCTTCCATGAATGTCGTTATTTGATTCCTTCTATACTTTATGAGAGAGAAAAACTAGTTACAAGTTTTGACTATAGATTAAAAAGACAAACGTTGTGTTCATGTTCTCGATTTTCCAGGGTATTTAATTTATTTTCCTGCGTGGCTCAAATCTGAGAATTTCTTAGGCCCTGTTTAGATGGAGGATGAAAATTTTTTAGGTGTCACATCGGATGTGTCGGAAGGATGTCGGAAGGGTTTTTAGAAACTAATAAAAAAACAAATTACATAGCTCGTTAGAAAACTGCAAGACAAATTTATTAAGCATAATTAATCTGTCATTAGCATATGTGGGTTACTGTAGCACTTAAGGCTAATTATGGAGTAACTAGGCTTAAAAGATTCGTCTCTCGATTCTCAACTAAACTGTGTAATTAGTTTATTTTTTTATCTACATTTAATGTTCCATGCATGTGTCCAAATATTCGATGGGATGGATGAAAAAATTTTGGGTGGGAAACGGGCCTCACTTAGAACATTTACGTCCGTACTCTTACAAAATGGTCAAAGAACCTAAATGTGCACAAGTGCGGTGTGACATTGTGGTTTGCTTGGTCGTTGTCGTATGAGAGGTATCAGGTTCGATTCCTATGTTTTATTTTTTTTTCTTAGGGAAGGCCATTTGAAATAAAAACGATAATCCCAAAGGGACGTGAAGGCATACTTGTTTGTTGGTGGTTTGTCTGATCTATTTTGTACCAAAGGTCTCAGTTTCGATCCCATCTTGTGATGACTTATTTATTGCCTTTTTCCTTCTTTTTGTAAACTATATGCATAAGTGATTGATAAAGCTCAAAATGCCTGTTCGGGTGGTTTGCTTGATCTGTTTTGTACCAAAGGTCCCACGTTCGGCGTCCATCTGCCACATTTTTTAAGAATTTTTTTTTTATGTTTTGCGCTACTATGTGTATTGAAAAGAAATAGACTACTGCAACCAAGCACCAATCAGTTGTTGTCCTAGTGGCTTGTGCACTTTGGTTTGTTTTGGAGGTCTCAAGTTCAATTCCGATACATGGATGATTTTTTCCATTTGTTTTTAATTTTGTTCCATCCCTATATACGCAGAATTTTTTGGTTGCAACAAACACAAATCCGTTGCAATAATACTTCCTAATTGCATCCATATTCTAAACTGGTGCAAAACTACCTATATATTGCATCAAAAATTCGATACTAACACAACCAAAGGCACATATCAACCTAGCAGCAGGTCGCGTGTTTGAAGCTCACACAGTGAGGTTTTTTTGCAAAAAAAAAGTAGAGGGAAGGCTGCTGGTCCAGCTGACCCATATCCTCGAGGTGGTACAAGAGGCAAACAATTAATGACGATTTAGTTTTGTTATTGTATAACGATTATTTCATTTTCGTCATTATTTTTCGTGCCAAAGCTCCGTCACTTCTAAGTAATGACGAACCTGCTCATTTCATCATAGAATGCTCTCATTCTGTGACAAAATTAGTAATCGTCACGAGTGAATCGTCATTGATGAACACATTTCTAGTAGTGAATCAGGACTCTCTTTCGGGATATTGCTCCACCGACCTAAAGGATCAAGGATAACCGTTCAATCAATGTCGGTTTGATCCAACGGCCCAGATTCACTTGAAGGGACTATAAAACTAGACCCACTGGCCCCTGGAGATCATACCTCTTCTACAGAATCAAAGTTAGGGTTTCAATTCTTTATCCAAGTAGAGAGGATCCCTCTAGTTCTTCTAGTTCTACCTCTAGTTCATCTAGATCTAGTTCTAGTTCATCTAGTTCTAGTTCTAGTTCCTCTAGTTCTAATTCTAGTTCTAGTTAGTTCTAGTTGTAATCTAGAAAATAGGGAGAGAGATGGAGAGCGGATAAGGAGCCGGATCTGTCGGATCTTCCTCAACATTGTACTTTTGCAGCAACTGGTTCGTTCTTCATCGTTCTCTAGGTTCTTCAATTCATAATTCCTGAGTTCTCTAATTACTTTTATTTACATTCAAGTTATTTATTGGATTCCCGCTTGCATCAAGTGCTCTAGTCTTTATAACGCTAGAGTAGTAATTAATAGATTAGACGTGGTGTTTAGTCTTGCAATTACCTGGAATTGCACCCAATCCTGCGGATTGTTGTGGTAGCCTTAGGGTAGTGACAGCCCTAACGGTCGACGTATTCCACCTCGTTCGGATCGGTGTTTGTAGGCCCGTAGTCAGACCTTCCTAGCCCCTTTCTCATCTCTTTCTGTGGTTAGTGCTCTGATGTCCCGATATAGATAATCTTGAAGTAATTCTTGATTCTTAGATCAACTAGAGAACTCTCAGAAAACTTCCTCTCTTCCCACCAAAAACAATTATATAGTTATCCTTGGGCGATCTTGGATCTTAGTTAGTACACTCACATTCTCTGTGGAAAATCGATACTCTGGAATACTCCGGGGTGAAGGCTACATCGGTATCCGTGCGCTTGCGGATTTTTCTGATTGCGTTTAAAATATCCAACAAGCTTTCTGGCGCCGTTGCCGGGGAACGGTAGCTGTGCTAGTTTCGAACCAAGTCGTCCGTGTATCCTTTTTCTTTTCCTTTTTTTACCACACTCACCTTATCATTTTCACCATACCACATGGATTTCACTCTAAGCATTAATGAGCATGGAATTTATTTCATAGCCACTTCATTTACTCCATGCTCATATGCAACATCTTCCCAATCCATTGGTTTTTCCAACATCACTACATTCGAGATCTCCAACCCCCTCATCCTTTCTATTTATAAAAACTTTAAAAGGGCGGTTGTCGATGCATATGTCTATAATAAGTATTGCAGATCTCGTTGAGTTGATATTGATATAGGTCAGCGTTGGAGGGAAAACCACTTCGCCGACATAAATTGATGGTTTCCCAAGAACAAGCTTAGTGTCCTAAAATAAGCACTGATCAGATCGCAACATGAGCTTTTAATTATTTGCAAACATTACCTTGTGTATTGAGCATATAAGGATAATTGTAAAAAAATTCCTTTGGGTATTCTTGTTACTAACCTTTCCAGGATTGGAGCAAGAAGATCGGATGAATAACAAGCACAAGGTATGTCCAACCAATCATCATACAACATTGAATTAAATTCATCCAATCTTGAATTTTGCAAAATTCAAGCTTGGGGGAGTACTTTACATTAAAAACATCCTTTGCCATGTTGCTATGTTGGTTGTCTCTACCTTTGAGACATGCTCAATCTGTTAAATACTAATCACACTACTTCA
The DNA here is from genome assembly GCF_000003195.3 of Sorghum bicolor. Lineage (NCBI taxonomy): Eukaryota > Viridiplantae > Streptophyta > Magnoliopsida > Poales > Poaceae > Sorghum > Sorghum bicolor. The sequence continues at coordinate 34,564,562 of NC_012874.2, read as the reverse complement.
TCTCCACTTGAGTAGATCTCTATAATTGCTCTCATGCTACCTTTATTTGCTTTAGTATATGTCTAGGTTTGGAGTAGTTTCATTTATCTCTTAATTAAGCATGGTGCTTAGTTAGGAATGTTGATCTTACTTCCAAGGGAGTTTAAATTAAGCATGATGCTTAGGTTAAAATGCCCTCCTAAATCAAATTAGACATGGTGTCTAGGTTGATTTTTGAGCCGATATTATGCTATAGTAGATATGGGATATTTTGCTAGACTAACCCCTGCAGGAAAACTTTCAATATCGACCTAGGAAGTCCTGAGATAAACTCACATTGGAGACAAAGAGAGAGACACATGAAGTTTAACAATTTACACAAGGAAGGCATAGCTCACAAGAGATGATCCATGGAGGGTGCCACAAACACGATGCACAACCACTAAGAAAGGAAAGCTTCCACAAGGTGACACTGTAGCATCACTCTTCAAGTAAGGTAACATCTTAAGGTACTTGACTATCACTTCTATAAGTTTCTCCTTGGTTCTGGCATTCACATGAATAAAAGAGACAAACACGTATGATTTATAACTCCAAATTAACCAACCCACCTGATTCAACATGTTTAGTCCTTCCACCTTTGTGATCTCACACTCCTAATCATATGAGCTAAAATGTTGCACACTCAATCTTTGGAAGGTATATATAAAAAACACATAAGTATAGATAGATTATCTTTCCATTAGGTTGAGCAATCTGATCTAACAAATGTTTTAAGTGCTACACTCATGATCTTATTATCCATCAACTTTGTCTTGCTCACTCTGCTTAAGGTTAGAGAGAACAAATACACTTTTGGTTCTGTTGGTGTTTTCCACCAATAGGGCCCATGCACTTGATCTCTGCCTTGTCTCTATGAGCAGGTACACTTCGAGCAAAATATGAAGGAGTTTTACAACTCCCAGACCCCACCAAGTGAAGAACCTAGATCTACGAGCACAAACACAATGGAGATACTGGACACTCAGGCAATCACTGCCGTGAGATGCTTGAGGACGTAACTACTGGAGTAACCCCATTGTGGAAGTAATTACTGACCTTCGCCTGTCAAGATATACAATCCAGGACGCCCCATCATCCCGATCTCCATCGGCATGGTGGACTTCCTAGAAGCACTCTGCGACTTTGGCTCCAGCTTCAACATTATGCCCAGGGTACTCTATGAAAAGTTCTTTACACATCCTTTATTAGAAACAGCCATGTGTTTGCAGCTTGCAGATCGTACGCTCAGTTTACCCAAAGGGAATACTGAAGAACCTCTGTGTTCCGAGTTGGTACCTTGTATGCCCCAGCAGACTTCGTGGTGATAGAGACTGGTACTGATGAGAGGGCACCCATCATCCTAGGGAGGCCATTCCTGAACACCTCGGGAGCTGTCATCTACGCTAGTGCTGCCAAGATCAGTTTTTACATCAAGGGAAGGAAGGAGACGTTTTCCTTGAAGAACAAGACTACACAAATCTCAGAGCACTCCCGACATGAACCAAGGAAGAGGACCAACAGGAGGAACAGAAACAAGCAAATGTGGACCAAGTTAGCTAAGATGGTCTCTACAGTTCAAGGTGGTCAAAATTGTTGACTTATGTCACCGTTCCTGACCAAGAAGGATGACCCTAGTGTTCCAAGCATCGAATGCACAATTAACGGATATTCTTTTCAGAAGACACTCTACGACACCAGATCTGACGTCAACATAATGGATGCAGTCACTTATCAGCTCTTGCATGGAACCATGCCCCTGAAACCGACATACATTCAGCTCCAGATGGCAGATCAGACATTCCGAAAGGTTGAAGACAAGTACGATCCACCCATCATCCTTGGAAGACCGTTCCTCAGCACCGTTAAAGCAATCATCTACATTGGAACTGGAGAAGTCCACATGCACTTCCCCTATGAGAAGGTACACCGCTATTTTACTGATCCTAACTATATAGTTGAAGACTCTAAGCAGGTCAGGACAAGAAGAAGATGACACAACCGCAATCAGAGGAGGAAAATCATCAAGGACGGATGGGTGGACTATGAAGTAGAAGTGCACCGAGTCAAGGTGTGGAGAAAGAAGATAGTTATACACGAAGAGCAGGCTCTGCTGGAACCACCGACTACGCCATCCAGCGAATCCTAGGACGATTGAGAAAACGGAGAGTCCCGTTCGGAGGACTTAAAAACACCGAACACCTTGCCAAGAGGTAAACTTGGTAGTTATCTTTTCCTTTCAATTATTTTAAAATAGTTTGCTTAGTTAATCAGGTTTATATCATCTTGAAAAGAAAATAAAAATGTTAAAAATAGTAAGCCCCATGTGAGTATGTTCATGGCATAAAACCCATAAGTACATTCACTGTGGTGGCATAAAAATAAAATAAATATATTCCTGTCCTATAAAAATAAAAAATATAAAAATAAATTTATGATCCTACTAAAGAGAGTAACATTTATTGAGGAGGCTCAACATGATAAAGGCTAGATATTTATACTAACACTTAACTAGTTCCACAAAGCTTTGTTGTCTATTTGAGCTCCGCAGAATTCAAGGATCAAAGAAGACTAGCAGACGGAGGATATCCTAATCGCTGTCAGGGTGCTGCCAACATTCAAATACACCTCCGTCACCTGCTAGCTACATCAGAAGAAATTACATCAAAATCCAGCTTGGGGGAGAGCACCCCCATTTATCCAGCTAAGTATTCTACTCACGTTTATGCTTTACTCTAATATGCTTATATATATATCTTTGCTTAGTTTGATAAATAAATAAATAAAGTTTGCTATGAACCCTCATGATAAGCTCTCACATAGAAATGATGGATAGTTGCTCTGCCATGACTAGTTCTCAAAATTGAAATCTCTCTCAAGTTTAGGCATGACTGTTATTAATTAAGATTTGCTCTAAACCTGAACTTGTGGGAAGAGTACTTGATCTAAAGTCTAAGTCGTTAACTGATACGATATGGGAAGGTTGAGCTGCTGTTTATCTGTTCCTAGAGATGCTAGAATTCTGGAGAATTTTATTTTTGAAAATCTTTAAAATGTTGCATGATGAGTTCCTATATGATGAGAGTTTAAATTCCTACCACAGCCATATATACATGCTTGCTAGACTTTGAGCCACACATTTACTTTTTACTGCTTATGAGCATTGAGTGTGGTCAAGCTGTGTAGACCCTTAGGAGCTTGTCATGTGGTTAAAATCAAGATTCACTTGCACATTCACTCATATATGCTGCTTCCACTCCGGAAGTACCATCCACATATATCCACCCATTTCCATCTCTAGAACCACCCAAAAACATTCTACTCCTAATCTGGGAGAGAATGGCCAAAAACATTTCTATTTTCCCCTGTGAAATAAATGCTCAAGTTATCTTGGTTACTACCACTTGCTACATTATTTCAAGAGATGAGTGCTCTAAAAAAAGAGAAAGACAAAAAAAAGAGATACGTGGAAATAAAAAGGGGCAAGTGCCCGGAACCTCGAAAGAAAAGAAAAAGTGAGACGAGAGGTAAAAATGGACAAGTGTCCGACAGTAGAATTAAGGGTACAAGATACCCACCTGAGAGAAAAGAAAAAAAAAGAAAATATAGAGCATCTCATTCTCCTCAAAAAGTTTCAAAAGAGCAAGAAAGGTATGTATCCCCTCAAAAGAGCAAAAGTAGAATTACACTTTCACCATTACTTTCACCATTATCACCATTCATTCGCCACACATGCACATCTTGATTTGACTTATTGACTTGTTCTTCTGGATCCATGGTTTGACTATGCAATAAATGTCTTGTAAGTATGTATTAGCTATCTCCCACCTTTGAGCTCCAGATATCAAAACCTTATTAGAGTAGGGTGAGAGAGAAGGCAATGCCACTATGCCCCATACCAAAAATATCACATACTTTGAGAGAAGGCATACACCTTTACTGCCTTGGTAAGGATCCAGAAATACCACAAAAGAGAGACTAGAGAGAGTCATACAAGGAATCTCTGAGTTTTATTTGAAAATCTGCAAAAACTCCAGAGTTATAGTTAATCGAAGAACAAGAGACATGGTGCTTGACTAGACCATTCTATCTTTTAACTACTCAAGACACAAGTGATGGTTGCAAGCCCCATGGTGAAAGGTAATATGAGTAAGTTTAAATCTTAACAGTTTACCCTAACCAAGAAATGATATCTTGTTTGAACAAATGTGTATCTTTAAGCCATGAAACCACTACAGAAGCTCTTGAGTTCATCTTTGCTCAGGGACGAGCAAAGGTTAAGCTTGGGGGAGCTTGTTGACGGTCCTTAATGCTCATATTCAACCATCAATTAATCATGGAAAAGGATCCAAATGCAACCAACACCTAGACTTAGGGTTTTATCTGACAGAATTCCACGAGTTTTGGTGTTTGTCTATTTCTGCAGGGGTTATCAGGAAATACGGAAGAAAGGCCCACACGTCGGGTTTACATAGAGATATTAACGTGCCGCACAATTTTCTATCATCTAGAAGACTCCAGAAGCCACGGGACCGAAGCGGAGGCCGAGAGGACTCAGGGACAGGGCGCCCGCCCTCAACTAGAGTCCAATCAGGACTCTCTTTCGGGATATTGCTCCACCGACCTAAAGGATCAAGGATAACCGTTCAATCAATGTCGGTTTGATCCAACGGCCCAGATTCACTTGAAGGGACTATAAAACCAGACCCCCTGGCCCCTGGAGATCATACCTCTTCTACAAAATCAAAGTTAGGGTTTCAATTCTTCATCCAAGTAGAGAGGATCCCTCTAGTTCTTCTAGTTCTACCTCTAGTTCATCTAGATGTAGTTCTAGTTCTAGTTCATCTAGTTCTAGTTCTAGTTCCGCTAGTTCTAGTTCTAGTTAGTTCTAGTTGTAATCTAGAAAATAGGGAGAGAGAAGAGGAGAGCGGAGGAGCCGAATCTGTCGGATCTTCCTCAACATTGTAGTTTTGCAGCAACTGGTTCGTTCTTCATCGTTCTCCAGGTTCTTCAATTCATAATTCTTGAGTTCTCTAATTACTTTTATTTACATTCAAGTTATTTATTGGATTCCCGCTTGCATCAAGTGCACTAGTCTTTATAACGCTAGAGTAGTAATTAATAGATTAGACGTGGTGTTTAGTCTTGCAATTACCTGGAATTGTACCCAATCCTGCGGATTGTTGTGGTAGCCTTAGGGTAGTGACAGCCCTAACGGTCGACGTATTCCACCTTGTTCGGATCGGTGTTTGTAGGACCATAGTCAGACCTTCCTAGACCCCTTCTCATCTCTTTCTGTGGTTAGTGCTCTGATGTCCCGATATAGATAATCTTGAAGTATTTCTTGATTCTTAGATCAACTAGAGAACTCTCAGGAAACTTCCTCTCTTCCCACCAAAAACAATTATATAGTTATCCTTGGGCGATCTTGGATCTTAATTAGTACACTCACGTTCTCTGTGGAAAATCGATACTCTGGAATACTCCCGGGTGAAGGCTACATCGGTATCCGTGCGCTTGCGGATTTTTCTGTTTGCATTTAAAATACCCAACATAGGGTAAATACAAAAGTACCTCAGAACGTAGCTCCGGGCGAGGGAACTGAATCCCGAAGAATACAACCACGAAGATGCACCGACAGGCCGGAACTCCTCCAGAATCTCTACTCCTCTACTCAATCTCTCTAATCTCTAAACAAGACTAGATCTAGAAGAACTAGTCTCTCCTAATTGCTACATCTAGATGAACTAGATCTAGATGAACTAGAACTAGAACAACTAGAGGGACCCCAACCCTAATTATGTGGAGAAGATGAAGCACCGGGGTGTAGAATGCCTCTTGGGGGAGCCTTGGGCGTCATTATATAGGCCGAGGTGGAGTAGGGGGCAAGGAACAGCCACGTCAGCGATCCACTTCTTCATCTTGTGTGCACCGTCAGATCAAACTGACTTGAAATCAATGGTGTCGATGAAAGCTACTCGGCAGTCTACCTTGGGGTATACCCACGGTAATAGTTTATCGGTAGACAGGTGCGCAAGCTACGAACTCGATGGTGACACAAGACACGGACAAGGTTTTTATCCAGGTTCGGCCACTGTGTGGGCATAATACCAACGTCCTACGTCTGATTGTATTGCTGCAGATTGTGTTGAGTAGAGATGATTTGTCCTAGGGGGATCCCTTGTCTCTCTTTATATAGTCAGAGGGCAGGGTTACAGATCTAGAAACTAATCCTAGTCAGTTACAATTGCCATAGATAACACGATATCAATTCCTATTCTAACCGACTAGAATCTGGCTTGATCTTTGCGTCTTGTTTCCTTGCATGAGACTCCGAGCAGTTGGATCAAGCCTCGAACTGTCTCGTGATGGGCCAAGCCTCCTGGCCCAAGTCTAGCCGTAAGGGTATAGGGTTTTATACCCCCACAGCTAGTCCTAAGCACCGTGTATTGTGATGTAACACGCTATCTTGAGCTTCTTCAAACGGTGAGGCTTGATGACTTCGATAAGCAGGAAAGTCACCTAAACAGTTGCAACGGTATTTTAACCAACTTAAAAAATAGTTGATCAACATCGACATCGAAGAAGCAGGTTGTTCGAGGAATGCATGGTGCTCTTAAACAAAAAAGATTTGTTGCTTGATGAAGTGTGCCCACTGTACTTTTCTGAAAAGTATAGACTTTCAAAAAGCAAGCAAATTCACTACAAAGTGAAGTGTGCCCACTTAGTCCCCGAGCCTGGTAGTAGGTGACGTAGGCACATGGTGCCAGGGTCTAAAAAGAAAAGTGCATGTAGAAATTCTGATACTGAGATGCATCGCTAGTTGCATCGTACCGATGTAGTCCCCAAGCTTGCTGGAAGGCAAAGTATGAGCCTTGTAGCAAGGTCTAAATAGTTAAAATTATCCAATTAGACATTATACAATAGGATTTTCCAAGCCGAGGGCGCGTCACACTTGTTTGCGACTAAATGGAAACGGCCAACCGGTCCCCAAGCACGTCATGCTCGACGATTGGTACGGCCCCTAAATTTTCTAAAGATCCGACTAGTCGAATGCGCGAACTGGTCGACCAGTCCCCGAGCACATCGTGCTCGGTGGTCGGTACAGTCCCCAGATTATCGATTGGGCGAACTGGTCGGCCAGTCCCCGAGCATATCATGCTCGGTGGTCAGTACAGTCCCCAGATTATCGATTGGGCGAAGTGGTCGGACAGTCCCCGAGCATATCATGCTCGGTGGTCGGTACAGTCCCTGGATTGTCGATTGGGCGAACTGGTCGGCCAGTCCCCGAGCATATCATGCTCGGTGGTCGGTACAGTTCCCGAGCATATCATGTTCGTCTGGCCGAAGATCGTGCTTTTCTTTTGAAAAAATCATATCGTCGTATTAATATGCAATGTGACAAAGCATCCTGCCATATTGTCAGTCTGTTGCATAAAAAGGGGCGCCTGCTAACTGTACAACCGCTCTTCACACGGACCAAGAAAAGGAAACCAGCAATCATTCAGAAAGGCCACCAAATTAACTGCGATAATTCTTGAAACTCGAAACGCCACAACTGCGGCAAGATCTGCCCACTTCCCCAAAATGCGGGAAGTGGAAAAGGTGGGTTTGTTGTTATAAAGGGCTCGGTGTTGTGTCCATATTTTTTACCCAGCAGTTGCATAGCAGCCTCCTGCCTTTGCCACTACTGCCTCCTGCCTACACCCAGTTCAAAGCTCTTCCTGGTACGACAATGGTGAAGAGCGATTCGAAGAAAAGGGCCGAGATGATGGCCAAAGAGTGGAAAAAGTCTCGGAGCACCACGAGGTCCCTCAACAACCTCGTCGGAATGGGGCTTCTACACAACCAGGAGCTCGGCGGCTGGAGGGCACCAGAGGGAGAGAGTTACCCCGACCCCCGTGCCGGTGAGATCGTAGTTTTTGAGGATTACTTCAAAAGGGGATTTGGGGTTCCCGTTCATCCTTTTCTTCAAGGTTTTCTCCTTTACTATGAGATCGGGATTTGCAATCTACACCCGAACTCTATTCTTCTTATTTCTACCTTCATCAATTTCTGCGAGGCCTATGTTGGGATAGAGCCGCATTTCGATCTCTTCCACTATCTATTCTATTTGAGGAAGAAGGGAGCAGTTGGAGGCTCCAAGATTGCAGGTGGAGTATACCTCAATCTTCGCGATGGATGAAGAACCGTTACCTCAACTACCCATGGAACACCACCCTCACCGAGTGGTACAAGAGGTGGTTCTACATCAGGGAGGAGCCGGGCAATGCCACGTTCTGCGACTTGGGCTACGTTCCTGAGAAGAGGGTTAGGTGGACAGATCGTCCAAAGTATACTTGTCAAGTGTCAGAGCTGATGAGCCTGATCAACTGGTCCGGCCTGGACGGACCAGGAGTGGTTGGGAATTTCCTCGCCTGACGAGTGATGCCTTGCTAGAGGAGAGTGCACTCGGCATACGATTACGCAGGAAGCCAAGACCCGACCAGGATGCACCAGGACAGCTTGGAAAAATCAGAGATCCAACGGTTGATGAACGAGTTATTCAACCTAGCTAACAATAGCTTCGTTCGAAGTAATGACCGGATGCATGCCTTCAAGCTAGGCCGACTAGCTCCTAAGGTAAATGAATACCTTGGTTTATTTGTATTGCTATTTGAATACTGTAGCCTTTTGGCTGATGACTTGTCGCCTTTGTATCGCAGATAGGAGATGTTGACCGGTGCATGGTGTATGTATTGCTAGCACCCGGTATGGACCATCCTACTGGAGTAGACCTGCCGGCAGACAATGCTGCTCGGTGTCTCCAATACACCAGTAGCGATGAGGACCAGAGCCGTCCAGCACCGACCATGGATAACAGAGTAGCTAGGAAGAGACCAATGGCTGTGGAGCCATCCTCCATGGAAGCAATTCCAGCGGGAACGGCTGCAGACCCTTCGATGGGCCAAGGCTCGACCAGCCATGCCCCCAAGCGTCGCCGGCTTGTGAGGATTGTTGACGATGACAACGAAGAGGACGAGACGGCCCCGTCCTTGGTTCGGAGACCTCGCAGCCGCCCTGACGTTGCGCCGATCGACACTGGTCGGGTAACCAGGGACCCGCCTGCCGCGCACGTCGAGCCGATACGTCCTGGAGGAACAGAAGCGGCAGTGGTGGCTGGGCGGACCAGGAGAAGGTTCTTCACGACGACGCACCGGAGCTCCGACCTGTAAGTTCGAAAAAGTGTCTCTGCGCTCTTTTTGTTTTTTACGAGGTTTGATGTTGTTATGGTAATTTGCATGAACTCTTCTTTGTTAGTGTGGCCTCGGATGTTGATCCGGGTAACGTTGCCGGCTTGAGGACAACTGAGCCGGTAGTTGCTGATGATAATGCCGCTGAGCAGACCGTCCGCGAGCAGCCCGTGGAGCATCTCGCAGTTGCGGCTACGGTAGAGGTTGCCGAGGAGGACCCGGCCCAATACAAGGCCGGGGCGAGCACCCCGACAAAGGGCAATGAGACCGCAGGGACACATTCCCCGAGTAGCATGGTGGAGGAGGAAAACAAGGTCCCGTCGCCTCCTTCGGCTGAACAAGAGAGGGACCCAACTCCAGCCCTGGTAGAAGGTTCCATGCTGGAGGGATCCCCTAGCCGAGGTAAGGGTCCAATGATACCCGTTACCATGGCTGGTGGTAACGGGGAGGGTGAGGAGGCCCAGGCGGCCTCCGATGACGAAGTGGAGGAAATCCAGGGTCGTCCCCACAATGGTCGCCAACAAGTTTACGTATCGCGCCAGCGTGGGGACCACTGGGCCGGCCACGAGGAGATCGTCGAGACAGAGGAGGCGGCGAGGGTAGAGTGCGCTGCTAAGCGGCTCGTTGATGAAGTTAATGTGGGTGGTCTTATATTCTGCTAGAGTATGTATATACTGTTGCTTGTCCACTGTGTGATATGTATATTTCTCGCTGGGTGCAATGAAAATGGTGAAGTACCGAAAAAGGTGCTTCAACCAAATTGGAGGTGTGGTCGCCGAGAACAAGGCCTTAACTGCAGAGGTGGACCGCCTTCAGCTCGAAGCCGAAAGGGAGGCGGCCGAGAAGGCGGCTCAGGAGGAGCGTCTGCTGGACCTGAATCGGCGACTTGCCGATAAGGACCGTGAGAAGAGGGGTAAGTCGAGTGATCCGAGCAGTTGCAGTTAACCGCGTGGTCGGTTTTGATGACCAACAATTGTTGCTTCAGGTCTGAAGGAGGAGATCGAGCGTCTCTGAAAAGAGAGAGACCAGCTCGACTAGGAGCATGCCAGTGCACCGGAGACCGAGCGCAAGGTAGGCGAGGAGCTGAATAACAGGAATCGGGAGTTGGCTGGTATGAGCTATTTCATCCTTTTCGACTGCGCAGTTCTCTTTCTTTTTTTTAATACTGTCGTAGCATGTTGCTAACTGTTTGCTTGGTTTTTTTTGAAAACTTTATTGTAGTGCTTAAAGTCAACACTAAGAAGCACCTCGATGAGCTGGTCAAGGAATGGGACTCCTGGAAGACGAACTGCATCAAGCTGTAGAAAGGTGTTGCCCCAGTACTTGACCTGATCAGTCCCGAGCTCCCCGAGGATCAGCCCCGTGCACCGAAACTGACCCTGGTCGAGAAGGCGCAGCAAGCGTGGGGCTGGCTTCAGCGGTTCGTCAAGGATGCCGAGGAGTTTGATGGAGCGCACGTCCTCAGCATGGTACGCGCTCACTACCCCCTATATAGTCGATCTGTCCCGGCAAGAGAGGGGATATCCGAAGGAGGTTGGTCCGAGGGAGGCAGATGACCTTCGCGTCAGTCTGCTGGACCTATACCGTATTTATCTACGATTGTACCCTATTGCCGGAGCACAGGGTAGTTCGTGGTGGTGACAGCTCCATTGATTCTTATATAGTCCCCCTCCTGTGTATAGGGCAGAGAGAGCAACATTAATACAGGGGAGTGATTGCTATGTTTCTCATCTTCCTTGATAGTATCACTATGCATGGGTGTAGTCATGTCTCGCAATGATTGCCAAGTATAATTGCATTAACTATGATATGCTAAACTTTATAGTTAAGAATAACTTAAGAAATATTCTTGTAATTCATCCTAATTCCATGCTAATGACTTGCTAGAATATCTGTTGAGGTGCTTATCATTATAATATGTGGCTAGTTATGCTGATCAGATTAATTATCTATATTTTATATGATATTTATCCTTGTAGGAAAGAGATAGATAAATGCTCTCTATTTCACATGCAATGATAGATACTCAATTCCATATTTCATTCCATAATCAACATTGATGATTAGCAATCCCTTCCCAGTGGTAAAAACATAAATAACGATACCTGGAATACTTCCCGGTTAAAATGCTACATCGGTATCAATCTGCGCGCTTGTAGATCTCATTTATTATTCATTCAGAAGAGCAATTCCATATTTCAATACCGCGTCTCTCATGTCATGCTAGGGATGAAAACTTGGCTTAAGTGGCATGAGGGATAGGTTCGACATTTTTGGCGCCGTTATCAGAATTAGAAATCTAAGTCTACTTTTGGAAATGACGTTAAGAATGCCCAACACATAGCTAGACATGGTCACTACTGAAGAATGGGAGAGCTTAGCAATCTTCACAAGAGGGAGATGAGAAATTGTTGGTGTGAGAAGAGAAGAGGCATATGGAGGATTTTATAGGTGCTAACACAGTCTCTGATCTGGAAACAACTTGATCGTAACCATGGACGTGATGCTAATCGGTGCAGAAGAGGAAGAGAAAAAGATTGGGGTCGATTGGCGGACCTGGGGGTGCGCCCGCACCACTAGGTCCACCAGTCGGCCTCAGTCTTTCGGGTATTTCTTTCCCTCTCTGAGTATTTCGCGATCCTGGTTAAGATCAATCATGATGCATAGTGGAATCAGAGTGATAGTGTGTGGAATAGAGTTTTGAATTTTGAAAACTTTCTAAAAGCTATCACACTATCATGCATTTATGAGTGATTGATACCCATGATCACAATGATTCAAAAATGAAGAAAAGATCATAGGGGCAATATGGACTACTCATAAATACAACAAATGCACTATTTATTCAAAACATAAATAGAAAGAATTTATTCAAAATAAATAAATAAGTAAAAATAAAATATATATTTATATGTGGCTAGTTATGCTGATCAGATTAATTATCTTTGTCACCATTCATACTTTATCTATATTTTATGTGACATTTATCTCTGTATGAAAGAGATAGATAAATGCTCTCCATTACACAAGCAATGATAGATACTCAATTCCATATTTCATTCCATAATCAACATTGATGATTAGCAATCCCTTCCCAGTGGTAAAAATATAAATAACGATACCTGGAATACTTCCCAGTTAAAATGCTACATCGGTATTAATTTGTGTGCTTACAGATCTCATTTATTATTCATTTAGAAGTGCAATTGTATATTTCAATACCACGTCTCTCATGTCATGCTGGGGATGACAACTTGACTTAAGAGGCATGAGGGATAGGTTCGGCATTTTTGGCGCCGTTATCAGAATTAGAAAACTAAGTCTACTTTTGGTAATGACGTTAAGAATGCCCAACAAGCATTTTGGCGCCGTTGTCGGGTGTTGACGGTCCTTAAGTACCACTACACCACAACACTAAAATAGCATCAGACTTCTATTGCTAAATATTAAAATTGCCGTTGAACGGTGCGTTGCTAAACATATCCCTCGGATCCTCCGTTGCTAAAATTCAATGCTTAGATGGATAATCCGTTGCTATAAGTATTTTACTTTTGCGTTAGATCGTCCGTCCCTATATATCAGTAATTGATTCCGATCGTCCGTTGCTAAATAAATTATCCAGTGGCGCATCGTTTTCGGCCCGTTCCCACGAAAATTTTGGCCCAAACTAAGATAGAAACCCTAGTTTTCACACACCAAGCACACCAAAAACATCCACACATCTCCCTGCTCCCGCTGCCCCTTCCCACGCCGCGTCCCTACTCCCGTGTTGGTTTCGTTCGTACAGCGCTGCACAGGCCGCCGCATCGAGCCATTAGGCGGCCGCCCGCCCCTGACCCTGCCCTTGTCGGCCGCCGGCCGCCTGCGCCCTACCACGCCCCTGCTCCTGCCCTCGCCGGCCGCCGACCAATCTCCATCACTGAAGGTCGCCGGTGCACTAGAGGATTGATTTATGTAGTTCAATATTCAATTCAACAATCATATGTAGATCTGTGATATATAAACTATTTTGTGATATATAGACTATGTGATACACACTGTTGCAATAAATCCTAGTTTATTTTCCTTTACATGGGCTGCATTTGCATATTTTCAGTGAGGAAAAGCTTCCTGGAAACTTGAGATAGGAGCTGGTGGCACATGTACAGTTAGTGGGACATGTAATATGAAATTGGTAATTAGCAAGTGACTATTGTATATAATTAGCAAGTGACATGTATATAAGACCCTGGCAGATCACCTTTGCCTCTTGTTGCTGCAGATTGATACTCATCATGTTTTCACTAGTCCCATATTAAGTGACATTACATATATAATGTAGTAGGTCGATACAAGAATCAATGTATGGATAATTTGATCACTTTTGAATGTCATCACTTTTGTGTATGTGAACCAAGGTATGACTAATGTTTGATCATCGGCTACATATTTAGAGCAGCTTTTTTTTTACCTATTTAATTGAGCTCGATGGACTGTCCGTTGCTAAAAGTTCTTATTGCGATGGATTGTCCATTGCTAAAAGCTCTAACAGGCTGTCTGTTGCTAAAGGTTGGACTGTCGAACTGTCCGTCGCTAAATATGATGTCCGTCGCTGTATACATACAACTACAGCTTCAATAGCAACGGCAGCGGTCCGTCGCTAGAGCCTTTAGCAATGGACTGTCCATTGGTGTACACCCCTTATAACAACGGATTGTCCATCGCTGTTTAAAGGTTGTGGTGTAGTGTACCAAATATAATCATCAAATAAATAAAGAAAAGGATCCAAATGAAACCAACACCCAGACTTAGGGTTTTATCTGACAGAATTCCACGAGTTTTGGTGTTTGTCTATTTCTGTAGGGGGTTATCAGGAAATACGGAAGAAAGGCCCACACGTCGGGTTTACATAGAGATATTAACGTGTCGCACAATTTTCTGTCATCTAGAAGACTCCAGAAGCCACGAGAACGAACGGGAAGGCGAACGGGCCTAGGGGTAGGGCGCCCGCCCTGTCCCATAGTCCAAACAGGACCCGTCTCGCGGATTACGCTCCAACGACCTAAAGGATGAATGATAACCGTTCAGTTAATGTCGGTTTGATCCGACGGCCCAGATTCACTTGTGGGGACTATATAAGCAGACCCCCTGGCCCCTGGAGGAGAACAAGTTCATCATAGAGTTGAGAGGAGCCCTCGAAGGAATACCTCTCCTCTAAATAGACTTAGGGCATAACATCTAATGTGAGAGTAGAATTAGTTCTTCTAACTTCTACTGGATTGAGAGAGATAAAGTGGAGGTGTAGATCGGAGGAAGCCCGGCCTGTCGGTGTCTACTCGGAGGTTATACCTGCGGGATCAAGTTCTCCTAACCTGAGGCTTGCTCCTAGGATTCTTCAATAATTTGACTTCTAAATTCTAGTAAGTTCTTGTATTATTGTTCTTTGGTTTATGAGTTTACTTTATTCTCTTCCGGTTGAGTTCAGAGTAATCATTGCTAGCGTAAACATGGTGTTTGGGCTAGGGTACTCATAGATATCCCCTGACTAGCTGGACCGTTGTAGTAGTGAGGAACATGACATTTTTGAGTTACCTTTGCATCCCACGTCTCGTTAGTAGGACGGGTAGGGTTTATAGGTGTGGGTCGAACATCCTCTGTGGTGTCTAGAGTCCGTGAGCCCCCCAATAGAACAGTAGATCATCCTTACCAAGGTTAGAACGAGTGTACGGTTGTCGTTTTCTCTATACATCACTCCCATCGAGTCACATTCTTTGTAGCCTAAAGGGTAGTAGCAATAGATTTGGTTAGTCAGATGTACGCTTTCTCCCAGTGAGAAAAATATAAATACGATACTCTGAATAACCTCCCGGGTGAAGTGCTCACCGATATCCGTGCGCTTGCGGACCATTTCCTGATGGCGTTACCAAATATCAACAAGCATTTCTAGCGCCGTTGCCGGGGAGAAAGACAGTTTGCTGATATAACTTTAAGTCTTGCTATTATCTTGTATTATACTTTTATTCTTTTATCTTTTTATTTTTTTCCATCTTTATGGATAACTCAAATTCCACACCTATTATTGAATTTTATGCACCTTCGGAGACCAGCCATAGACCATGGGAGTCAACAAGTCCTTTCTTTGCCCCTAATTATGATATGTGTCCGGAGTTGATTGCAATAGGTCAAAACCAACCCTTTTCTATAGCAGATATCCTATCTTTTAATCAAGAAGATAATGAACTTTTAGCTACACCTAGGGAATCTTTTAATCTTTCTATTAATTCTGGTTTAAACCTAGCCCTACAAGACCATGTTTTTCCTCTTTCAGATTGGTCTTAATCATATAACCTTTGGTAGAGTTTTTCTTTCTTTATCTATTAGTAAAGGAAGGTATGTCTTCATTCGTGGACATCCTTCTTGCACTAGTCTTCATAAAAAATTCCTAGAGATAGCGAAGGAATCATCTCCCAGACAAGGAAAGGAAGTTTCAATAGCCGATTTCCAAACATTTCAATCCCATGATTCGGCTATCCAACCCATCCTTGAGCGTAATAATTTCTACTCTTCTCTTTCTCTTGAACCTCCCGATGATCCTATGAATCTCTCTAGACATCCCATGCATAAGAGTCACCAAGACCACAAGGAGGATCGAGAAGAGCAACATCAATGGCTAGAGGGCATTAAAAATCCATGTGCTATCACCATTGAGTGGATGGACAAGGAGGAAGCCTTAATGGATTCTGACTTTGGCTCAATTTCAAATGGTGAGTTCTTCACTCCCTTGAAGATGAGATTCATCT